>NC_054373.1:29791560-30099060 GCF_017654675.1 Xenopus laevis
ATTCTCATTGCTGCCAAGTGTATCTGCTCCTCTTTTTTGGCACAATCATACCTGTATAACTGAGTGGTATTTATGTATATCTGATAATACTGTTGTGTATATATTGTTTTGACAAGATACCATTTTGACTGATGTAAAGTGTGCTGTTATTCTATATATAAAGAAACCTATTTGTGATACCACCTTGCATTTTTATCTTTTTGAGTGTGCAAACCCAACATAGGGAATATAGTGTTTTTGTTTACTCAATGTAGGAGGTACCTTTGGGTTGCTTGCACCTCATGTAACAGTTCCATGTATTTTTCTATTATTGAAATGCCCTCCGTTGTTTTGTATTTTTGTAAACATATAAAGCTTCCTGCTGTCATTGGAATGCTGGGGGTTGTAGTCAATTGCTTGACCTTTACAGGCTGGTCATTCCGAGTTAATAATGTGCGACACTCTGTGATCTCCAGTAGAGAATCCACTATTTGGTATTGGGCTGAATTCCCGAATCCTTTGTTGAAGGAATACTGAACCGAATCCTAATTTGCAGATGCAAAGGGAAGGTGAAAATTGAAATAAACTATTTTTACGTCCTTGTTTTATGACAAAAAGTCACAAAACAAAGAAAAAGTCCCTTAACGCCCCTAATTTGCATATGCATATGAAAATTAGGATTTCGGATGTGGTTCGGCCAGGCATGAGGATTCAGCCGAATCCGAATCCTGCTGAAAAAGGCAAAATCCTCGCCGAATCTGTGCATCCCTAATGTCCAGTCTTTCTACACTGCTGCGGGGTCTCTCTTGTCAACTTCTAACCCAACAGAGAATGTATTACACAGTACTCCAAAACTCATCAAATCAATGTGAATTGTAAATGCTCTGTTGAACAAGATTTTAAATGTTATGATGTTCTTTGGAGTTAACCTACCAAAATAAAAACTAACTCCCTTCTTCTTCTTCTGGAAAAAGTCTCCTTCAGCCATTGAACGTAAGTCAGCGCCTCTCTTTAGCAGAAGCTGCACCAAATGCATGTTTCTCTTCTCTATAGCAATGTGCAGAGCAGTCTGGCCTGTGGGACGGAAAGAGGAAAGGTTCAATTTACCAATTAGAAACTTTTAATCTTTTAATACATGCATTCATTTGCTGTGGGGCCCAGTAACATCTAGTTATGCCACTGCCCTTAGATGTTGATTCAAATGTATATTTTCATAATAACATTTGAGTGATAACAATGAATGCAGAATTATTGAGTTAGACGCATATTAAACATTTCTCTCCGTGTATACAATCCAGGGTTCCGCATGCCATAGTAGTAATATTGCCACGCCACCTGGCTAAATCAGTGAGGCTGTAAATATGCCCTGTATGAATGTCAAAGCATTAAAACTGGCCAGATTTTTCCAGGGTTTCCTATTTATAAAACATCAGTGTGGACAGAAATACTCCCTTCTGTTACAACATCAACACAACTTCCTCTGTAATACTTTCCACTAAATTTCCATTATATATAAGGTTACATTGACATTCCTCTGGCTCTGAGATACACTTTTCGATATTCCGATATTGATGTGTGCCTAGGAAGAGAAGAGAGGCATGTGGATGCCCAGATAAAGTTCTATCATATGAGATACCTTGCTAAATGCTAAATTAAACAATACCCAAGTCCCAAATGTTATTATTTATTAGGGAAGAAGGAGCCTTTCGCCAAGATCCAAGAATCACAGAGACCCCATTGGATAACAATGTTCCATGTTTTTAATATATGTAGTTTTGGGGGCCATATTTACTATTTCCCAGCTCCTCCCCCTTTCTAATCCCAGGTGTTTTAATAGATTGTTTCCCATTAAAATCTGATGCATCATGAAGATTGGACAGATTTCTGTACCAAGAACTGTGGCTTCACCCTGATTGATGCATATAATACATTATGCGCAATTCCACTTATAGATCGTCCATTAATAACATTACCGTCTTGGAGATTCTGCTTATTTCTCCCATGACACAATTTAAGGAGACATATCGATGATCCACCTCCAAGACATTTGTCTAAATGCTTTTATTTTATGAGAAGGAAGACTATTGAATGTAACAGTATCAGCCTCTTGGTACCTAGCTTTTCTGTGAATCAGCAGTCTTGTCTAATGTTTCTCTTAATTACTTCTACTGACTTGCTCTTTTGTTGCTACCGGGGCCTGTATTTTAACAGCCAAGCAGAGACACTCCAGATAAAATGTATGCATTAGCCATCCAGGCATTTATGTCCTTACAAATATAAAACTCTTTTGCAGGGTGACTTGGGAGTGACTCAAATTTGAGATGTCACATCTAGGGATGGGTGAATTTTTTTGCCTTGTTTCGCTGCAGAAATGACGCCCGTAGATTTGTATGGCGTCATGCGAAAAAAAAAAGACACGCGTCAAAAGAAATTTTCGTCGTCTTTGGCAAAACGAAACAGGTCAAATTCGCCCATCCCTAGTCACATCCATGAGTGCAACTTAGACCAGACAATGTTGTTGTGGTGAAACACAATTATCAATTTATTGTCATACAATATGGACAAACGATGCCAGGTGGGTAGCCAGACTTCCCATCCAGAGAATACCAAAATGGTATGTACTCTATACTATGCAACTAAATGGTCTTCTAGAACGTGGACCTGAATTAGAACAAAAACTATGGGGCAAATTCACTAAGATTCGTAGTTGCGCCAGGCGTAACTTCGCCGCACTTCGCCGCACTTCGCCGCACTTCGCCGCACTTCGCCAGGCGTAGTTTCGCCAGCGCTCCGCAAATTCACTAAAATCCGAAGTTGCGCACAGGGGTAGCATAAGGTTGCGAAGTTGCGCTAGCGTTGATTCGCTAAGCGAAGTTACGCTAGCGATGGTTAATTTGCATACGGCGCCAAATTCAAATTTCAATGGAGGAATACGTACAATCACTACAAATGCCTGGGAAACCTTCAAAACATCAAATAACATTTTTTTTTTGCCCTACACATGTGCCCACTGTATAGTTAAGTTTCCATGAGTCAGGAAATGTAGGGGGGAAAGAGGGAAGCCCCAAAAATTTTTTCGATCTTTTTTAGCCTATCACCCATAATATAGAAAAAACGCCAGCGTTTTTTGGGACTTCCCTATCTACTCTATTGCGCTTCGCCTGGTCTGAGGTGGCGAAGGAAGTCTAGCGTAAAAGGTAGCGTTCAGTACACTGTGCGCGTTAGTGAATTTGCGTAGTTACGTCCGTAGTGAAAATTCGCCAGGCGTAAGGGTGCGAAGTAAAACTAGCGAATTTACGCCAGCGTTCGTTAGTGAATTTGCGAAGTAACGAAAATGCCCAATGTTAGCGAATTGACTTCGGTGCTTAGTGAATTTGCCCCATAAGTGGGCAGTAAACTTTGTCAGTATTAATGCCTGTTTTATGGGTAAAGCAAAAATGTTTACAAATGTTTGTGTGAATATTTTTGTTCATGGAAATAGTTTGTACAAGTTGTCAGTGTCAGTTCCGTGTAAGATAAAGCAACATTTTAATAAGTACAGGAATGGGACCTGTTATCCAGAATGCTTGAGACCTGGGGTTACCGTAATTTGGCTCTTCATATCTAAAGTCTACTAGAAAATCATGAAAACATTAAATAAACCCAATAGGCTGGTTTTGCTTCCCAAAAGGATTAATTGTATCTTAGGGCCAAATTTACTAACTGACGAAAATTTGCCAGCGATGGCTTTGCTCACATCGCAACACTTTGCCAGGCGAAAATTCGTCAGGACAAAGTTGCATCCATGGTGCCGAACGATGGCGAAGTTTCGTTATCATTAATTCAGCAAGCAGAGCGAAGTTGCGCTAGCGTTGGCTTATTTGCATACGGCGGGAAGTTAAATTTCAATGGACATATATGCTGCAGCAAATACATTACACTACACAAGCCCAGGGAACCTTAATACAAGAAAATAGAGTTGTTATAATACCCTGCACATGAGCCCAGTGTATAGTTTATGTGCCATATGTAAGGAAATGTAGGGGGGAAGCTGGGTACCCTAAAAAAATGTACTATCTTTTGCAGCCTATAACCCTGAAAAACTGAAAAGTCGCCATAGTTTTTTGGGACTTTTGTCAACTTTTTTTAGAGGAACTCCTATCTACTCTATTGCAATTCGCCTGGTCTGAGGTGGTGAAGGCAAGTCTGGCACAAGAGGTGACGTTCAGTAAAATCCGCATCTTAGTGAATTTGCGTAGTTACGTCCATTCGCCAGAGTGAAAATTTGTCTGACGTTAGAGTGCGAAGTAGCGATATAGTCTATCACCTTCGCTAGTGAATTTTCGCCAGCTTTAGTCACTTCGCCTTTTAGTAAATTTGCCCCTTAGTTTGGTTCAAGTGCAAGGTACTGTTTTTACTAAAGAGATAAAGGAAATAATTTATAAAAATTTGGGTTATTTGGATGAAATTGAGTCTATCGGAGATGGCAGCTTTCTGGATAATGGGTTTCCGGAGAACGGATCCCACACCTGTAGTTGGTTTATGCATAATGGAAAGCAATTCATTATAAGAAAACTGAGTAGCATAAAACAGTTTAAAATATAATTTGTTTATGAGCAAGGCAAAGCATTTCATGTACTGGATATAGTTGAGTGAAGAAAAAGTGTAAAAGTGTTCTTACAAATTTACCATCAAGCTGGGATTTCAGGTATATCCAATATAGTAAATAGACATTTTCTTCAAAGCTCACCCTAATTGACCTTCAGGCTTCTTCGCAAGCCTTCCCCCACAAAGGGGCCAGCCCCACATTTAGGAAACCACTGATATAATGTATAATGCCAGACATCTCCCAAGTGATATCTAGAGAGCTCAATGCTGTATAAGTAGTTGTAGGCTATAAAATCCATTGTATACTGTAGAGCTGGATCTAATGCTGGGCAGAAATGAGTGGACCTTGTGTGCCAAAGTGAAGATACCACAAATACAAGGAAATGCTTCTCTGCACTTAAAACCCCCAGATCAATGCAAATTACACAAACAAATAGAATGGACACAAGAAAATTACTTTAGCAGTGAGATGGAAAATATTCGGCTTTACTGTTGGTATCTCAAATAGCACTTAACTCACTCTTGGAACACTGGTGCTATTTTATATCATAACCATGTTATAAATACTGTAAGAGACTTGGGTTCAAGCCATAACCTTGAACTAATGTTGGAAATTGAATTAATAAGCTATAACTATCTGTCGTTGTGTAGCTTTCTTTAATAAATATTCACCTTTAGTCTTTATAAAGTTTTAAACAAAAGAAAAAAATTATCAAAAATGAGTGTATAAAAACATGTGTAAAAAACAATGTTATTGTTTTTTACACATGTTTTTATCATACCATAAATACCATACCAAAAATAAATATAAATACCTTAAATTATTGTATAAAAACATGTGTAAAAAACTATTGTATTGTTTTTATACACTAATTTATGGTATTTATAGTATTTATGATGTATATGCGATGAGTGTTCAGGATGATAGCATTATCTGGGTAAAAAATATTTTTATGTCACATATGTGAAGATAGTCACAAGTGTTTAATCACTTAATTAACAGGTTTGGATAACAAGCACTGATTGGAGAATTTGAATGTGTTAGACTATTTAAGATTGGTCAAAATATTTTTGTATGATCCTTGAGAAAGGTCCTAACAAGGACTGAAACGTTGGATAATGGTACAACGGAATAAATAATTGAGAATTTTTACATGGGAGTGACGGTTTTCTTGAGTTCAAGGTTATATATATAGAGAGAGAGAGAGAGAGAGAGAGAGAGGGGGGGGGAGATACATACACACACACTCTTGAGTAAGGCATAAAAATATGTATACTTTTTATTTTACTAGTCAATATTTTAACATATTGTAGGGGGTAATGCGATAAAAATTGTAAACTTTTGTCTACTAATCCATAGCAAGGACATATATACAATACAATAGATACTGTATCATTTGAATATATATGTGCAAAACAGATCATCTTTGGTGGGTCCTTAAAGAATTTTTCAATGGGTGGAGTCATTTTTAGATATGCATTTCCACTAAGTAGAAATTTCACTGTCAGGACAATGACTACTATTAAAGATTGTATGAAAAACTACTTCTCCTTTAAAATTTTAAGTAATTAAATCATTTAAGTTTTATAGGTAAAATTCATACTTGTGTCAATGATCTAACATATACTTAATGATACACTCACCGCGGTAATAGTCATTTGTATATGCTGCATCCACAAACTCTTTTTGATAACCTCCTTTTTCTGCAGCTTCCAGCAGTATCGGAATTGTGTCATTCATTCCGTCCTTTAGATTCCACATGGCCTTCAGCAGACATGTCTTCCCTGTGTCTGGATCTGGAAATAAAACAGATACAATTTTTCACATTTAAAGACATTTGCTGATAAGCAGACCTGGAAATTTTGGAGAAAGGGTAATGTCAAGCTACAAGTATTTGCTTCAGTGATCTGGGAATATGTATGTTCCACCAGAAAGGTTCGAAAGGGGGCACATGGGGGCTTTGTTTCCCGCAGGAAATCTCTCCCATGTACGACAAATATACTCATATTTATGTTCATATAAAGTTGCCTTGGAAGTAACTTCGAGTGATTGCACCTGCAGAGATTTCCATCATCCTGATGAGAAGGTACTTTCTGAAGTTTTATCACCAATAGAAGAGAAGATTTCCCAAAGGGAACAAAGCACTCCAATTTTTCTGAACGGATTTATTTACAGCCTACTAAGAAATTACCCCATCTTATTATACACTTCAAGACAAGCCATTATTGGACAATTGTTTTCCCTTTGTATTCCAGGTTTTCTGGCATCAGTGTGGTACAAATTCAACATTAGTAAAAGAACAATGTGTGTGTGATTTACTGGGTGCAATTCAGTAGCCCGTGTAGGTGCAACATGCAGAGGGGGCCCTAGACGTACCTTAAAGTAGCCATACACGGGCAGATTAAAGTTGCCAATATCGACTGATATTGGACTGATTTGGAAGCTTATCTGCCCATGTGTGGGGGCTCCCGACTGGTCCAACCAATCGATATCAGGCCAAAAATCGGGCAGATATCGATTGGTCAAGTTAGATTTTTTGTATGATCCAGGACCGCATCGACTAGTTGATTCGGTCCTGCGACCCGTCGGAGCCCATTCGTAGTATCGTAATCCGATCGTTCGGCCCCAGGGCCAAACATTCGGATTCATCCTATATCACCCAGCCGTTAGTGGGAATATCGGGTCAAGATTCGCTTGTTTGTTGACCTTGACAAACGAGCGGATCTTATAGTGTATGGCCACCTTTAGGCAGCAAAGCAAGTGCAGCCAGCATTTTATCACAAGTTGTAAGTATAGAGAAGTGTCTGGTACCTTTGTAAATAGAAATTGAATTGGTGCCATTGTGTGTGAAATCTTGCTATTTGTACTTTCATTAATTCTACAGTTAAATTATCCTAAAATGTGATCTCAGATAACAGCTAGGGAAGAGGTAGAATAAAACCAAGACAAGATAGAACACGGTATGGATTTTATGGCTGGGGATATGGCCCATTTACTAGGAGTTATGTGAAGAGGCCAAAATAGTAACCCAGAATCAGTCCTTTGACTGGGGAATTTTACTATATATGCCATCAAATATCACATCACTTTACATGAATAAACTTGTCACTTATTTGCATATTACAGAGATAATTGCTTGGGTGCTGATTTACAAACATAGGTGCTGAATTGAACCAGTGTAGTTACCCGTAACAACCAATCTTTACTTTTGTTGTCATCGTCATCATCTCCAGCATCATTTTTATAGTGCCAGCAAGCTACACTGTACCACTTTACTATCGTTTACAACAAACACAGGTCAATACAATACAATCATTTAACAAACAAGGGTTTCAGAATAAAAATAGGAGCAGACGGCCCTGCTTAGATTATTTTTTCCTTTTCTAACTGAGTAGAGGATTCCAAACATATTGCTCATTGAGTGGTTGCTACTGGCAAATACACTTGTACAATTTAAGCGCTTTTGTCAGCAAATGAGCCCTTTAGCATTTTACCATGGAAATTTGTGTGAATTGTAACCCACAGCTAAGAGGCTGGAGAAGGTTGGAAATATTTTACAAGTGAACATCATGTTCTTTGTCTCATCTCTGCCCTATTTATTCAGATTAAAGGAAGTACGGGATGCCAAGAACTGCACGCAATTTGCTGTTTAATTGGGTGTTCACTGCACAGACAGAGCTGTGGCAAGTCATGAATTTAGGGCAGCAAAGACAAAGACCATAGCATGCTTATAATGGAAGGAGACTGATGAATCTTTGCCCATGCCACAGAATTATCCTTTTATAATGTAACATGGACAGCCTGTAGCTGCTAAAAATGCTAAATTCAAGCAGCAGGAGGAGCCCATGTAAAATTGCCTTGTTCCTTCATAGTTCCCAAATCTTCCCTAAACATTAGCTTCTACTCAACAATGACATCTGAACACAAAAGGGTCCAGGTCCCAAGTAATGATTTCTTACAAGATTTGAATATGGGCATTTGTTTCTGAACAGGCTCTTTACCCTAAAATTCCAGGCAAAGTATTTGTAAATGCACTTGCCAACAGCATCACCATATCACCAGGACTTCGGCCAATGTTTTACAGTTCAAAGACCATCTTATTAGTCAACCTTGTGATCAGATGCCCTTTACATTACATTACATATATATACCATACCATTGTTGTTCTAGATATTCTGACATAGTATCAGAAGGAACAACCTGTACAAACAGAGCCAAACACTCAGGGAGTTATTTACTAAACTTATTTTTTTTTCTAGTTAAGTTTTTTGGAGAAAAACAAAGGAAACTTGAATTTTTCAAGATTTATAATATCACGATGCTCAGGCCTGTCAAGGTCATGTATAATTGATAAGCCACCAGCACAAGTCAAATATACTATAAAAATTACAAGGCAACAGACTAACCGCCTACATTATCACATTATCAACCATCCAAACAATTCATGACAGCAAAAATTAAAAGAGTGAGAATACATTATATATATAGAAATGTTTATAAGCTTAATTGATGGACAAATTCATTAAAAAAAAAACACACACATGACAATAAACAGATATTTCTTATAAAGCCTTGATTGGAAAGCCACATGCTGTTTCTATTATCAGTTCTTATTTTTCACAAAAAATTAACATAATGGCACATAATTGCACCTGAAACTGTGTGCCTTGATTAGGAAGTGTAATGTTATTCCTGTTATCAGGTCTCATCATTCATTGACAGTTATGGCACATAATTGCATCTAGAACTGTCACTGAACTTCCTGGGGACAATTGTCCCTGAGGACCAAGGTCTTTAAACAGGGTAATAATTGGTACCCTTGTTCACAAAGTGGTTCACCTATTAGAAGATGTTAACTGAGACCTCACCTTTTTGGCAATGGTATCATACCTAAAGATAAAACCAATAAGAAGATAAGGAAACTGAATTAACAAGAGAGGTTTGGACATAAAGGATATATGCTGTAAATGGATGCAGTTGCTGAAAGGTGAACTAAACCATAAAAATGAAAAATGCCATATTTTATATAATGAACTTATTGCACCAGCCTAAAGTTTCAGTTTCTCAATAGCAACAATGATCCAGGACTTCAAACTTGTCACAGGGGGTCACCATCTTGGAAAGTGTCTGTGACACTCACATGCTCAGTGGGCTCTGAGCAGCTGTTGAGAAGCTAAGCTTAGGGGTAGTCGCTAATTATCAAGCAGAAAATGAGGTTGGCCTGTAATATAAGATGATGCTACAGGGCTGATTATTAAATTCTGATGCTAGTTGCACTGGTTTCTGTGCTGCCAGTAATTATCTGTATTAATTACTAATCAGCCTTATATTGTGACATTTCTATTCTATGTGTACTGTATATTGTGAGCGGGTCCCTATGCTCAGTAAGTGACAGCAGCACAGAGCATGAGCAGTGAATCAGCAGAAAATAAGATGGGGAGCTACTGGGGCATCTTTGGAGACACAGATCTGTACTGCCAAAGGGCTATGGTTGCCTTGGGCTGGTACAGAAGCACAAAACATAATGTTCAACATTTCTAGCTACTTCTTTAGTAAAGCTTTAGTTCTCCTTTATGCTGCAAGTTTTATTAGGCTACATAATAATAGTGATGTAATGGAGATCACTACTGTGGACATAAATATTAGAAATCAGTAGTGATGGGCGAATAAATTCGCCTGGCACGAATTCCCAGCGAATTCCCACGTTTTGCGCCTGTGAATAAATTCACGATTTTCACTATTTTTTCGTGAAAATGTTCGAATTGCTCGATTTTTTCATGAAAAGGTTCGATTTGCTCAATTTTATAGTGAAAACGTTCGAATTGCTTGGTTTTTTCATGAAAACGTTCGATTTTCAAGTTTTTTTCAGGAACTTTCTGATTTCATGATTTTTTGCAGATTTTTTGCCGTTTCACGAATTTTGCAGGAAATTCGCTAATTTTTCTGAGAATCGAAATGGGAGAGATCCGCCCATCACTAGAAATCAGAAGAATAAGAACAGAAAGCACATCGTAATTACATCCCTCATATAAAATATAATAGTAGTCTGTTTAATTAATAAAACTGACCTGAATCAGAAATTGTCTCGATTTGGCTTTTTATGACTATGCAAGTACAGTTTTGTCATTAACAATTAATCATTTTGGAATTCTATAATTATCAACTTGCCCTGCAAGAGAAAGGTCCCAGCTGAAGACAAGGGACTGCCAGACTCATAGATATACTACTGCAGTAGATAAATATGTTGGAATACATTGTCAAGTGAGAGCAGTATGTACATTTGAGTAGCTTTATTATTGCACCAAGTTTGGTATTTGGCAGCTATTTTACCTGCTTTTTATGAATGGTGCACATTTTTTGGTGTATACCTTGCACATCACTGTTTATTATGGTGGTATCTATTGTATTTCCATGGAAGCTGTCCGGCATTTTTGTTTTGGTAGTAGGCATGGTATATTTTCCTTTGCACACTACAGGATAACATAGTGAATGTGTATCTGCTCTGCTAGTTTCAGAAATGCATAAAAATGTTCGTGGGTTACAACTCAAACGTGTATTTTTATGTGTTTCATTTAACTGAAGCACTTCATCCTATTTGAGACTGTAAGTGCAAATGTTAAAAAGGCTGGCTCATTAAAATGCTTTGTTATGATTTTGCGCTGCAATTTTTCCATTGCACTAATGTATACTAACAACTTTCATAGACAAACATTAAGAGACGTTCAGCTGATAAAGCCCCATGTGACAAGCTGAACCCTTAGACAAAGTGCAGCAGATAGCAGCTTGGAGAATAATCCGTTAAGTGATGGAAATCAATCAGAGGAAAAACTAAGCTGCAACCACCAATTAAGGGAAAAACTGTATATTTCACTACTGGAACAGATATTTTAATGGTTCTAAACAAGATTACTGTTTTATTAAGTATTTTACCTTTTTTTTTTTTTAAAGTCTTTTAGAAATAAAAAGGAAGTCACTGGAAAACGTTATTCCTCATTCAGTCATATGTTCTTGACTTAAATGGAATATTCTACTTTGCTAAATCTTAGTTAAAGGATTTCAATTCCCTGATCATGAACCTCTTCCTGTAAACATTAATACTAGCTTTAGCGGGGGAGGTTGGAGGATCCTATTTCTGTCAGACATATGTGTGCTTGTGATCACGTTTTTCTGTGTATTTCTCCAGGCATTAAAAGGGGACCTGCCACTACAAAAAATTATTCCAAATCCTATTTTATCACATTAGTCAAGCAAAATAAACTTTAATTACACTGTATAAATTATTTGAATCCTGTTTCCTTCAGTCTGGGAATTCATAATTATAACAAGCAGGCAGCAGCCATTTTGTGGACACTGTTATTAAGACAAGCCTTGCATCATCTCAGAATCTTGTTTGTGCACCAGAATGGGGGACCTGATGTCCATCCCCATGTCCTGGCTACACAATAATATGGTAAAGAGAGAGGGGGAATATGGGGAGTACAGTGATATCTATGAAGTGCTAAATGGAAAGTGAAAGTAACTACCTGCCTTGACTCTATGCCTAAGGCACAGAGGAGGAGCAGGAAATATTTGATTAACAGCTGAGATTTTTAAATTAGCTTATAACAGCTTTGTATGCTTTAATAAAAATTTGGATTTCATGTTTAATTTGAAAAGGACTTTTATAACACAGCTTTTTATGTCTGGGTGACAGGTCCCCTTTAAATGTGGCTACAATTGGTGGATTGAGTGGTGCCTTTATGTGAGGAAAACTGCCAATCACAAATTAAAGAAGTGACCCATGTTCAGGGGCAGATTAATGAATAGGCTACCCTGTGCTATAGTCTAGGGGCCCAGAGTGATTAGGGGCCCATCAAGCTTTTAAAATGATTTTTCTTTTCTTTAAAAAAATTATTTTTATCTGCGCTGCTAGGCCTGGGTGCAGTAAGGAAGGGTGCACGGTACCTGCTGGGAGAAGATTAGCCAGACAAGACCTGACCCATGCCCTGCAGTGCAGCTAGATCATGGGGCCATCAGTGGGGCCACAACCCTTATTAGTTGTTGTATATTTCTAAACCTTTGGGAGTGAGAGTAGCCTAGAAGGGTGGCCTTTGGAAAGTGTAGCCTAGGGGCCTTACATCTCATTAATCCGCCACTGTCACAGTTAAGTTAACCAAGGGGGCTATTCAGTGCCTTAAAATGAGACAAAGTTCAGTGTCAGGTTGTGTTTTCATTTTAGGTAAGTCAATAAATGATATAACAAATAAATGAGTTGAAAAGTCCTACATGATCTCAGTCTGTCCCAAAACAGAACATAGTTGGGTCAGACATTCAACTTGCAAACAAACTTGCTGTTAATCAGATGGATACATATGAAAGAATTATAGGATATATTGTATCATGTTGTACTGGAATGTTTCAGGTCAATTGTTCTGTTCAACCTGTGGTTCATCTATCAGAAGATGTAATGTTGACTGATGATCTTTTTGGCAATAGTGACCTACCTAAAGATGTAACCAATAAAATGGTAGAGAATATGAGGAAGCTAAAAGTTGCAAGAAAGGATTAGACACAAAGCTTACAAAAACGAATGGAACAAGTTGTTGGAAATGAGTTTCCTGCTTTAATAGGCCACTCAATAATAGAACTTGAGATCACTAATGTAGTGATGTAATTCAGACATGGACACTATAAATCATAAGGAAAGCACAGGGTAATCATGTTGCTCATATAAAGTATAATAATAGTCTGTTGAATTAATAAAACTGACCCAAATAAGACATTGTCAAGGTTTGCCTTTTTATGGCTATGCAAATACAGTTTCATTACTAACAATGAATCATTCTGGATGTCTATGCTCATCGTTCTTTCGGTATATTCAGTATGTGTCTATCAACAATCTGAGAAGAGATAGGAAATCTGATGGCATAAAGGAAACAACTGGCTCATCTCATTTTCCGCATTAACTGGAAACCTTCATATCTGCCTTTGTCTCGGGGGCCTTACCAGCCACTCACTCAGCTCAAAAATTATGACCTCACCTAGAAGTGATTGCTGGGATTTGCTTTCCTATCAACTGGAGGAATGATTTAGAAATGTACTGTATATTATCAACATATCAGACTGTGTTTCATGAACATCAGTAGTTCCATTTGGCTCTTTTCTCTGCCCAAAAATGAACTGCAGTATATTTCACATTTAAAGAAGGTGCTATAATGGCCGTGTCAGAGGGATGTACCTTATGGCACAGTGGGTAGGGCTTCATTACGCACAGCATATAGACCACCCTTCACCTTTCCACTTCAACCACTGCCCATCATTAAAGAGATCCTGTCATCGGAAAACATGTTTTTTTTCAAAACGCATCAGTTAATAGTGCTACTCCAGCAAAATCCTGCACTGAAATCCATTTCTCAAAAGAGCAAACAGATTTTTTAATATTCAAATTTGAAATCTGACATGGGGCTAGACATTTTGTCAATTTCCCAGCTGCCCCTGGTCAAGTGACTTGTGCCTGCACTTTAGGAGAGAAATGCTTTCTGGCAGGCTGCTGTTTTTCCTTCTCAATGTAACTGAATGTGTCTCAATGAGACATGGATTTTTACTATTGAGTGTTGTTCTTAGATCTACCAGGCAGCTGTTATCTTGTGTTAGGGAGCTGTTATCTGGTTACCTTCCCATTGTTCTTTTGTTTGGCTCCTGGGGGGGAAAAGGGAGGGGGTGATATCACTCTAACTTGCAGTACAGCAGTAAAGAGTGATTGAAGTTTATCAGAGCACAAGTCACATGACTTTGGGAAGCTGGGAAATTGACAATATGTCTAGTCCCATGTCAGATTTCAAAATTGAATATAAAAAAACCTGTTTGCTCTTTTGAGAAATGGATTTCAGTGCAGAATTCTGCTGGAGCAGTTCTATTAACTGATTCATCTTGGAAAACAAATTTTTCCCCATGACAGTATCCCTTTAAGAAGTTAGTGCTTATTTACAATTTGGAGGCACACTGCCAGCCATTTACATGGGCACAGCTTTCAAAGACTCTAGTGCTGTAGATATTGCACAAAAAAAGGGAGTGGTGGCAGCACACCAAGGTCAACTAATGTACAAATACAACGGAGGTGCAACTGATCTGGTCATATTTACTAAACACAAACAATGCTTGTAGACATGTATGCTTGCTGTAGACTTTATGTTTACCAATTGTCTTTGATCTACACGCGGGACGGCAAGATCAGTGGAACCCTGCAGGAATTAAAATGCTGGGAGATATAATACTGTTTATTTTAGGTGGACCATTGTGTGGATAGATGGATAGCTAGATACATACATACATATATATACATTTTTTGGATTGGGTGTGTGTGTGATTGCTGTAAAAGCCAAATGTCACCCCTACCTTTAAATTCAGTATTTGTCAATCGCTTCATTGTTTTGTGTAGATAGTCCTGAAGTCCAGTCAGATCCTGGGTATCAGCGTTAGCTACAGCATTAAAGATTCTGTCTCTGTCATAAATCTGAGAGGGGTCAAGGACTGGTTGCCTGCAAAACAAAAATCAACCATTATATATACAGTATATGGGTATGGAAATTGTTATGCAGAATGCTCAGTCTTTCCGTAATTTGGAAACCATACTTTATCTACTTAAAATTATTTAAATATTAAATAAACCCAATAGGACAGTTTTGCCTCCAATAAGGAACAGGTATAATGTACTGTTTTATTTTACAGAGAATAATTTGCTTAAAATTGAGTCTATGGGGCAAATTCACTAACCTCTGAAATTGTGCCAGCGACGGCTTTGCTAACATCGCCACACTTCTCCAGGCGAAAATTCACCAAGACAGCGCTAATTCACTAAAATGCGAAGTTGCGTCCAGGGTGCTGAGCGACGATCTTTTGCAATCTGTTACCCTGAAAAACTGAAAAGTCGCCAGCATTTTCTTTTTAGGAACTCCTATCTACTCTATTGCGATTCGACTGGTCTGAGGTGGCGAAGGCAAGTCTGGTGCAAAAGAGGTAACGTTCATTAAAATCTGCATCTTAGTGAATTTGCATAGTTACGTCAATTCGCTCGTAAGAGTGCGAAGTAACGCTACAGTTTATCTCCTTCGCTAGCGAATTTACGCCATTTTATTCACTTCGCCCTTTAGTAAATTTGCCCCAGTACATGCAAGTCACACATGATTGCTAAAGAGAACAGGATAATATAACTATGGAGTGTGAATTAATGCTCAGGGCCTTGTTAAGAGTTGGGGCCATGAATAAAAGCCCTACAATCTTGTATGCTGCCAATAATCAAAGAAATTCAGTCAATAATAGTAGCACCGATGGACACTATGGTGGGTAAGGATTCAATATGCACCAATGTCATCAGAAAGTGTATTTTAAACTGCACTGTGGGTGTCGTGGAATAATCTCCTATCTATATATGTTTGTTCCACGTCATTGCCGCTGCTGCACAAAATAAAACAGAATTCTAATAATTGAGTCAGTAGTCATGCATGTGCAGGCATTTGTAACTGTATTCGTTTTTACGGTGGACCAAAAGTAGAAAGACAGCAATGGGTAACTTATACACCGGGATTCGGTCAATAAATTAGAATATAAATAATATAAGGAATAATATCATTAATATATAGTATTAATAAATAATAATATTATTAAAATAAGTTCTGGGACTTTGTGATACAACTAGAAGTCTGTGACAATCAGTTGACTGGCCTAAGGTCCGTGGGAAGATTCTCCTTTGCTTTATAACCATGGGAAAGCCAACAAATACATCCCTAGACTCTCACTGCTCATTGCTACAGCTGTGTAAAGCACAGAATGCCTGGGTTCTATCTCTAGTAATCGCTGCCTGGGAATATTCCGCCACTGTATATGTCAAAACAGGAAGAACATGTGACACTTAACAGATAATATATTGTCTCTGCTATTACACGAGGTTTTCAAGCACAAATCATTTGTCCTGGTTCTGTCATTGGGTTATATGACCGATCATGACAGGGAAGCCTGATTATACTGTCTTTTCTATGTGAATTTTGTTGCATCAGATGCTGAAATTCTATGGGCCGGGAACTCATTTATAAAACGAATGAAAAAAACAGAAGCGTGTTCAGTAACCGGCACCCGAGACCTGCTCTACAGCCAGTTATTAACTTCCAATTGCTTGGAAATGCATTACAGGTATGGGATCCGTTATCCAGAAACCCATTATCCAGAAAGTTACAAATTACAGAAAGGCCGCCTCCCATAGAACCCATTTTAACCAAATAAACCAAATTTTAAAAAAATTATTTCCTTTTTCTCTGTAATAATAAAACAGTACAGTGCACTTCATCCTAACTAAGATATAATTAATCCTTATTGGAAGCAAAACCAGCCTGTTGGGTTTATTTAATGTTTACATGATTTTTAGTAGACTTAAGGCATGAAGATCCAAATTACAGAAAGATCCGTTATCCGGAAAACCTCATTTCCCAAGCTTTCTGGATAACAGGTCCCATACTTGTATCAGGGCCGCCATCAGGGGGGGACAGGGGGGAGAGTTGTAGGGGGCCCCGAGGGTAAGGGGGGCTTGGCCACGCCACACTTACTTCTTTAGCCGGGCCCCCCATCTTTCTGAGAGCTGCTGACTTTGGGAAGTCATGGACGTTTAAAGGGCCCTGGCCACCCATTTTGGCCACCAATTTTTTTTTCTCATGTGGGGTCCTAGCCACCAATATATTTTGATGGGGGGGCCCTGGATACAAATGCTTTTTTTATGGGGGGCCCTGACCACCAATATCTTTTTATTTTTAATTAACATGTGGGAACCCTAGCCACCAATAGTTTTTTTGTTTTTTTACTGTGTGGGGGGGCGGACCTGTGGGGTGGGGAGGGCAGACCTGTAGGTGGGGCTTGCGGTGGGCGCAGCCCAGAGGGCCCAGGAAATTTTGTTGTATGGGGCCCTGCGATTTCTGATGGCGGTCCTGCGTTGTACTACAATATCACCTATGGCTGCAGCTAAAGTGAAGACTGCCATGCATTTAAATGGGACCTGTCACCCTAGGAAATAATTCCAAATAATTTTTTATCATGTTAGTTAAGCAAAATAAAACTTACTTACACTACATTTATTATTTAAATTTTGTTTGATTCATTCTTGGAATTACACAATCACAGCACACAGGCAGGAGCCATTTTGTAGACACTGTTATTAAGACAAGTTCTGTATCACCCAAAAATCTTGTGTATGCGTCCGAATGGAGGAACCTAATGCCCATACACATTACCCTACATAATTGAGAGAGAAGGGGGAAAGTGGAGATTAGTGATAGGCGAATTTATTCGCCAGGAATGAATTTGCGGCGAATTTTGACGCCGGCGACAATTTGGGTGCTGGCAACAATTAAAGGCGTCCATTGACTTTAATGTGTGTCAAATTGTTGCTGGCTTCAAAATTAGCATTTACGCGGGAAACGGGAGAAATTCAGCCATCACTAGTGGGAAGGGCAGTGACATGTAGGAAGTGCTGAATGGAAAGTGAAAGTAATTGACTGCCCCACCTCTATGCCTAAGGTATAGAGGCAGGGCAGATAATATTTGATTAAAAGCTGAGATATTTAAACGCCTTTATAACAGGTATGAATGCTTCAATGAATAAAACAATATGGGTTCCATGTTTAATTTGCAAATGACTTTTGTTATACGGTGAAGGTGACATGTCCACTTTGAAAGCTCTTATATAACATGGGTGTCTAGCTTGTGACCCTCCAGAACTTTCCAGAAGCAAAGGATGAAAGCTGAAGTTCACAACTGGAGGGTTGCAGTTTAGACCTAAAAGTAAATAAACTGCAATATAAAACTTTAGGTGGAGGCCTAAGAAAGACGAAAGACTTGTATTACTGATGGGATCATATTCCTTTTTTCTCTTTCTTTTGTTGGTATACTTGTTTCAGGAAAAAAAAGTACAAAAGAAAGAGTTCTTATAGGGAAAAAACAGAAAGGGCTACAAGAGGAAATGATGAAGAAAAGGCACGCTCGATTTCAGCTAAAGTCCTAGAAGATACACTAGGGTGGGGACAAATGTGAGCAAAGAAAGCAGCTGCCTATGATGTTGTGGTTTCCTTCAAAAATGATGGTACAGTTCACCTGCCGCGTACAGGAATAAACATGTAAGAAGCAGTCTGCTTTATAACAGAAAAATATATGTAAAAAATAAAGATTAGCCTATTGAAAGGGGTGGTTCACCTTTAAGCTAATTTCTAGTATGTCATAGAGTGGCCAAATCTAAACAACTTTTCAATTGGTCTTCATTATTTATTTTTTCAACAGTTTTTAAATTATTTGCCATCTTCTTTTGACTCTTTCCAGCTTTCAAATGGGGGTCATTTAGATCCCATCTAAAAACAAATGCTCGGTAAGGCTACACATATTGTTATTGCTGCTTTTTAGTACTCATCTTTCTATTCAGGCCTCTCCTATTCATATTCCAGTCTCTTAATTAAAGCAATGCATGGTTGCTATGGTAATTTGGACCCTAGCAACCAGATTGCTGAAACTGCAAACCGGAGAGTTGCTGAATAAAAAGCTAAATAACTCAAAAAACACAGATAATAAAAAATGATAACCAATTGCAAATTGTCTCAAATATCACTCTCTACATCTAAAGTCAGACTGGGCCAGTGGGTCACCGGGAAAAAACCCGGTGGGTCCCGGATCTTTTGGGCCCCGCCAGCCCAGACTCGCTCCTGCACTCCCTCTCGTTACCTCCCAGTCCAGTACTAAAAGTTAACTCAAAGGTGAACAACTCCTTTAATATTGAGAAAACCCCATATGGAGAAAGGAGAAAATATATTCTATATTAAGCACATGGGTTAGGATATTGACAATAGGAAAGGTGCATAAGAAATAGCAGCATTCACTTACTTTCCATTGCCTTTCACTTTTGGCAAGAAGTTCACGTTGATCCCAATGACAGGTGAGTAGTCGTCACTTTCTTTCTGAATTGCCGAGTCCATTGGAGGCTTCTTCTCTTTCTTTCCATCGCTGTTCTTTTCTGCCTTGTCAAACGCCGCCTGGGTATCCTCATCATGGTATTCTAAATTCAGTCTGCCGTTTGGGGGAGCATCTGAATCTGGACCTGACATGATGGCTGCAGGTAGAGTTTCTGCGGTTCAGTATGAGTGACGAGTATCCAGGTAGTTAAACAAACAGCATCTGCTGATACCTAGAGCGCAGGCAAAGCATATATTTGTATAAGAGCAGGAGAGATGGCAGCATGTCACACACACAAATAATTCTCTGTTTGCTTCCAGAACCGGAAAGCCAGGTGTACATGGAATACAACAACAATCGACTGTATGCTTCTGTAAATTATAGTGTTTTATAAAAGAACATTATAAACAGTCAGACAAAATCAACATTCTGTATGTGTTGCTTACTTGCTTTACAGTGGCTCATAACCCAAACACAGAATTAAAATAATTTGCATTCATTAGCTACTGTATATTTTTTGGTTTCTGAGCTTTAGTTTAAGATTTGAGACTAATAATACCAGTCTGTCTTTCAGATCTGCCCTAGGGTTAACTGACTATGCAGATGGTCATTAAAATAACCTCTTGCTTTGGACCAGGGTTGCCCTTTTTAAAGTCAAAATCTCCTTTATCCTCAATTAAGAGAAATTGACTAAAGACCAAAGACCAATGGATTTTGACAGCACTGTCCAAGATGAATCAATTACACCACCTGGTGCACCTAAAATAGTGAATAGGGCAGGCCATCTTCTCTGTTATCCAACTAGATAGCCTGCATGCATATTATCTGGTTTTCATGCAAATAGACAAGTAGCACCCATTTATTCAGGCAGAACTAACCAGAAATGAGAGACAGATGCATCAGAATGCAATGATACAGGCAGCAACATGCCAGCAACAAATTAGCCTTGCAAAGCATGAGCCACACAAGTAAGCCTTTGATTAAGAAGCAGTCAATGGATTTGTTTTCTAGCTACCCCACCCCCCCCCCCCATTGCCAAACACAATGGTATTCCAGAGTTTAAATGGTCAAATCACTCATTAAAAGAATTAAAGCTTAACTAAAGAAGTAGCTAGAAATGTTGTACATTATGTTTTTTCTGTACCAGCCCAAGGCAACCACAGCCCTTTAGCAGTAAAGATCTGTGTCTCCAAAGATGCCCCAGTAGCTCCTCATCTTCTTTTCTGCTGATTTACTGTGCATGCTCTGTGCTGCTGTCACTTACTGAGCTTAGGGACCCACTCACAATATACAGTACACATAGAATAGAAATGTCACAATATAAAGCTGATTAGTGATTAATACAGATAATTACTACATGGCAGCACAGAAACCAGTGCAATTAGCATCAGAATTTAATAATCAGCCCTACAGCATCAGCTTATATTACAGGCCAACCTCATTCTCTGCTTGATAATTTGCAACGACCCCTAAGCTTAGCTTCTCAACAGCTGCTCAGAGCCCACTGAGCATGTGAGTGTCGCAGACACTTTCCAAGATGGTGACCCCCTGTGACAAGTTTGATGTCCTGGATCATTGCTGCTATTGACAAGCTGAAACTTTAGGCTGGTGCAATAAGTTCCCTATATAAAATATGGATTTTTTTAGCCATATTTTTAGGGTTTAGTTCTCCTAATGGCACATGGGGCATATTCTCCATTTTTTGGATGTTGAAAAAGCCCCTGATTGCACCTGCTCAGCCTCTGATTTCACTGAATGGAATCCCCTTGTGACTAGCAGCGGCAGGCAGATTGGGGCAGAACTTGTTCAATTGGTAGCTGTATATTTTTAGGCAATAATAGCACCTCCAAGGAGACCTTTTGGCATTCCATTTCATGTCAGTGGAGAGGCATTTGCAGCAGGTGATTTTATTTAGATAGGATCAGAATCTCCTGCGTACCAATGTGAATGTAGGGGGCGACCTTACCTCGGAACTCTACTATTCTTAGCCATATTCATTTTTAGGGTTTAGTTCTCCTTTAAAAGTTAATATACAATATGTTGAAACTTGTATGAAGCAACTAGCACATGTGCGATCATCTTAGAATATGCTGATACCTCAACAGAGAACAACTGATATTGGCAGAAAACTGCTACCAAGACAACCAGCAATGACACCTGAAGTCCAGCCCATGACAGCTACCTAGCTATTATCCATTCAGTTTCCTAAAATGTTCCTCATATGTGTGCATCTGATGGTATTTTTAGTAATACCATTTTTGACCTCGTGTAAGACAAAACTCAGTAAAGGAAAACCTTTAGTAATAGTCAGGCAATTTATTCTTACATAATACAACATAACAGTTTTGTCTGGGTAAGCTGTTGGAGTAACACACAGAATGTCAGCCAAGGACTTACCAAAGACCCACCTCTTGGTCCAGGCGTTATATAGCTTTCAGAAGGCATTTACAGTAATTGTGACAAGGGGTTCAAGGAAATACCATACATGGTCCGGCGAGGAGACTTACTGGCATATATTTGTACATTCCTGTAAGATGTGCAGTTTTGCAACATAAGAGTTTCTGGTTCCAACTGTCCACAGCCTCGTAAACATCTGTTGGCTAAACATAGCCATTGTGGTACAGACAGCTATTGAGCAACACTTCTGCAAAAGGGCATAAGAGACATGCTGACACTATGCTAACACTCTGGAATCTAAGTAACAGAGTGGGGATCATTTATTTGTATGGCCTAGTATAAACTATATGAGTGACCATTGTCCACAGTAGACCATTTAGCCCTTAAAGTCCATCCTGCCTTAGGCCATATAGCGTTATGGCGTCATAGAGGGCGGGGGTGACAACTATCAACCCTCTGACACTAGCCATTCGTCCGTCTTAGGATTTGGACCGTTCCAGCTATCAAATTCTACTGTCATATCAAATTCTACTGTCATTCCTCTCTTGAAACATTACATATGTTTCACATTAGTAATTACAGGCACAGTAAGAGTGCTGAGAGGACCCCCAGGAACAAGGGAGGTCTATTATAAATGGGACAGTGGTGTACGTTGTTGTGAGTTACAGTTCAACGTCATGGCAGCACCAGTACAGAAGTGCAGCTGAAAGCTGAAATCAGTGAAAAGAAAAAACAGGAAGCTAGGGAGCTACAGATACATCCTGTTTCATGAAATAACTTGGTTAAGTGCAGTTGGGAACAGAAAACCCTATAAAATGACAAAGAATATACAATATACATGTAACATGTTATAAGAGACTAATATGATACTGATTTCATTTCTATTGAAAAGTAAAAAATTATTCTTTCTTTCTTTCTTTCAAACCTCCCCACACATGGCTGAGAAAAGCTTTATCTTATAGATGTAAATCAAATGAGAGCAGAAGTTGGGGGGAGGTGCTTATAGCACAAATTCTAACAGAGAAATATAGACCAAGTATTAATGCTAGAATGACATGGATAGACTTAATGAAACTTTCAATGGAGTTGTTTAACCAGCTATAAAATTTTACCTAATCATTTGGAATAACTGAACTGTTCTATAAAAAGATTACACTAATTGTTGCAGTTCTAAAACTTTGACTATATGACATTCAACAAACATTTCAGAAACAATATCAGTACAACCTTCTTTTTCCTATCAAAACACATGCTAATCTAAAATCATACTATTTTGGTCAGCTACTCTATTTATTTGCACAACCTCTATGTTTATAGTTACATAGTTAAATTGGGTTGAAAAAAGACAAAGTCCATCAAGTTCAACCCTTCCAAATGAAAACCCAGCATCCATACACACACCCCTCCCTACTTTCACACAAATTCTATATACCCATATCTATACTAACTATAGAGCTTAGTTTATGACGGTGATAAGATTTATATTTTTTTATAGATTTAACATTATGGGCGGGACTATTCTTGGAATCTAGATTCTACTCAATACTAATATTAGCACATGACAGAGTTCTATTATTATGGGGTTTATCAGTTGTTTTTTTCTTCGTCAGTGCTGTTTACACACAACCGGCTACATATAGAGCTGAGGACCTGGGGCAATAATACAATAATAAGTAATTGCAGGAAACTTCCCTTCTAAAAACTTTTGAACCAGATACAATTTTACCTTTGTTGTTTTCATAACTAATCTAAAACTAAACATATAGAGAAAATGTTACATTATCACATTCCCATTGTTCTTATAAATTGCACACAATTTAACTATATCACATTCAATACTGTATGAATCGAAAACTTAAAATTAACCCGTTTCAATATCAGTCCATCAGTTCATTATAGGGGAAAGTCCAATCAGAGAGACATCATGGCTTTGGATAGGCATATGAAGAAATATTCAACAGTCACTTGTATTCAGTCAATGCAGCAGTCTCTGTACAGTTTTTTTTAAGAGTTCATAATCAGTCCATTGATCCGATATTAGTATAGGCAAAAATGTAAAGGCATCACAGATATGAATGGCAAACTTGGAAATGGCTCTTTGTATGCATGCAGAGTTTCTTTCAATGAGTGGTGGGATCAATGATAGTTGTTCTATTTGGAATGGATTGGAATAATCTCAACAGCTACTGATGGAATTTTGCTCAGATCACCAACCTGGAAACAAAGAGACAATGTGACAATATCTGGTGTTCTGGTAATACTGACTTGTCTAATGTACTAGCTAAAGAACTCTAATGAAACTGAATGAACTGTCAGTAATGAGAAGTGGTTGTACATTTATGATATGAGTGAAGGACATTTGTTTTCTTGTGTTTAATTCAAATGGGGAAAGTCCACAACACCTGATAGGATTGTTGCAGAGAATTGACAGGACAGCTGGGAATAAATCCAACCAAATGCTGCCAGTAATTGTGTTGTTGGAAGTGGGATGGTACAAAGACACAACTCCACTTAATATCAGTGATATTTGCAATTTTGTAACAGAATCGAAAATTTAATTGTGTAAATTATCAAATACAACCTGTACTGTTTCCTTCTTATAACAAAATAATATTGATTAATCATAACCAGGAAAAACATTTAACAAGTTCTCTCTTGTATCTATATTTATATTTTTATATTTTTAGCCTAAATGAAAATGACATAGACCCATTTTAGTAGCATCATTTATTTCTACAAATTTGGTAGTGAAATTACTGGTTATCAGACAAAATCAACAATAAATTTAAGTCACTTCTGCATTTTCTTACACTTGCAGACTTGTGATGCAAGATACACAAGTGCAAAGATTACGGGAGAAGTTTTTCTTTTAGCAGCGGCACAAGCACATAAGCTGCATTTTTATTAACTGAAACTTATTTAATTAGAAAAAATAGTAACAACAACAGAACCCACAATATAATACTCCCCTCTTGTTGTACTGCAGATGCAGTACAATAATATGAAATAATGGATTCACATCTGTCTAGAGAATAATGAAAATAATTTAACCTGTACCAATGAGTGAATCGGGTATGGATCCAAACTGCATCAAGTTTACCTTCATGTTGGTGAAAAAGATCCAGATGCAGGAGATACAGAAAAAAAAATACAGATGAGTATGAAATGGTAAAGTTAAAAATATTTGCTGTGGTTAAAATTTCCTGAGCCAGCGAGCTGACAAAAGAGGAAGTTACAAAACAGTGAGTATCTGAAATATTGTGCAACGGAGGATTCTGGGAAATGTAGTTTTTATGACAGTACCAGCAAACAGAATCCTTCTTGTTATTAATTGGACTATGAACTAGATTTCCTCTAAAGGGTGCTGTAAGTCTAATGCACCATTAAGTACTTCAGTGTGAAACAACTGACGGTGATTTATTTGGTCGTCAGGACGTTTGTCTTCAGAATATTCAGGGGAAGTACTACTGTTAATAAGCTTAAAACATTCTGAACCATTAGCTCAATAAGAATCTTTATTACTGGGGGCTGCACCGTCTGTGGAACCAAAAAGTTCTGAGATTGTGTAACCCTGTATCACTCTAAAATTGCCAATAGGCACATTCAAATTTGGCATTTAATTGCTCCTGGTATCCATATAAAGGACTGGATCTAAGTTTGCTGAGCAAGGAGCAGAGCATAGGTGTAATGTCTCAGCTGAAGTATATGTGAGAAATATCACTTTCTATTGGTGGGCAAAAGCCTGCTAGATCTAATAGCATGCAATTTGCATAGTAAAATATTTACTCTTTCACGTATCCTTTATCTGTCACAGTAGAATTTCAAGTTGTGAGGGAAGAAAACTATCGCCCTCTGGCCAGGAAAACGCAGTCTTGTCCCCTCAGCTGTGACACTTAACAAAGGCTTTGAAACTTAAAATGTTTTGGGCACTCAACTAGCATATCTAGGAGGATTGTTAGATATTCCAAACTGATGGAACATGTTTTTTTTCAGATCACAAGTCAAACATAATACACTTAGAAAAAGAGTTATCAATCTGACACATAAAGATAAAAAAGAGAAGTAAGTTTAGTTTGAGACAAAAACTATAACAGAGAACATTTAAAGAGACAACACTAATATTTCTGTTAACACAAGAAAGACAAGTGGAGTGAATTAACCTTATTCACGAGTAACCCATTCACAAACAGAAATACACAAGAGAACTAATGTTACTATGAGAATAGTAACAAAGAAGACAATGTTAGGATAAGATAAGAATAGTGACATGATAGTCTAAGACAAAATGACAATATTTTAGTGATAGACCCATAGAACAAATATTACATTACCAGAGGTACCTACTAAAACATTTAAACATTAAAGAGAACTAAAAACAGTAAGGCAAACATATTCATTACAGACACATCAAAGTCATATAACCGTCAAGTCAAGTCAAGTCAAGTCCTTTTCTTTCTAACATACACACAAGTATTACATTCAAAATATGCTCTAACAGACCTGTAGGATGCAAAAAAGCTTAGCAGCGAGCTATTAACATTGGTTTATAAAACAAACAGGGAAAACAAACATATAAACTGGAGTCACCTGCAGGAAAAAATTATGTTATACTTTTCTCAGTAATTTAGAACAAGCTTACAATTGAGTGGAAAGGGAGAAAATAGGTTTGAAGTTGCAGTTGGACAACACCTAAATGTTTGTAGGGCTCTCGTTTTTCATCTGACAATTCAAACAGACAGGAAAGTGATTCACACTTCACGCAGCAAGCAGACTCTGAGATAGAGCCACAAATTCTCTCGTACACCATTACACATATGACAGTTACACTAAAGTTATTCACACACTCGGCTAGGCATATGACAGTTACACTAAAGTTATTCACACACTCAGCTAGGCAAACATTCAACATTCATGGATCCTTTTGCATTCATCAAACAACATACAGTACACGTGTAATTTCTATTTCAAGATGTTTTAGACTACACTTCATGATAAGGAATAACAGACGTACAAAATACAAAAACAGGAAGGAAACTGCGGATTCCTATCATGAATGGCAGATAATTTCAGCTGATTAACACAACAATTAACACAACAATAGGCAAAAAGAAGAAGTTAGAAAACATATATACCCCACCCCGGGGGGTACTTACGCGCGTGTATCCATCATCCGTTAAAGTAAAGCTTTACGGGGAAACCTTCCTGGAAAAGAGATATCCACGGGTAAACTATCGACATCCGAGAACAAAGCTTCCTCGGGTACACTCCAATGGCCACAGCCTGGAGCCCTCCATTGCCTGAAAAAAATTGACTGGAAAAAATGAATCACAGTCGGCGGGTCACCATATGATGGTATTTTTAGTAATACCATTTTTGACCTCGTGTAAGACAAAACTCAGTAAAGGAAAACCTTTAGTAATAGTCAGGCAATTTATTCTTACATAATACAACATAACAGTTTTGTCTGGGTAAGCTGTTGGAGTAACACACAGAATGTCAGCCAAGGACTTACCAAAGACCCACCTCTTGGTCCAGGCGTTATATAGCTTTCAGAAGGCATTTACAGTAATTGTGACAAGGGGTTCAAGGAAATACCATACATGGTCCGGCGAGGAGACTTACTGGCATATATTTGTACATTCCTGTAAGATGTGCAGTTTTGCAACATAAGAGTTTCTGGTTCCAACTGTCCACAGCCTCGTAAACATCTGTTGGCTAAACATAGCCATTGTGGTACAGACAGCTATTGAGCAACACTTCT
The DNA here is from genome assembly GCF_017654675.1 of Xenopus laevis. NCBI lineage: Eukaryota > Metazoa > Chordata > Amphibia > Anura > Pipidae > Xenopus > Xenopus laevis. Next base: position 29,819,244 of record NC_054373.1, read on the forward strand.
GCAAAAGGGCATAAGAGACATGCTGACACTATGCTAACACTCTGGAATCTAAGTAACAGAGTGGGGATCATTTATTTGTATGGCCTAGTATAAACTATATGAGTGACCATTGTCCACAGTAGACCATTTAGCCCTTAAAGTCCATCCTGCCTTAGGCCATATAGCGTTATGGCGTCATAGAGGGCGGGGGTGACAACTATCAACCCTCTGACACTAGCCATTCGTCCGTCTTAGGATTTGGACCGTTCCAGCTATCAAATTCTACTGTCATATCAAATTCTACTGTCACATCCTACCCAACTGTTTAGGATTCAGGCTCCCTCTTTTCAGTCTCTGCAGTATTCAGCCCAGCAACCCAACCTGACTTTAACCCTAATAAGCCTCCAGGCTACCCCTCACCTTGAGTGGCTGCATTCCCATGGTTTTAGGAATATGTGCCGTACATTTTAAAAATGGTTTTACAATTGGGAAGATGAAAACAGGTAAATCCTTATTTAATATAATCTAGATTAGTGTAACTCTTACAGAATTCTAGTTTGTCAGAGAGAGATCAGAAATCTTATAAAGCTAGTATACCAGATAGCCAGCCATAAGATAATCACTCACTCTGTTACACTAAATATTCCAAACATCTTGGTTATGTCGGTGTCCTTGAAACAGAAAGAACTATGATAAAATATAACTCTTTTGCTCTTTAACTGAAGTGTTGCTGGATCCCAATTTAGGGTATTTCTGGATGATTTGAAGAGATTTTGGGAAATGTAGTTCTTTTTAACCCTATTGGAAAATATGCCTCTTCATTTGTATAAAAGTGAATAGAGAGCAGAAGAGTTCCCCTCTGGCAAAGTGTGGTAAGCCTATTTTGATCCTTTTGTAAATATGCCCTTAAGGAAGGAATGTATAGAACTCCAGAAACCAAAAGAGGCAGAAGAGGAGGCTCAGCTTCAGGTTAATCATGGGTGTGTCTCACTTCAATTAGGTGCATTCAGGGTGGCCCTCTGGCAAACTGTGCTAAGATCTATTGTCACCTTCTAATAAATATGTCTCTATATGGGGCCCTCGGGGAGGTATCATTTATAATAATATTATGTTATCATGCAAAGAAGCCTGTGGAGCGATGGTGAGGACTGTGGGCAGTGAATCCCTTTTGACAAGTCACTTCTAGCGAATGCCAACAGCAAAACAAGGACTTCAATGTAGTGTTAGAAAGAAATGCCCATTAGAGGTCACCCATAGATCTATTGACTTGTTATGCTCTCCCAGCTTCCCTGCTCCAACCTCATGCAACACTATACATAGGCCCTAATTAATAACCCATTAAAAATGAAGCCAGGCACCAATGAAGTAAATCTAGTTCCCCACCCAGTCCTGCACCACTGGCATCACAGCAGTCACTCTCGGTATAAACAAACATGGGGTGACCCTTGGGTGCCTGAGCAGAAACTCCTTATTTAAAATCTAAATAGTTATGTACATACACCTGTGCCCTGTCCTGTTCCTACAAGATACTTTATGAGTAAAGTATAAGTAAGTAAAGTGAGAAAACAGATGTAAATAAAGAAGGAAAATAGATTTGAAACCATGATGACAATGTGTTTTTCCTCATATAGAGAGTATATGTGAGTGCCCCACCCAACATGCCTTATCTGCACACCCTGAGAGAGGCTTTGCACACAGTTTTCATGCTTACCACCACAGTTTCCTAAATGTTTCTAAGGGACTGACATGCAGCTCTCCTGCAAACCATATTGACATGCTAAGTACTCAAACACAGGTTAATAATGCAATGATCTCCAGCCTCGTCCATCTTTACAGTGAAGATAATAAATTCCTTTTTAATAATCCTATTATAGATTATTATTCTTTATATCAATATGTGCTCTGTTTATTAAGGCTGCTGAGAATGGTTTCCCTTAAATTGTTGCCTCTGCCACCCCACTCCCTGTAAATTTCACATTTTACCCACCCTTCCTTCTCCATAGATCAAAGAGGGGATGAGTGAGGAGGTAGAGGAGAAATAGAGTGTGAATGGGATAAGGGAGGTGAATGTAGTGATGAAGTGATAGTGAAGAGAGGTGAATGAGCAGGGGGGGTGTGGTGCTGGGCAAATAGGTACGAAGAGATAAAATGAGTAAGTTGGTGGAAACAGAATGAGGAGAGGGTGGGTTCAATGGTGAATAGGTGGTAGGTGAAGTGGTGTGAGTAGTTAGCAGTCTAATGCTCTGTACAGGATGACTGGTTCCAACAAATAATAGGACTCTTATTTCCCCTCCTCCTCTTTCTCACACTAATTTCTCAACTTATTTCCCACATAAACACCCTCTCCTTGCTCTATTTTTACCCCACCTTACCAAAAACAACCTCTCTTTGTACTACAACCCACTTCTCCCACCCTCCCCATGCCTACTTCCACCCCGCTGTACACTACCTCTCCTTGTGCTATTTACACCCCATTTTACTCAGGCACCTTGCTGATTTCCACTGCACTTTACCCACCCTCTCCTTGCCTCCATGCCCACTCCACCTCACTCTACCTCTCCTTGTTATACTTCAACCTTGCCTTCTCCATCTTCCCCTTGTATACGTCCTCCCCACCCTACCAACCCTCTTCATTGTCCAACATCTACCATACACACCCTCTCCTTGTCTACTTCTACTCCCTCTTTGCACCTCTACCTTATCCACTCTGTCATTTTTTATGTCCACACCCAAACTATCCATATTTTGTCCTCAACCAACATTTCTCACTGTGTTCCACCATCTCCCCTCTTACTTTACCCACCTTAATCACCTCACCCTTTGCTTGATCAGGTTATTTTTAATTTTGCACTCTTCTAACACTATTCCATGCCTACTATACCAATGCCTGTTTTGCTTGACTTTACTTACCCCCTTCACTATTGTCCCACACCAAAGAAATGCCGCCTTCATCATCCCCAACCCTAGGAAGTGGAGTCATGACTCAGTTTACATGACACAATGTCAGAGGACTGGGCTCTAATTACCAGGAAGTGAACAGTATTTTTTAAAATAAAAAATTGCAGAACTAGAACACATGTTTTTATAATGTCCTCTGGCACCTTTCCAGTTTTGCTGACCAAAACTAATTGCTGCTTGTTTACCATGGACTAATTCAAATGTACACTTTAGCACCTATCTTTGTAAATTAACCCTATAACCTACATGTAGACAGGCAGGTTGATGAGGGGGTTAGTGAAGAACAACTTGATTTTTCAGTTTGCAGTACTTGGGTGTAGGCTTGATTCCAGTCAGGGCAATATCTGCAAGAAGAGTGTATACTCTCTCACCCCCAAAACATACCAAAAGTTATTGGCTTCTGATAAAATTTACCATTTTGTGTATGTAGCCACCCCTTCTGGCGCCCTTCCTGAGCTGCAACCACCCTCCGGGCCCCTACACATACTACCCAATTGGCACATTTTTTAAATCTCACATGAGAACTGACAGTAGAGACTGACCTCTCAGCGTGTTGATGAGTATTTCTCTATGTTCATCAATATTAAATACAAATTATTTATAAGTTATTATTATTATTATTATTATTATTATTATTAAAAGCACAAGAGCATTATTAAATACACAGCAAATACAAGAAAAACAAGTCTGGGCAAATGAGTATTGCCCTGGTGAGGCTTGTGCTATTAGGAAAATGATTTGCTTCTCTTGGAAATTTCTCCTGCCTAATAACCAAAAATGGAAACAGGGGAAGCAGAATCTCCCACACTCTTTCCAGGATTTGGAGCACAACCCCTGATTTTCCATAGACAAAGCTAATAGGAATCCTCAGCTACAAAGCCTGCATTTCTCTGCTGACTAAGAACAGAAATATTTCCAAGCATTTCCCTTGACCCTTGCGACATCTTTTTTCATATTCCCAGCAAAAGTTTGATGTACAGATGTATCTTTCTAAGCCCACAAATATAATGTGCTACTTTCTATATACATTCATAAAACATCTTCAGTAGCTTTAAAGTTTCCTGGAAATCTAATTCCTTTTGAAAGCACTATCTTCTGCACTGCTGGTTCTGTCTTTTGAAATTATGTAGCTTTGTATACTTCGTCACAAGGCTGTAAATCAGCTGGCTTCTGTTGTCAGAACCACCAGGGCAGAGAATAGAAAGGGACAGACAAGATACTGCTTTCAACAGCTGTTATATTTACCAACAACTTTAGAATTATTGAGAATTTGTAATTCATTTATAACGTGCTTAAAATTACACTTTCTTTCATTTTATTTTATTATTTTTTGGTTTACATCCCCTTTAATGTATCTTCTGCATTACTAGTTCCCTGTTTTAGGCAAAACACAATGTGATTTTATTGTAAACTCAGCTATAAAGCTTTTCCCCTGCACAAATAAATAGTATTTCAGGCTCAGAGCAGGAGCCACACCCTATTGTATAGCTGTACAATTCAGCAGCAATGATGGTGCCTCCAACTCCTGCTCCTTTCTAACACAGAGGTGCGAAGAACGAGCTGAGTAGATGGAGAACAATCATGGGAAGGGTTACAGGGCTCCATCTGGATAAGTACAATTTAGGGTGGGTAACAGGGAGGGCTAATGTAACGGGGAATAAAATATTCACTTGAAATGTATAATGATGTGTGTTTCATCAAGTTTTAAGAACTCCCTAAGTTCAAGGGTTGCAATGAGGGCATCACATTCCCTTCCAATAAATATACAGTATTGTGGAAAGCCAAGAACACAGGGACAGTACTAGTTACAAGAGTTAAAAGATCCAAAAATAGTACTGAGTGTGATTTTTTGTAAAATTAGGGAAAAGTCCACAAACTGTACTCTGCAAAGGACTGTAGAAGGCAATGAAGCTATATAAGTAATCATATTAATGCCCCAGTCATCTCCAGAAAGGTTCCGGAAGCTCGGCAGAACCTACATAGATTCTCAACAATTTGTAGCTTAAAATGTTTCTGCTTAAACCGACTACAGCCAAAAAATTCTCCTAGACCCTTTTCTTTACAGATCCCTATTAATGCTCATAGTGCTGCAAAACTTTTCATTGTTCTTAGAAACTAAGTTCATCAGGCTGAAATGAAAGAAGAGGAGGAAAAATTTAAAAGACTTCACTTACCGGATCAAGTCCCAGTCCTGAGAGGAAGAAAAAGGCAAAACAAATCCACACACCCCAAAGAAAGTGACTGTGTGATGAGGTCAGATGGAGATCCAGAGCACTGCAGTAATGGTGAGGCACCTCTCTGAATTCCACAGCCTAAAAATCCACATCTACAAGTCTTTGCATGCCATTGGATGGGCAGTCTGCCTTTAAAAGTCACGTTGCAAGAGTAGGTCTGCTTAACCCTTTGTGCTGAGGAGAAGAGTGAAGGATAGATGAGTTTGGTGGGGCACATTAACAGCATTTCTCCTTTTTTCCTCTATGTCCAGGGATGTTTTAGGTCTCTGCTTGTCTTTCTGTCCTCAGTAAATCTGTCCTCCTATGCTTCTTTGTCACTCCAGAGGCACCTAACACAACAACTAGTGCCTTCTGTGTACTCCCTCTTTCCCCTCCTCTGCTTATACCTCCCTTCTTCTTTTTTTCACTTGAAACCCCCTTCTTCTGGCTCTCACAAGCACTGCCTTTCTTCCCTCTCTCTGTTGCTCCATTGTACTGTTGTACTAGCCTTTTCTCTGGGCTGCTTTTTAGATCTCCAGTGAAACTCATTGTAATGCTGGTCTTTTGCTTACACACACACAAACACACACAGACACACACATGCACACACACACACACACACACTCATCTCAACAGCCCAGTCATTTCTGAAAGTCTATCTCCTGTGCATCTATACCTCTCATTGGTGTGCACAGCCTGTGCAAAGGAAGCATCTGCCACAATTAGATAGCCTTTTGTGTAAAAAGATATGAAGTTCTTGTGCTTGCTAAACTATTCATAACAGAGAGATGGGAGTGCACCACGTCTAAACCACAGACCTTACAGAATGAGGAACTACCCAACAGTCACCACTGAACTGATCACTCTTGCAAACGTATGGGTTTCTTGATAAAGTACTTCCGCATTAAAGCCCAGAATAGAAACTTAACCTATACTGAAGACATATTTAAGAAACTCAAATCTAATTTCATTTTTACCCAACTTCTGGTGGCCATATTAAACATTTCCAATGGCTGCAGTCAAACTATAGCGGCTGCACAGTACAAGATACAATGTAGAGTTCTAAATCAGCACTTTGCAGTACCATAAATGGTATAGTAAAGTCATAGTAGGGATTTTCAAAAATCTAAGTACCTAGGGTACTATTGTGAGCTGTTTTATGCCCAGTCAATTCAGAAAATAGCAGAATAAAACTCAAGGTATATATGCCCAGGCATAAAGATAGAAGCAGGATTTTTTTAAATCTCTTAAAACAATGTAGTAACAGTACCGGGTTTAAAATTCGAAGCAGCAATGCATTGAGGTCAATCAGGCTCTTACCAACAATATAAAGACCAATCATTTGGGTATAGTCTATCAGGCTCAGGAGTAAAACAACTGACTACAATGCAATAGATCCAGTAACAGACTTTAATAATTTGATAATATAAAGCATACCACATTGTTGCTATATAAATGGATGGGGTATACCTTTACGGCTGCGGGGCAGAAATCCATATGCGGTGCACATTTCATTCCCTGTAGCAGGCTTCCGAAACAGGTTCTGATTTACCATTTATGCTACCCTAGGCCAATATTTTGTGCTGCTCTCCTTCACCCATGGACCAAACCCCTGTCTTCAATGTCTATAAACTAAGGAAAAATTAATGTTTTACAGCTTCCAGTTGAAATAGAAGCATAATAATACAGTCACCCTGCCACCCTAGGTCCAGGCCCATGTTACCTATACACAGATCCAAGCATAAGTCCAAGAAAAGGTTCCAGCACTCTGCCAACTGCAAATGGCTATGCGTGTGTTCTGATTGCATGCGCAGTTCTTCTAAACAAAGCATCAATTAGGGGTGTGTTTGGGATCACCAAGCAGCCTATCACAGCATTACTTAATATTGTCATGCTTTAATTTGTAAACAGCCCTCTCTGGTTTTCCTGAATAATATTATTGTTCATTCACATCCCAGCTCTGACAGCAGCAAATGAAATATCCTTGTAGATTAAAGAACTGTAAATGTATCTATTTCAGCAGTATTTACCTTCATGCGAGGTTGCAGTGGCTTTCCCTTCTTATCTGCTTTCTCCATATGTATAGCGATCATCTAAGTTTTCCTCCTGATCAACAGACAAATAAATTAGACTTAAAGAGATAGCAAATAAAAAGCTGCAATAGCTTTACCCACCGCCGTACTGTTCTACATTAGATATATTACCAATATGGCGAGAATAGGTATTGACTCTTAACCCTTGCTTGATTTAAAGCTTTATTTTAACCAGATTATATAGTCACTATAAGCAAAGGAACTTCGAGGGCAAAGACAAAACCCATATCTCTAAATAAAATGTAGGAATTATGAGGAGGTAAGGCAGTTTTCTCCAGTCCAGGAAGCGCTAGTAGTCAATAACAGATTTGCTTTAATTTTAGAAAAATCACTCAACAGTAATTACTACAATACAACCTCAGACATTACTTCCAGAACCTACAGATCCTACAGTTAAATAAGGTAGAGCAGCACCTTAATAGTGCTTTCAATAGTGCCAAGATAGTAATGTTGAAGGTAGAATTCTGTAAGCCCAGCATACATCCCTGATGATTATGTGCACTTTCAATGTATGGTCCAGACACAATACAAATCGTTGGCGGCACTCAGTGCACAGTCCATGATATAAACAGACAAGGTCACATTTTGTAGTGTCTCATGTTTAACACCATTAAGTTCTGCCACTGGTTGTGCTATCATTGGTAGTCATAGTTTAATAGGCTCCACTGCATCTGGGCCCTAAACTCTAGCGTACACGGCCTGCTATGCAATTGGCTTTGGTCTAGACTTATGTCCTGGCTAGAGGAGAGCCAGAGGGTTTGAAACCCTGAGCTTTTTCCCCACAATAAAGAGGAGGGAGAGGCTTGCTGAGACTTGAAAAAAGTCAAATTTGTCCTTATTTGAGGACACAGTGGTGGCCAACAGATATGTACAAACAAGCTGATGCCGATAGATCAAAAGACAGATATGTTTGATATGTATCTTCAATATTGCTACAACATGTTTGGAACTGGTCTAGCACTGGTCACTGGAAGAGAGGCCTTTTTTGTCATCCACACTGAACAAAAATCAGCAATCAAATGTATTTTTGCCCATGCAAAGTTGAGGCCCATTGTTGTGTTATCACTGGTTATAGGGTGCTACATTCTAGAGAGCCTATTAACCTAGCCTAGTCCATATCAACCACATTTATGGGCAAATAAAGGACTTTGCTGCTGCACAATAACTGTGTACTTTCCTTTTAAGGATGTTAAAATGTTGCCTGTTACAAGGGTGTCTGTTGCCAAAAATCTCATCTAATTTTAGACAGCATGTCCTTCCCACTTATTTCAGTTTATTTCTTAAATCTCTTATGCTGAAAAGTGGTGTAACTGCCAACAACAAGGTGCAGATACCAAATTGCCAACTTGCCTGTTATAGAGATTAGGCCCATTAACTGGATGCTAATGACTGGACTGCTCAAATAAAGTACCCCCTGTTGCAAAATATGAGGATATTAGAAGTCACTTAGGAGTTCCATGAGTTGTATAAAAGCATATACAGTATATAGTGAATAAAGTACCCCCTATTGTAATATATATGGATGTTAAAGGTTACTGAGGAGTTCCATGACCATATAAAAGCACAAGGCCAAATGCTTTTATACAGGTCATGGAACTTCGAGGTGACTTCTAATATCCTCATATTTTGCAACAGGAGGTAGTTTGTTTATTATAAGACACAAGTTTCAGTGAGTCATGTGACAAAAATGACAGCAACTCGCACCCGACCCTAACCTGCCGTGTGCTCCTATTTATATACCCACGCACAACCCACCCCGCTGTGATGTCATAGAAGGGGCGGGTCCCTCCAAAACTTGAGTATATAAAAAGGAGTGCATCCGTTGGTAGTGGGGCACTAGAGGGTCGCAAACTTTGAGCAGAAGTCGACCCAAACCCACCCGACCGACAGGTAAACCCTTTGGGCCGGCCCACACATCACTAAACCAAACTATGGTTTTGGTCCTCTAGGGCTGCCCAGAGCAGTGAAAGGAGGGCAGGCCCGGACTGGCAATCTGTGGATTCTGGCAAATGCCAGACGGGCTGCTGAAAGATGCCATAGGCAGTCACTATTTAGTGGGCTGGTGGGGGGCTATTTGGGTCTCTCTGTGCTTGAAATGCCAGGGCCTATTTTGAGTCCCAGTCCAGGCCTGAAGGAGGGGTTAAAATGTGAGGGTGAATGTGCACAAGCCTGGTGTAAATAAACTTACACCCTTAGCATTTATGAGAAAACACCAAAAGCATTTATAACAATAAGCATTAGAAACCCTCCAACTCTGACTTTAGGGACAGTAGTATATGGCAAGCTTCATGCTTGTGTTTCTACCAAAGTGTTTCTCTCTTGTTGTTAGGAGCCGGGTAGCAACAGCCACCGCCGGCGAGGCAGGAAGCTGAGAATTGATGCAGTGAAGTGTAAATGAGCAGCTCTGCAAATAGAAACAGGGTGTCAGATCACCGGAACTAGACGTGACAGCACCAGCCTACATAGTCACAGCCAAAGTCTCATTTATTATACTTATAATACAAGAGTTTATTCCTACTTCATCCTGAGACACCACTACACTGCTTTAAAATGCAACCTGCTGCGCTTCACCTTCCTGTTTTCTTTGTCTGACAGTGGATGTTGAGAGTTGCAGTTCTGGAGAATGCTTGGTGGACAACCATGACACCATCTAGGTATGGGACGGATTATCCGGAATACTCGGGACCTAGGGGTTTCCAGATAAGGAACATTTATGTCATTTGGATCTCCATACCTTAAATCTACTAAAAAATAATTTAAACATGAATTAAACTCGATAGGCTCCCCTATTCATCTTCCATTTCAATCCTCAAACAGCTGCCTGGTTGCTAGGGTAATTAAGCCCTAGCAACATCACAGTTCTGAAAACTCCAAGCTGGTAGCTGCATAGCAAAAATATAAATAAATGAAAAAGTTTAAAAGTTTATTTTAAGGCAGTGGCGTAACTATCGGGGGTGCAGGGGTGTAATTGCAATTTTAGTACCCTTTCATCTTCTGGTGTTTGTTAAGTTAAAGGGCAAGTCAACCCCAAAATAAAAAGTTGGCAAATAAAAGAAACATAATTCTAAGCAACTGTCCAATATACATTAAATAAAATTCTCAGTGCTTTTAAAGTTATTTGTAATAACAATTGCTATTGAAAGCAGCATTGGCTTAACGCTGGTTGTTACTTTTTAAACAATATTGCAAAAGTTTTAGTTCCCCAGCAAAGACAAGTCTGTTAATCAGCTGCCTTGTCTTACATTGTATCAACAGTCTGAGCCATCAAGGCAGAAAATAGACAGGGACAGGCACTGATTTCAATAGCAATACATATACAAATAATTTAAAAAACATATTAATGAATGTAATGAATGTATATTGCAAAGTTGCTTAGAATAATATTTTATTTTCCCTTTAAGTTAACATTGTTCCCTAGGGAGCAATACACACAAACCAGTGCCAGCAGAGACATTTGCTGAAGAGAAGATTTAATGGGGGCACAGCCCGAGGGGAACCAGCTTGGCTCTACTGGCAGTAAGTGTAAAATAATTAAATTTAAATGGGAATTGCATTAATAATGATATAAATTATAACGACTTATATATAACCCGTTCTTTATTTCTGTGAAACCGACAATGATGTATAGACTTTTTGATTTGCAAATGATTCGAGGAAATTGCCCCTGGAGACCTACTATACTGATACTACTGAGAAGTGCGATTACCAGTAACATAGATATCGCTCAGACATCAGGAAAGCTCTTGCATCCAGCTCCCGTCGGATCAGAGAAAAAGACACAATTTAAATTGTATTGGGTGCAGCAGCAGATCATTCATAGAGTGCAAGTTTGTGTTTCGCTAGGAGAATCAGTGGTTGCTTCTGACATGCAGATAATTGCTTATGGTCAGTGATCAATGCAGCCAACAGTGCTAACCTCTAGGGTGCACTTACCAGACATTTGTAATATCAGTCATATAACAATGTTGTCTCTCTCTCTCCCAGCCGGCGGCAGTAGCACTGACTATGATGTAGCATCTTACATGCACTGTGCTGTCTGCAGGATTGTTATGTGACAGTCCCCTGCAATGATCAAACAGTGGGCAACTATATAGGAGATGGCCGCCCTATTGGCCTTAATTATTCCTTTAAGGGGCAGTTCACCTTTAAATGAACTTTTTTATTATTTAGAGGCCTAAATAGAAAGTTGAGTAATGTGCAAAGGTAATGTGCAATTTCACAAGCATAAAAAACACATACAACTGTAATGAATAATAACTCTGGTGCATTAAAATAGAGACTGATATTCTGAGACAATTTGCAATTGGTTTGCATTTTTTATTATTTGTTTTTTTTAGTTATTTGGCTTTTTATTCAGCAGCTCTCATGTTTGCAATTTCAGCAATTTAGATGGAGTCAATGACCCCAATTTGAAAGCTGCAAAGAGTCAGAAGGCGAAAAAATGAAGGCCAATTGAAAAGTTGCTTTGAATTGGCCGTTCAATGACAAATTAAAAGTTAACATAAAGGTGAACCTCCCTTTTAATGCCATAAAGCAATGACGTATGGGGGATACTAGGATGGAGGACATGACGTAGATAATGGGATACTAAAGTATCTTTACTGTATAATGGTAGTACATACCTGCCCATGGATAAAAGTACTACAGGTAATAATGGATCTTTTGGTAATGTGGATCTTCATACCTTAAGTCTACTAGAAAAAATGTAAACATTAAATAACCCCAATAGGCTGGTTTTGCTTCCAATAAGGATTAATTATATCTCATTTGGGATCAAGTATAAGGTACTGTTTAATTATTAAAAAGTAAATTTGAGTTATTTGGATAAAACGGAGTCTATGGGAGACGTTCTTTCTGGATAACGGGTTTCCAGATAACGGATCCCATACCTGTACAATTTTTTTTTAAATCAGACTTTCATGCTTCATTAGCAAGGAAGAATATGCGAAACATTTGTTAGGAAAAGAGAAGCATTTTGGTCCATTAGACATTAAAAAGCATTTGCATAATTACACAGGAAAATAATGTTTCCTCGCCACAAGCATCACTTGCCGAGCTCTCAGCACCAATAAATATTGTATAAGAAGAAAACACTTTGCCACCATGCATAACAGATTTGTGTGTCACTTGAATGGATTATTCATAATGTAATGGGCTGAACTGTACTGTGGTGTTAGTTAGCTGTGTTAGTAGCATTCATTTTATATCCCAAAGTGGAGTGTAATCATGTGGGGGCTGAGTTTGAACAAAAGAAAGGAAGTGATAGTATTTTGTAGATATTTTACCCTTGTGTTTTGGAAGGTGCAAACATAACACTGTTTTGATTGGTTCCTCGCAGATGCTAAAATGCACCATCCTAATTAGCTCGCATTTAGTACATAAAGTAGCTGGAGGGCCCCAAAGTAAAATCTTTGCAGGGCCACTTCTCACAAAATATGGGCTGTTGCATACTACAAATAAATAAATAACTCAAAAACCACAAATAATAAAAAATGAAAACCAATTGCAAATTGTATCAGAATATCACTTACTGAACCATACTAAGGGGCAGATTTATTAAGGGTTGAAGTGAATTAGAGGGAATTTTCGAAGTAAAAGAATTCGAAATTCGAAGTAATTTTTTGATACTTCGACCATCGAATAGGATAGTCAAATTCAACTATCCTATTTGATGGTCGAAGTATCCAAAAGATTACTTTGCATTTTGGATTCTTTTACTTCGAATTTACTTTGAATTCGATTCAAAGTAAAATAGTTCCAATATTCGAATATTCGATAATCAAAGTACTGTCTCTTTAAAAAAAACTTCGACTTCAATAGTTCGTCAAATTAAACCTGCCGAAGTGCTATGTTAGCCTATGGGGACCTTCCAATGCATTTTTCTACGTTTTTTTGTAGTCAAAAAAAAAAGTAAAATCGTTTGATTGATCGCTGAAATTGTTCAAATCGTTCGATATTCGAAGTCGAAGTATAGCCATTCGATGGTCGAATGTTGAAGTATATTTCACTTCGAAATTAGACCTTTGATAAATCTGCCACTAAAAGTTAACTCCAAGGCGATATACCTAGTGCTAGAAACAGCAACTGGGTCTGCTGTGTGTAATGCTCCTGATCACTTTGTATGCATAAATAGACAGTGATGTTGGTCTGGAAAAAGGGATAGAGGGGCAAATATCCTTGGAATAGAATCTCTTCTAAACAAAGTCCAAAATATATTGGTACATATTACACAACAAAGGTTTAGCAATAGAAATCAACATAAACTCTTCAAGTCATATTTGGCTCTTTATTGAGCCTAATGACGGAACTACCGTAATAAGGCTCGAAACATTGCTGTTGCCTTTGATGTGCAAATAAAGTTTTTAAAACATTTTTAATAGAGTGCTGCTTGATAAAGAGCCAATCATGGCTCAAAACATTGCTATTGCCCATGATGTGCAAATATTTTTTTTTTTAAATTTTAAATAGAGTGCTACCTACTATAACCAATTTTTGTGGGTAAATGAGCCCCCAAGTTTTGTGAATGTTTGCCATAAAAGGCAGGAATAGAAGAAAATGCATTACAGATTCCAAAGCACAAGGATAACTCTAGCCAGGGCAGCTCTGTAAGGGATACAAGTCCATAGAGATAATCATTAGATAACATGATAGTAGGACTGCTATAAATAATCAGAGTAGAAGTGGAAATTGCCCTTTAAACCCAACAGGAAGTTCAAAGATTGGTTTGATCTTTATTCACAATGTAGTAATAATTCTAACGTCTAATTAGCGTGGGACACAGAATAGGGTTCTTTTTATAACCTTTTATCTGAATTCATTCAAAGCTGTCAATCTGTGCTCCCTGTGCTTGACAGGTAAGGCATGTGGCTGGACAGCAACTAATAACAAGAAATATTATTCTTACACATGGGCCAAGAGGTTAATGGGACAGGAAAATGGGGCTTTGCTCCCTACAGATGATGCTGCTTACTGAGTTTAGAAGCATGCAGTCCGTTGGGTGGCTGCCAGTATACCAAGGTCCGGCTCTGACAGTAAATAAACATTTCTAATGGTTTTAACTATATTTGTAAATGCCATTGCTATTAAAAGCAATATTTATCTGTCACTGTCTCTTGTCTGGCAGTGACTCTTGAAACAACGTAGAAGTAAATTCTACTACTGGTCTTTTAATCAGCTGCTTTTGCTAAATTTTTTAGGAGTCAGAGCCAGCAGTTCAGAGAATTGAAGCAGCCAGACAGATACTGCATATAATAGCAAAACATTTATACATAACTTCAAAGGGGTGGTTCACCTTTCAGTATGGCCAATTCTAAGAGACTTTTCAACTGTTTTGTTTTAATTTTTTAATTATTTGCCTTCTCTTTTCCAGGTTTCCAATGGGAGTCACTGACCCATCTAAAACAAAATCAAATGTTCAGTAAGGCTGCAAATGTATTGTTATTGTTATTTTTTATTATTCATCTTTCTATTTAGACCCTCTCCTATTCATATTCCAGTCACTTATTCAAATCAATTAATGGTTGATAGGGGAGTTTGGACCCTAGCAACCACATTGCTGAAATTGCAAACTGGAGAGCTGCTGAATAAAAAGGTAAATGACTTGAAAACCACAAAATAATATAAAATGAAAACAAATTTCAAATTGTCTCAGAATATCACTCTCTACATCATACTAACTCAAAAGTGCACAATCCCTTTAACCAAAATTTTACCTTTTTCAGGGTACCAGGAAAAAAATGGTTTAAAGGAAAATGGAAAATCAGGGAAACGTATTAGGGAAAATCAGGGAAATGTATAATGGAAAATCAGGGGAAAGTAAAATTAAGGTTTCATTTTTTACATTAAATAGCTCATTTTCCATAGTTACAGACACAAGTGCTAGAGCACTAAGGATACATTTTAAAAGACAGAATAAAGAGAATATTGCTACATCATACTAAAAGTTAATTCAAAGGTTAACAACCCCTTTAAAATCACTGAAAATGTGATTTGCAGTTAGTGTATATTTTTCATTGGGGGACTGGGGTTATACATCTGTCAAGTATGGCTTCAATAAGAGGTAAATTTGTATGTAGAATGCTGAGATTTAAGATGCATAAGGATTCCCTAATTTACATAAAAGGAACCACGCCGGCTTATTTTATTTCTCTCTGATTATTGCTGTAAAGACACAAATGTTAACATTACTGTCAGGAGTGCGTGAGTGAAGCAGCACTCTCCTTAATCAAAAGTACCTCTGTATATCTGAGATGCCCAGGAATCCATTTCTACTTCAATGAAGTGCCCCACTCAGCACATTATTTGCCATTGAGTAACTATCTTCTGGGTATGGGCCTGCTGA
Source organism: Xenopus laevis (assembly GCF_017654675.1). Classification (NCBI taxonomy): domain Eukaryota; kingdom Metazoa; phylum Chordata; class Amphibia; order Anura; family Pipidae; genus Xenopus; species Xenopus laevis. The sequence goes on from NC_054373.1 coordinate 29,834,828, forward strand.
CCTCAGCACCTGAAATGACTTGTACTTAAGAACATCAACTCACATTGATCCACAAACCTCATAACAGCCAAACACGGCCGTTCCAATCACAAACACATCTAACAACCCAACAACTACACATCCGAGGAGCTCAGTAGACTATCGTTTCATTTATAGATTTTCTGTCAATGAAGTAGAAGCTATAAATTCTTGTCATTTCTTGTTCTCTGTTAGTTTTACATCTGTTATATGTCTTCCCATAATAAAGGAGAGCTAATGTTTCCCTCCCACATCAACACTGGCCCATTAATCAGTGCCACATGAAGCAAAGATCCTTGTACTGTATACCAGAATATATGCAGTTTAGGAAAAATACCTGTAATAATTAGAGTCAGGACAGATTTGTTGTAATTTGAATTTAATTTTGTTTGTTAACAGTTAAGTGATGGGCGAATCTGTGGCAAAAAACTTTACTACAAAATTTGCGAAACGGCAAAAAATTTGCGAAACATATTGAAGTCAATGGGCGTCAAAATCATTTTGACGTGCGTCAATTTTGATGTAAGCGACAATTTTTATATGCGCGACTATTTTGTCCAAATGCATTAAAGTCAATGGACGTCCGAATCATTTTGATGCACGACAATCGTTGTACGCGATTTTACGTCAGCAAATTTATTCGGTAGTGGCAAATCGTGGAAATTCCCCACAAATACGTGTCTGGCGAATTTATTCACCCATCAGTATTAACAGTTTCATAATAATCTGAAAACTGTTTTAACGACTCATTATATACATAATCGATCACAATCTATTGGGGATTTTCTGTTGGGTTAGTGCAAATGTTGTGCCTTTTATTACATATGGGGTAAGTGGGTAAAAGAAAAAGGTATGCTGATTATAAAACATAATATATATGTGCCACCATAGTGCAAACCTGCTCACAAAAATTAGGCCGGTACAACAGACATTAGCAATGCCCGCTCCATGTTTGGCTCTAGGTCAGATTTTTATACAACAGGTAAAATAATTCACATGTATCCAGAGATACAGAAACATATAATATACAGAAACTCTAACTGACAGGTTAAGAAGAGACAGTCAGGTTGGCAAAACAGTCAGGTTTAGGAACTTCAAATAAAAATTACTTACAAAAGCAGAGCTATCAGTAAAAAACGATCAACATGACCTATAGGTAACTTTATGGGGCCGATTCACTAACTTCGAGTGAAGGATTCAAAGTAAAAAAACTTCGAATTCTTGTGCTCCTCGACTATCGAATTGGCGTAAATTCGCCTGAGTACAATGATTCGAATAGATAGAGCGCAAAAACGCTGCGACTATTCGCCATTCGATAGTCGAAGTACTGGATCGAGCGCAAAAACGCTGCGACTATTCGCCCATTCGATAGTCGAAGTACTGTCTCTTTTAAAAATACTTTGACTGCCTACTTCGCCACCTAAAACCTACCGAATTGCTTTAAAAGCCTATGGGGAAGTCCCATAGGCTTGTTTTCCAAGTTTTTGATCGAATAAAAAGGCATTCGATCGAATGAAAATCCTTCGAGCGAATATTCGCCAATTCGACTATTCGCCAGCGCGTAAATTCGCCCGAATTGCCTATTCGATTCTATTCAAATCAATTCCCCAGTCGAATTTCGAGGGATTTAACCCCTCGAAATTCGACCCTTGATGAATTTGCCCCTTAATGTTTAAATATTTTAAAAAGAGAATTTTTAGTCAGTATCACTAAAGTTGAATTTGTAGGTAAGTTGAAAACATATATATTTAACCCAAAATATAAATTTTTTAAGCACACATATTTTTAAAAAACAATGGGAGGTTTTTAATGCACAAACAAAACCTGTCACATAGTGCCGCAGAGGGGGTTTGGAGGCCCTTGGGATATTTGGATTAAGGGGTATTAAAGTAATTGATGTGTTGATCTCCCATATGTCCCTGTCAAGAAATGGCAAGTTTGAAATCCTGGTCTGTGAGTTGTCTAGCTGGAGCACCTTCCCGTTGAGCCACCAGAGAGTTTTGGAATCGACTGCAGCCAATACTCCTCTTAAGCATATCTTCTCTCCACTGGCGTAACTATAGAGGGAGGTCTGTTTCCTCTCTAGCGTTCCAATCCCCCTCCCAATCGTTTTATTGCGCCTGAGTGAGCATGCAGAGGTGGAAGATGGGTTGCGGGCAGGTGCCGGCCTGGCCGGTAAAAATGTTGCTTTGGGACAATGTTATTAATAAGGAAAAACCCTAAAAATATAGGATGGCCGGTATTTTTTTTACAGAAAAGGTGGCAACCCTAGGCGGAGAGGCCCACGTTACCAATTACTATGGGGTATACTTATAAAAGAGTGAAGTTGGAGCTCACCACAGGCCACTAGAGTGAAATTCTACCAATCTCCATTCATTTCTATAGCATTTTAAAGGCATATTTATCAAAGGGTGATAAATAAAATCCCATGCTGTGTGTAACAGGATTTCTAAGTTATATCTAGACCTCTTGCAGCTCTCTGACTTGCTCTCTATGGTGTGGTTGTGGTGCCACATTTGATTTATGTGTACACTATGCAGTATTTCTGTTAAAACACCACATGGGTTCCCTTCTTGTCTATCACACACTTTGTCCTATTGATAAAAATTTGGACAAGTTTGTATTTTTTGTATTTATTTATTTTTTGATAAATCAAAACTACATAATTGTAACCTATTTTGGTAAAATTTTGCATTATATAATCTATTATTTAAAACTTAGCACAATGATTTTGTATTACAATGTTTATGTTTCTGTATTTAGCATGTGTTTTTGTTGTATTTTTTTATTTAACTAGATGCATGTACTTATTGCATAAGGATCAGTATGTTGCAACACAGGCAATATACCTCTATTGGCCCATGTCTCTGTAACAATGCCTCTTAGGTATTTAAATGATGGTGGAGGGGCCAAATTCATTTTGCGTATCTAGAGAAAGGTCTCATAAAGAGACTGAAACGTTGACAAATAAATTTAGTCCCAGTGTGAATCTATATACTATAATGATGTTACTCAAATTATTACATAGCACCTGGGTATTTGCCTACCATTTTTAAGTGCACCACTCTCTGGAATAAATATATATGTATATATAGATAAAGATATAGATGCAAGCCATCCCCGGGTTACGTACAAGGTTTGTTCTTAAAGAGACATTGACATCAGAAAATAATCTTTTTTATTATCTATCATAACATTGTCTTTGAATGCTATTTATAATTTTGCCATAAAAGTATTTGCCTGATACTTTTACATTACCTTTCTTACTTCCTCTATGAGGGGGCTGTCATGTTTGTGCAGCAGAAGTCTGTTAGCATTAGAAACTCTAATGGTCAGTCCACACAAGCAGATTCAGGGAGATTAGTTGCCCCAGGGACAAATCGCCTCTTCTTCGGGGCGACAATCTCCCCGAACTGCCTTCCCCCTGCTGGCTAAAATGAAAATCGCCTGCGGCAATGCACACGCGTCGCTTCGTTTTCCAAAGTCGCCCGAAGTTTCTTCATGAGGCAACTTCAGGCGACTTCTTCAGGCGAATGCACTGGCACATTATTGGTTTTCACACAGTATGTCTTTTTTAAGGGCTCTTTCAGATAAGCATTTCTGCCTGTTTTCTCCTGCATTTGATCTTTCAGGTTTTCCAGTGCAGGGGAACGCAGGTAGAAATGCAGTTCTGGATTACTACAGTGTAAGACAGAGTTTTGATAAGCAAAGCCACAAGAGTTAATAAAGCTTTTTTGGTCTAGTTTAGCTTAAAAGCCTATTACCCCTGAGGCCTACAACATATTATGACATTCATCATCCATAAAATAAATCAAGCAACTCTGTACATGAATTTATGCAGGCAAATCAGGTGCAGGTCATGAGTCTCCCAATGTAGAGAGAGAGTCTGTGCTGGTCAGACCACTTGCACCAGCACCCCCACCCCTTAAACACCCCCCATGCTCGCACCCCCATACCCATTGCAGACACACCCTGCTCCAGTGTCGTAACTACTTATACAGTAAACCCTGCGGGGATGGGGGGGTCAGGCAACAGGGGGACCTGAACGCAGATCTGCTACATCCCCAGCTCCTCTCCCACCTTTAAAATAGTGACACTTGAAAGCCGTGAGGTGCAGAGCAAGCAGGCCTGGAGAGGGGCCTGGGGAGAAGGGACCGTTTTTTATGAGGGTGGGGAGCACAACGAGCCCAAATTGTGTCATTGCCCTGCTTGCACCAGCTTGGATCTCCTTTACCTACTCTCTGTTGCTATTACGGGGCTGTTCCCCCAATTGCTGGCATTTGGGAATGGGCAAGTAGGACATTCTAAGATCTGTAAAAATCTTCTGCCCAGTTCCCATTTCAGATGCACAAATGGACTGCATGCCGCCCAGCAAACGTTGGCTCCCCACAAATCCTGGCCTGGCAGAGATTACAGTACATCCTTACACAGTTATGTGGTTAGTACAATGGATGATATTATTGAAAACCTCTATTATTCTACACCTGTGCTTTGGATCACTATTAGTAATGCAGCACAGGTGTATGAGTTCACTTCGCAGGTGTATCTGTCAAAATAACTCAAAATAAGTATAATGAATCCACCTTTAATGCTGCAAGCAAATTCCAAAACTATGTGCTTTTGATGATGATTCCCAAAATGATAAGCCCTGCAGATATCACCTGTTGGTGCAAAGCCATAGACATAGCTGTTTATTCTGTTTTTCAGTACTAGTGGGGACCAGCCCCACACTAATCTAGATGATCCTCTTTTTTTCTATGACTAAAACTTTTGTGTATGGTTTTTATGATTTATTCTTCTATATTACATCACCATGTTTTGTTTATTTCTCCCCCTTTTTTCTGCTACCCTAACCATCAATTTCTCTTCTCTTTTTTAGAATAACCCTTCATTATATGATTCTCTTTTCCCTGTTCAACAGCATATTTTGTACCAAAAAAATTGCAGCCTCTCTGCTCTGTGCACAACTGCCTTTCCTCAACTCAAGCCATTCTCTGCTGATTTTTGCTGAAACAGCCCCTGACCCACCAAATGTTAAACACCTTTTTGCTATTTGTATAAATAAAGGCATTGCAGTAATATTTAAGCACTCGAGTAGCTGCTCTATTCTCTAGCATTGCCATTAATGGCACTTACTTTCCATATTCCAGATTGATTGATTGATTGATTGATTGAAGTCCAAAGAGGGCAGAAACCTCTTCTCTTAATGCTTATGCATAGTGCTTACATGTTGATGCCATTTATATGTAAGTTATTTTTAAAGAATACAAAAGCAATGGCACCCAGTCACATTCTCCTTTTTCATATGTCTGAATTCTTAAAATCTTATATAATACTTTACATTTTCAGGGTTATAAGTAATATAGAGGAGACTACAGAGACTGGTAGAACAAAGAAAAGACAAACAAAAATACAGAAACAGATTTTTTAAAAAGTGAAAAGGTTTGTGTGCCAGTATCCTTTTAATATAATTATGTATGCCTTACCTTTAATGAGAAGTGAAGTTGGTTTATGAACAGATGGATGCCCCCACAACTTCATAAACTCACAAAAAGTTTGTTTCTCCCAAATTGACCTCAAAAGGCTTCACTTGCATTCCCTGGCCTCTAGAGGAGATTGGCAACTAGAAGCATGGGCACTGTAAGCCAGGAACACATCGACCACCAGTATTTATGCCCCTGTTTGGCATCAGAACCAGGGAACCAGAGTAGGGCTGTTCTCAAGAGTCTGGTTTATGGCGTTGGGGAAGAGAGATGCAACTGTATTTTGCACTTTTTAACCAGTGTCCTTTATGCATTAACAAAATATTTTTCTAATATTGCTCCATTTTATGGATGCCCATATATGGTAACAAATTAAAAGCCCCATAAATCAGCTGGGAAATGGGAACAATGTGCCGTTGCTCTTTTCTTGGCTAGTAAAGACCAAACTAATTTAGATGGATCTATTTTTAAACAAACAATGGGAGGTTTTTCATGTAATAAAACTGGCCATATGGTTGTGCTATACTCTGAACTATAGTACAGACTGAATTGTGACAAATTTTCAGACAAACATTGCTTTGATGCTAATATTTATGGACCTGTGATTTGAAGCAAAACATGAGAATCAATTAAAGTACCTTGTCATAGAAGGGGGGTTTGGTAGATATCAGTCTTATCCTACATTTTTCAGCAGAGGGGGCCATTCTATTTACTTTGTCTAAATAAACCCATATAAATAAAGGATTATGTCCCTAGTGACCCCTACTTTATGCAGGGCATAATCTCCCTCTCACACCTTGTGTAAAGGGGGTGTAAATACGGTCCACGTACAAAACTGACCCCTGATTCCTATCCCCTACACAATAGGAAGAGGAGTTAGTACACCACTAATTTGTAATTAAAGTAAATAATGTGCAGGGCTCTCATAAGTCCCATATTTGTAGGTCATATTTTTGTCTTGATGATAACATTAGGCATGTGACATTGAAAACATAGGGTGATTTACTTTAATATTCATGAGATAAACACTATATTTGCATTGTGTCCCCCATTTAATAGTAACGTAATTGGGGGCCCAAGTGGTAACATGGAATTTGCATTAAGGAGTAAGGATTCAGGTGATTATACTACTGATGAGCATCGCTGAGCACTAACACCCTATTAAACAGGGCAACATTGGCCTGATCAGAATATACTGTAGCTGTAAAGCTACAAACTTGTTGTCATTGCTACTTTTGATTACTCATCTTTCTATTCAGGCCTCTCCTATTCATATTCCAGTCTCTTATTCGAATCAATGTGTGGTTGTTAGGCTAATTTGGACCCTAGCAACCCTATTGCTGAACTAGCAAACTGGAGAGCTACTGAATAAAAAGCTAAATAACTCGAGAACCACAATTAATAAAAATGAAAACCCAATTGAAAATTGTCTCAGAATATCCCGCTCTACATCAGACTAAAAGTTAACTCAAAGCTGCACAATCCCTTTAACCCCAATTTTAAGTCATGTATTAGGGAAGATCAGAAAGGAAGTATAAATAAGGTTTTATTTTTTTTTAGAGTTAGAGCACAGAGGATACAGTTCTTACAGCCCTTGTATAGTGCACTTGTGCTTGTCTGGTGTAATGGTGGCTACATGTTGCAATCAACACCTTGAGACAGATTAATATTCAATATTTATGATTCAAGTTTTAGAGAAAATTACGACGGTATGGCTACTATTGTATGAAACTTGAATCAAAAGTTAATTTGTGTTGGGCAGACTTAGGCAACATGGGGCTACACTGTAACATATCCTAGCTGCAATAGTAAATGGTAAATGCCAAAAAATAAAAAATACAAAATCACTGAAATTTCTCACGTTTAAAACATGTATTTGATATTATTTCTGCTGAAGGTTAGGACTGCACCCAAAGGTGTAACTGTGCCCCCACCACACACAACCATGGGCTAAATACACTCATAATTCCCACATCCCTGCCCACCATGCAACAGCAATATATGTAAACACATGGGGGTGGGAATGAGGAATTGTGGGATACATGTGGGAGTGGGGGAGCATGTGATACTGCATATGTTTTTTTTAATTCACACCAAAAACAGCTTCATCATTGTATACACTTTACTGTACAAAATTCTGAAATAATGACATGATAGTGAATTCTGTAAATATTACACCACTTAGGATTTAGACAGTTAGTAAAGTTACATACAGTATATGATGCTTTAGATATTGATTTTTTTACAGCATAGAAGCTGCAGCATTCAGATATATTTAGAGCAGGGATCCTCAACCTTTTGAACCTGTGAGCAATATTCAGAAGAAAAAGGAGTTGGGGAGCAACACAAGCATGGAAAATATTCTTGGGGTGCTAAATAAGTGTTGTGATTGGCCATTTGGTAGCCCCTGTGTGGATTGTCACCCTACATTGAGACTCTGTTTGGCAGTGCACCTGGTTTTTATACAACCAAAACTTGCCCCCAAGCCTGGAATTCAAAAATAAGCAGCTGCTTTGAGGCCACTGGGAGCAACATCCAAGGGGTTGGAGAGCAACATGTTGCTCACGAGCTACTGGTTGGGGATCACTGATTTAGAGAGATAAAACATATATATATATATATATATCCAGAGAAAGGATTCAAGAGATGGGGCTGTTTTCCTTAGCCACATAATACACAGGGAGATTAGTAGCAGCTACTTATAGATATGTAGAAAATGCTGGTTATTATTTGTAATGTGAGGCAAGTAGTCTATTGTTTCTCCCTAAGAAACAACACAAACTTTTCCCAGAGATGTCAGCCACCCCCATATGAACCCAGTTGGTTTGTGGCCATACCTTCTTTCTGCCCCATTTGGCTAGACGTTTGGTCACTTTGTAGCACAATTATAGATCAATGAAATTGCAAATTGATTTGCACTGAAGTAGTTGAGGAACACTGATTGTCACAGACTGCATTATTCACGTCCAAAATCAAAAGCTGAGTTTATAACGAAGTGCATTATTTCTCTGTGTTTCCAGAGTGTATTTGCAGTGTGAGGACTCTGGGGGTGCAGCATACGGAAGTCTCCAATGGCCTCTGTTTACAGAAGCTCTGTTTGGAATGAAAATAAATGATGTGTAAATTTCAGCGTGGGAAACTGTTCATAGGAGAAGTTTCTCACATCTATGTTTGGGTTTCCCAGTATCAGTGACATTTTCCAAAAACAGGATTATGTTTGGCTGGATGCAGGCCCACCAATTACCTGAGCAGCCACGCCTGCTTCTTTACTAACACAAACAAAGGAGTCCGGCTGACTAATATCCTAAGGTGCTGGTATTACAATACGTAAAAGGAAGCAATATCACACTGTAACATAAATCCTATGGTACTGGTCACACACTCCACCTCTCCCATTTTAAAGCAATATTTAGTTATTTCTCTGGTGGCTCTATAAATGAAATATACAAACGAATCAAGAGAGTCATTCATCAAAGGATAGAAACATTTAAAATGCAAAAAAAGTGGTGCAAATTGCCAAGTGTTTAACTCTAATGTTTTACTTCAATGCAGGCACAGTTTTATACAAAAGTAATTTCTAGCATTACAGTGCTTGGTACAATCATACAGGCAGTTCTGTAACCAATCTGATGTTCTTTCATCTCCTATAGTTTGAACAAGGATAACTGATATAAGTTGCAACAGAACTTGGGGATAGGGTAGGTACCCCTCTCTGATCTAATTGTCAGATCAGATTGCAGAGCGGTCAGGCAAGAAAAGGAGCATTTACGTTAGCACTGGATATAAATCCGGTGATGCCTACAGATCACTTCCCACTGACTTGAATAAATATTGCTCCAAGTAAACCACAAATGCTGATACCTTATAATGCCCACTAGTGATGTGCAGGTTGGGTAAAATCCAAAAAAAAATACAGGCCTTCCTATGCTTTTATGGTTTTTCCCTATACTTAACATTGCAATCATGCATCATTTTTACCGGCCAGGCCAGTAAAATACCGGCCAGGCCAGTAAAATACCGGCCAGGTGGCAACCCTACACCCGACCCTAACCCGCCCTCCCTCAGCCCACGGCTGACTTCCTGGTTCCTTTTATAGACCCACGCCCGCCCGCCAATGACATCACAAAAGGGCGGGGCGAGCAGGCACTCGTCTATAAAAAAGGAAGACGAAAGCCGGCAGTGCAAGGTAGCAGGCGGGGAGAGCAGAAAGAAGACCTCAACAAGGATCGGCCCTCCACCTGCAAATGGGGGTGCGAGGTCAGCCTGAACACGCCCGACCCGTGGCTAAACCCACTGGTCCTGCGGATGTCGGGTCGGCCCGCACATCACTAATGCCCACCACTACTTTGGACACCCCAAATTTCTGCTGCAACAAATAAACCACCATGTGATCTTCTGCTTAAAGGAAAAATTAAATGGATAATGTTATGTTTCACAATGGTATCCTTGTGGTTCCCAAAACCCAACATCCCAGTAGATGTTTGAAGGTAAATTGGCAGATGAACGCAAGAGGGAATAAATACCCTGTGTGCCTGAGGCACAAAGAGAGTAGTATCTGAGATCAAATACAGGCCCTGGCATTTCAATAACCCAGAGGCCCAAACAAGCCTCCATGGGTCCAATAAATGATGACAATCTATGGCATCTTATAGCAGCCCTGCTATATGTCAGAATCTACAGATTGCACGTAGCATTATACGGTAAATTATTCTGATCTGGGCAGTAGAGACTTTATTGCTACAGTAAAACCAGAAAGGGTTCTTTAAAAGGATGCTGTAATATCGTGTAAAGTTGTGTAGTTTGGGAAAATGAATCTCACTACTTCTAAACTAAATAAATACTTTGGGGCCGATTCACTAACTTCGAGTGAAGGATTCGAAGTAAAAAAACTTAGAATTTCGAAGTGTTTTTTGGGCTACTTCGACCATCGAATGGGCTACTTCGACCTTCGACTACGACTTTGACTTCGAATCGAAGGATTCGAACTAAAAATCGTTCGACTATTCGACCATTCGATAATCGAAGTACTGTCTCTTTAAAAAAACTTCGACCCCTCTAGTTCGCCATCTAAAACCTACTGAACTCAATGTTAGCCTATGGGGAAGGTCCCCATATTCTTTCCTAAGTTTTTTTGATCAAAGGATATTCCTTCGATCATTGGATTAAAATCCTTCGAATCGAACGATTCAAAGGATTTAATCGTTCGATCAAAGGAATAATCCTTTGATCGTTCGATTGTACTATCTGCGCTAAATCCTTCAACTTCGATATTCGAAGTCGAAGGATTTTAATTCCCAGTCGAATATCGAGGGTTAATTAACCCTCGATATTCGACCCTTGGTGAATCGGCCCCCCAAGTGTATGAAATTTGGACCACTACTGATACTGTAGTAGAACACTATAATACTTATGTTAAACTTGAAAGGTTTTGCTCATATGATAAGAAACCTTGTGGTAGACAAACAACCCATTAATTAGAACAAGGGACTTATTTATAAAGCTTCTATTTTGTTAAAATGGTTGAAGTTTGTCGAGTGTGCCAAATTTTTCCAACTAAATATTATTTCTAAAAGCAACATGAGTCCAGCTTTCTTTAGTAAATGTACTGTAATATCATTGAAGGGTATCAAAATGTACTTTGAATTATATGTGTTTTTCCAGGGCATTCCAGGTGTCTGCCATCTTGGAATCACTGGCTTCTGTTCAACATAAGCCATTGGGTTGAAAACTCCATGCATGCCCACAGCCATTTCACATTCATATAAATGAGAAACAACACAAAACAATGGCAATTGAAGAAACCAACTTTATCAGGTAGGAACTGTTCAAGTGCATAAATGGTTTCCCCATGTCTGAAAGCTGTAGAGGGATATGGAAGCTATAGTTTTTCAGGTTGTCCTGGTGGACCCTAGCCCTTTGTGGGCCCATTGACCAAGACCTGCTCCCCAGCAGTCCCATCAAAAACAATGGGTGCTCTCTGACCCCCCCCCCAACCTCCCCTTGATTGTGGCAGAAAAGGACAGAAGTGAAAGGTCAATGTGAGCGGAGGGTTGCGGCCTCTGGACAAGCTAAAGACTGTGGCAGGGGCCCTAAGGGAGTGCGAACCCCCTGAGATGGCAGTCCCGGTGGGCCCCAGACCCCCTAGTCCAGGGATCCCCAACATTTTGAACCTGTGAGTAACATTCAGAAGTATGGAATTGGGAAGCAACACTAGCATGAAAAATGTTCTTGGGTGACAAATAAGTGCTGTGATTGGCCATTTGGTAGCCCCTATGTGGATTTTCAACCTACATTGAGGCTCTGTTTGGCATTGTACCTGTTTTTTTTTAAAACCAAAACTTGCCTGGAAATCAAAAAAAAGCATCTGCTTTGAGGCCACTGGGAGCAACATCCAAGGTGTTGGAGAGCAACATGTCACTCACGAGCTACTGGTTGGGGATCACTGCCCTAGTCCAACCCTGAGGTTGTGAATCTGGATATGTAGACCGGTGCTAGTTCCCCCGCTCCAGATATATTTAGTATAGTTGCATTGGGATGTCCAACCTTAAGCATGAATGACCTAATCAGGCCAGTTGTAAGGTTGTGATTTACCTTTTTAGGGAGATATGGATATATATTGAATATTTAATTTAAATGGGTTAAATTTAGTTAATTAGTGTTAATAATGAATTAATAATGAATATTTTAGCCACTGAATCTCTTTCATTCGTTTTCCTTTCTTTAAAACATTCTAGCTGTCTGTATTTAATATGATTTACTCATTATTACTCATAACAACCTTGCAATGTTCCTATTGTCATCCAGTTTTCATACAAACTACTTATCTGGAACTATATACACTATATACTATATACACTAAAATCATTTACAAATACTACCTGTACTCCCCATGTGACGGTTCTGCTCCAAAACCCCTAAAGCATTTATACCCTTTTTCGTACCACTCTAAGCTGGCACTGAATAAATGAAATGCTGGTATTGAAATCAAACATGGTTTAAAGTTAAAATACACTGTCTAAAAGAATTCTAATATCCCTTCATGTTCATTTCTTATCCAGTATTTGCTGCATCCTAAAATAGAGCATATTCTATAACAGACAGTGAAATGTTAAATACCCTGGCAGGCCCAGCATTCTCCAAATTCCAGGAAGGTGGAATACCAAATCCGATAGACGCTCAAGACAACATGTAAATGGAGTGAGGGGGATTGATTGTTTACATGATATTAGTAGCAAGCCACAACTTGTACTTTATTATTTAAAAGTGTAAAACCAAATGTGGTATGACTATGTTTTCTGTGAGAACTATTTCAAATACGTGTATCTGTGCAAGTATATGCATTGTTGTCATATACAATTTTTACAAATAGGGACCAATATGCATGGTACATAGGCTAGGTTTTTTTTTACACTACCTCAAATCTTCTCAAATGAAAGGCAAATAATTGCACTTGACTTTATATGCATCTGTTCTTACACATGACAGTGCTGCATATAGGACTGGCTGGAGGTGAGTGGAACATATAGATAGCATACCTGAAAACTGGCAGATGGCAGGGGGTCAAGTGCCACTTAGTTACTCTGCTGTTTCTGTCTGCCTGCCCTTAGCAACATATACACCATAAAAATGTCTAATAGGCAGAGGGAACTTGTGCTTGAACTCTGTAATGCACATGTTTATCATAAAGAGCAACCCATGAGTCTTATACCAGGTTTAGAAAGAAGCCAGCACCACCAGGTAAGAGAGGGCTACACAGTCTGGCTGATTTTCACAGAAAGAAGCAGCTTAATAAGTATGGCAACAAGAGAACCACGTTTGCATTTACACTGTGTTGATTTTAAAAAATTTGTTGCCCCACAGAGGTTGCTTTGTAATGTTTTCACTGATCTTTTTGGATCTAATTGTGGACTTCTTGAAGGGCAACGAAGGCTCCAATGAGGTTTTTATCAATTCATGCTTCTCATAGGCAATACAAACTAGGGCATATAAGGTGAATTAAATTAAACAAACAGTGTTAGATATGGGCTAGAATAAATTGCATTTTTATAAGCATGTAGTAGTCCCCATACTTGCATTATGATCACAAAAATCAAATTGTCTTTGTCAGTAGCTAATTATGAAAAAAACTTTTTGGAGCAGGCACTCAATGAAGGCAATCTTCCACCAGGCAGATACATTTCAAAGTGAAGTTTATTGTGTCCACAGCATGTGGATACAATAAACTTCACTTTGAAATTCATCTGCCTGGTGGAAGATTGTCTTCATTGAGTGCCTGCTCCAAAAAGTTTTTTCGGTTTGTCCGCTCCCCGTGATAAGGGCTCGGGCGGTGCACCTGGGCCTCTTCCCTAATGTGGTGAGTTATCAATTTCTAATTGCAGACCCTAAAACTACAGATTTATCAGTATCTAATTATGAACAATATCACTTACAGTGTTAAAAAGACCACAAATAAGGGTGCTGGGGATGTTGACAGCTATTTGGATTGATTTGCCGCCCTTTGTCCAGGCCCGTCATGTGCCCTAATTTACCAGTTTATGTTTGTGTAGTTCAGAAGAAGCTCAGAACACTAGTAGTATCAATGTAGAGTGGTTAGGGCCATGTTGGCTTGGAGTTTCAACTGGTTGGTGAGGCAGAAGACTGGATAATGTGATACCATAAATTCTGGAAGTGAGGTAGAGAATTAAATCTGATAAACTGTCTGTTGGGGTTTTGGCAGAAAGCCTACCAAGTGATTAACTAAAGGTATGAACATTCGTTATCTCTTATAAGTCATCCTCTTCATGCCACCCCTGCCAAAATGACCCTGTCTGTAGTCGCATACATTTAACTTCCTCAACCAGTATTTTTTTTTTTGGCCTTCATAATGAAAAATCCTTCCACCTCCTTAAAAAAATCCGCCCTCCTCTTAAAACTTTGATCACACTTCTAAATGTAATCCCACCCATAAACCATAACAACCTCATTTTCCAATCCAGAGGGGCATGCTAATCAATGGTAGACAATATTAAGGATTTTGATGGATGTTTTATGGAACTTTTTTTAAGTTGTAAAAATAATACTTCCAATAAATTACTTTACTAAAATCACCAGTTAGGATATGTTTTACAGATATGGATTTAGCCAAATCACAATCCGAAACTGAACCCAATATAAATATTCAGATTTGAGGAAATTAAAACATTGCATCACAAAGTGTCACGTGCAGTCATCTATGGCTTTAAAGGCACATGAAATATTATACAGTATACAGTCGATGATATGTACAGTTTAAGTGATGATTATGATAATGATGATAATGATGAACATTAGTTTCTGAGAGGAAGATTAGTATAACCTGTTGACTTTTAAGCACTTATTTTTGTTCAAAAACAATATTAGCATCTGATTTCTTGAAATTCATGGAGTCATAAATGGCGATTGTGATTCGGCAACTTTGCAAGATTGGGAGAAAAAAAAAGAAAGTAAAATCACACCATCGATAATCTACCGAGATGCCACATAAGTCAATGGGAAGTCTAACTTCAGAATTTTGGAAAGTAGATAATCACGTTTTCCCCATAAAATTCATGGAAGTTGCTTCTTTCCCCAACATTAAACCATTCATGTGTATTTTATAAATATGCACGAAATCAGGGCTATTTGGTTTAATGTTGATATTAATTAAATGTATCCCAATTTTTGAAGTTATTTTGCGTCATTCTGCAGTCAGAGTGCTAATTCTTGCATGCAGACACAATTTTGGTGCATTTCCCAGGGCAATGGTAAGAGATTCTCACAAATCTCTGCACAGGCAATGATTAATTTGACCCTGCAGATGGTGTTTATCAGTTGTGGCCTTGAACAGTAACCCACTGGAGCCAAAATTTGCTGCTTCAATGAAAACACTGTCATCTTTGTTAGAGCTCAACAATTTCTCTTCTAAATTTCTCTTTTCAAAGCTCTATGTGTTCATGTCTGGGGGGGGACCCATGACTATTTCTCAAGATTCTGACTTAATCTTTATTTATAGCTCTAGTTAAACTCGCATAATATCTCTAACATAATAAATGACTACATCCTTGACTTTTGGTAAGTACTGTTAAATGAGAAGGAAAGTAATTTTCCACTTGGGGGTACCAAATGGTAGGCACCCCCAAGTGATTGTGTTTATTTACCTGACACCCTGGGCCGGTGCTCCTATCAGCAGCAAACTACACCAGCTCAGGGTTATTCCAGTGAGCACCATGGAGCGACCCTCTTCCGGCTTCTTCTTTCTTCTTGTGGCTGCACATGCAAAACTTTAAAGAGCATTTAAAATCTAAAATAGAATAAGACTAGAAATGCTGTATTTTGTACACTAAATATAAACCTGAACTTACTGCACCACAAGCCTAATCAAACAAATAATTTATGCTTACAAAGTTGGCTACAGGGAGTCACCATCTTGTAACTTTGTTACACATCTTTGCAAGACTAAGACTGTGCACATGCTCAGTGTGGTCTGGGCTGCTTAGGGATCATCATAAACAAAGCTGCTTGAGTTCTGCATGGCTGAGAAGTAAGGCAGGGGCTCCCCCTGCTGTTCATAAGTATGATTGTTTCCCTGCTCAGCAGTTGGGGACCGTCTGACAATTCCTATCCACAGCAGTAAATGAAGGGAGAATTTCACTGCATACAGTCAGGTTTCTTATAAAAACGGTACACATTTTTTAATTAAAGTATATTGGAGATAGGTTTCTTTTTCATTAAAGAAAGTAAAAATGGGTTTTTATTTTTTTGCCTTTACATGCCCTTTAATGTAAAAGCTGGCTATTTCGATACTTATCTCTAGGGATGCACCAAATCAACTATTTTGGATTTGGCCGAATCTTTCACGGAGGATTCGTGGGTTTGGCCGAATCCAAAATACCGAATACATGCATACTTAAGTACAACATGTTCTATATTCTGTACATTCACACTGCAACTTTAGTACCTGTTGATTTACCTATCAAAATATGCACCCTGTATCAGTGGCGTAACTAGATGTTGCTGGGCCCCACAGCAAATTAATTTTAGGGCCCCCAACATATCCAGTGTTTGTCCTGTTTTACCAATATATGTTGAAATTGCTCATCAATGAGAGCCTCATGGGGCCCCTGTACCTCCTGGGCCCCCCTGCTTCCTCTGTAGTTATGCCCCTGCCCTGTATATTTACATATGTTTCTATTGCATGTTAACAACAATTTTGCATCCAACTGTGTATTGGGCCCTTTGGCTAAAACAAATGTTGTCTATTTTTTGATCCATTATGTGTGAGTTTCCTTCTCCTGCCCACAAAGCACTTTACATCAGTTCCTGCAACAGTGGAGCTTACAATCTAATGTGGCTATCACACACACTTACGCAAATTCTATTAGGAGGCAATTAACTTGTTTGCAGGAGGAAACCAGAGTACCCCCACACTAGCACAGGAAGAACATACACAATATTCTTGCAGAGAGTGTCCTGGCTGGAATTGAACCTAGGACCCCCATTGCTGTAAGGCAGCAATGTTAACCACTGCTCACCCACAATGCAGCAAAACACTATTTTGGATAGTGAGTTTATTGGGAAGTTTATTGGGAAGATCTCTGGATAAATAGGAGGGAGCTGCACCTCTTGTCACACACAGAGCCAGAATTGCTGTAATGCTGAAATTATATATGGAATATTTGAGTCAGCTTTAAGTGCTACGACTCCACATATATATCATTATTAAAGTGATTACTGAGTTTAGAAACTGAATTTAGATGAGCTGTTTTTGCCAATGTAAACATATCCTTCAATCTAATCATGCATCCCGCACTTACAAAACAACATCATCTTTCAAATAAGTATCACATCAATAAAACAAACTGCAGGTCCCAATGATTTGGGCATTTTAACATTAATCAATTCTTCTTGTTTTGCTGAGTGTGCAGCAGCTGTGCCGTGTGTATGGAGAAATGAATCAGAAGGCAGCGGAACACTGAGGGATGAGGAGCTTTCATTCTACTTCTTTTTTTCTCCCATCATTTAGTGGGTGTTTTGCTGATTCCTCGCTCAGTGTTTTCTGGAACAAGTTGCTCTGCAGTCAGGTAATTAGTTTAGAGGCTTTTCGGCTTTTTCTTTTTGTCTGCATCAGCAGAGCTCATGCATGAAAGTACCAGGTATGATCAGATCAGAAGGGTATTGGCTAATGTATGGGGCCAAAATGATCACTTTCCTGATATCTGATTGGGGATTGTTCAAATATTGATCTCGAATAAGGGCTGTCTCAATCTGTGAATTGTTACCTTTTCTCTGGCCACCTCCATGCTGATTTGATCATTGGACTGAGGTCATTAAAGGTGGCCATACATGCAACAATTGTGATCTTTCTTGCAACCCTACATGTTCATTACAAGTGTTACAATAGAATTCTCCCTCTATCTGATTATTCAGCAGTATTCCCTGCCTGATGTTTGGCCCTTTGTTTTCAATAGAGATGCACCGAATTCACTATTTTGGATTCGGCCAAATCCCCAAATCCTTCAAGAAAGATTCGGCCGAATACTGAACCGAATTCTAATTTGCATATGTAAATTAGGGTAAGGAAAAAGTGACAAAAGTTGTTTTGTGACAAAAAGTTACATGATTTACCTCCCCTCATCTAATTTACATACGCAAATTAGGATTCAGATTTGGTTAGGCCAGGCACAAGGATTCGGCCAAATCCTGCAGAAAAAGGCAGACTCCTGTCCGAATCCCGAACCGAATCCTGTATTTGGTGCATCCCTAGTTTTCAACAAGCCAACTGATATCCAAGTATTTTGCTGATATCGGTCAACAGGGCCGGAACTAGGGGTAGGCAGAGTAGGCACGTGCCTAGGGCGCAAAGCTGGGGGGGCGCCAGGCACGTACCTGCTCTGTCGCCTACCCTATTGTCCAGTCCCGTCTCTCCCCGACTGGCGCTGATATTCTTTTGGTAATTGCGTTCTGTGCATGCACGCATGTAGATTCGCGCTTGCGCACCTGAGCATAGTTTCGCGCATGCGCACTCCAGCACACACTTAGCCGGCGCCGTGGCCGGCTCTGTCGGTCAACTCGTCGTCCGTCACACACGATCAGTGCACCGATGTGTTTCTAAAGTTCCCCATATTCAACAGTCACATCATACAGTGAGTCTATATAGACCCATCGGACAAGGAGCACATCCACATACTGATGCAGTCCTCGCCGGACAGGATTTTTCAACCTGCCCAATAAATATCTTACAATTTTTTGACCAGATTTCAGTCAACCAATAAGGTGCTGATTTGGTCTGGAGAAGTTATCGGCCTATTTGTAACACATTTACTGCTGCCATCCCAAGTGCAACCAAATGATAATTGCTTTAGTTGGCATTCTAGTCAGCCCACTGAAGCAGTTTCAAGGCTGATTTTCAGTGATCTCCTGGCACCTGTTCTCTCTTGTGTTTGCACCCAGAGACGAGGGCTGGAACTAGGGGTAGGCAGAGTAGGCACATGCCTAGGGCGCACTTGTTCTCATCTATTTGCGATAGCGCGTCGCTCCATGCATGTGCACAAGTGCCTATTCGCTCATGCGCACGAGCGTCTTTTTCGTGCATGTGAACAAGCGTCTTTTCACACAGGCGCACAATCGCCTTGCTCGCGTGCATGCATGCACCCAGACAGCGCAGAAACCGAGCAGGCTGCCTAGGGCGCCTGCCCGGCTTGGCCCGGCTCTGGCAGAGACACAGCATCAGCCTGGGTGCAGACTCTTGGAGTGAATTTTGACCCAGAAACATGAGAGTATACATTTTCATGCCGAAAATGCCCTGTGTCTGCACTCAGGCGGATGCAGTGCCTGCAGACCCAGGAGAAAGCAGATGCAAGTGAAAGAGTTGTTACTTAGGTAGGGTTGCCACCTGGCCGGTATTTAACCAGCATGGCTAGTAAAAATGATGGTTGATCCCAATGTTATTAATATTTGGATTAATTAACATGTACAATACCTTCTGGTAAGCCAGTCACTGCCAAAGTAACTACAGTAATCATATCAACTCAGTGTAACCTCTCCTCACATTGTTGATGTATTGTATAATACGGTGGGAATATTTTGTGTATACCCAATGAAAGAAGACTAATGCTCCAGGCAAACCAACTGTTTCATTTGTTTACCCTGTAAAACAAATAGCGACTGGACCAAATGGTGCTAAACATATGCCTCCACCTTGATAAGAACCAGGATGTGGTAAGGATGTAGGTGTGTCTTAAAAGGATTAAAGGGCACTTTAATTGCTAATGCAGCAGCTGGGAATATACAGTGCTTACTGAGTAACTGTAATGTGTTATCAATTCCAATTAAATACCACTCTCTGGAGCAGGGATCCCCAGCCTTTTGAACCCATGAGCAACATTCAGAAGTAAAAGGAGTTGGAGAGCAACACAAGCATGAACATTTTTCTTGGGGTGTCAAATAAGTGCTGTGATCGGCCATTTGGTAGTCCCTCTGAGGATTATCAACCTACATTGAGGTTCTGTTTGGCAGTACACCTGGTTTTTATACAACCAAAACTTGTCTCCAAGCCAGTAATTTATAAATAAGCTCCTGCTCTAGGCCACTGGGAGCAACATCCAAGGGGTTGGAGAGCAACATGTTGCTAACGAGCTACTGTTTGGGGATCACTGCACTGGAGTATAAGCAGCTCAAGTGCCTGGAATCTTCAACTTCCAATCTCTAGCACTGATTTGATAACACCAACAGAAACCAATCAAATATTTTCCTGCTGTAAGCTAATTCTTGCTTGCCTCCTATAGGTTACGGAACTGGTGCAAATATGTCAATAATTGATAAATGTGTTATTGGGCAGTTTAGGAATTACAATATTTCAGGAGAATATTTGATATATATATATATATATATATATATCAAACAAAAAAGTCCAGACCACTTGCTTAATGAAACAAAAAAGACTTTTACCAAGCAAGAAATTGCAACGTTTCGAAGCTCCCGCTTCTTTATCAAGCATAAATGATTACAATGACATCACATCCTATATAGGGTCACAGGCATAAGTTCCGCCCACACACATATGTAGAATAATTAAGCATAACCCCATGGTATCACATAATATCACCCAGAATGAGCATAATTAAGCATTGTTGACATAATTCTAATAAACACCAGGTTATGCATCAAGTAACTAGTAACAAATAAGTAACAATAACATATATTAGTTTTCACTCAGATTATCAAAAACAATGTAACAAATAGGATATGTATTATCAATCAGTCCCAAAGTTACCCCATCTCATTCAATGATTGTAATATACTTATATAAAGGCATACAGATCATATTCTCTATTGAGTCCCTTTGGATGTAGCGTTTGTAGTGTATGGATCCAAAATTTCTCCCTTTTCTGGAGTTGCTGGAGTCTGTTGCCCCCCCGGCGTGGGGGGGCAACAGACTCCAGCACAAGAAACCTCAAGGTTGCTACCGAATGCCGTGCTGCATGAAAGTGCGCCGGAACCGGTAATTTCAACACCTCCTTTCTAATAGTAGATTTGTGCTGGCTTATCCTGTCACGTATAGGTTGAATGGTTTCCCCTATGTAGGCCAGCCCGCAGGGACATTTCAGCATGTAA
This sequence comes from Xenopus laevis, assembly GCF_017654675.1. NCBI lineage: Eukaryota > Metazoa > Chordata > Amphibia > Anura > Pipidae > Xenopus > Xenopus laevis. Next base: position 29,855,938 of record NC_054373.1, read on the forward strand.
ACTACGTACTCAGTGTCACATGTGTAATGGTCTTGTATTTCGAACTTCCGCCCTGTGTAGGGATGGGTAAAGGCATTTGTACGTATGACGCTAGAACACTGATTGCATCTACCACAAGGGTACATGCCATTTCTCAGGGGTGCTAAAGTCCTCTGCGGGTTGGTCCGAGTGGTACCTAAATCTGCCTTAACAAGTCTGTCCCTCAAACTCCTTGGGCGCTTATACGACAAGAGGGGGGGTGCTTTAAATTCCAAAATATCAGGATAGGCTTTTTGCAGTAATGGCCAGTGTTTGTAGATAATTTGATGTATCTTACGTGTACTTGGGTGATAAGTATGCACAAACGGTATACGTCTTTTTTGTGACACCTCTGGAACCTTTTCCTGTATAATGGAATCTCGATGGAGCTCTCTAACCCTTGCTACTTCCTGGTTAAGCATTGCATTCGGGTACCCCCTCTGTGTAAATTTAGTTGTCATCTCAGTCAGGCGTTCAGTAAGATTTTCCTCCTCTGAAACTATTCGTTTAACGCGTAATAGTTGTGACCTGGGGAGAGAGGAAATATTAGCCCTCGGATGTGAGCTGTCAAACCGTAATAAATTGTTCTTGTCAGTCGACTTGACATACAAATCAGTATGTAACTGTCTGCCTTTACGGTACACTGTAGTGTCGAGAAATGTAACCCTTTCCTCACTGTGCGTATATGTGAATTTTATGGTTGGGATACATGCATCCAAATATGATTTAAACTCCAATAGGGATCCAGCGTCACCCCTCCATACTACCAACAAATCGTCGATGTAGCGCCACCATTTCAGGCAATGTCTCTCGAATGTTTCATGTGTGTAAACATATGTATCTTCAAAATGGTTCATGAAGATGTTGGCGTAGGTAGGGGCGACGTTGGATCCCATCGCGGTCCCCTGTAGCTGGAGATAAAACTTATCCTGGAACAAGAAATAATTCTTATGTAAGACAACAGATAGAAGCTCCATAAAAAAGTTAATTTGTATAGCATCATACTCTGATTTCTCCAACACTGAATGGACCGCCGCCATGCCCAACTCGTGGGGGATGGAGGTGTACAGGCTGCTTACATCTAAGGCTGCCAATATTATTCTCTCTTCTCCTAGATCTAAGTTCTGTATTGATCTCAAGAAATGGGAAGTGTCCTTTACATATGACTGTCCCAAGGACACAAAGGGTGCCAGTACTTTATCCAAGAATATCGATAAAGGGGATAATATGGAGTTAACCCCTGCTACTATGGGCCGCCCTGGGGGAGATTGCAAATTTTTATGCACTTTAGGTAAAGTGTAGAACACCGGAATACAGGGGAATTCCTGTGTAAGAAAATCCCTAAGGCCTTCATTGATAATGCCTAGATCCTGGTAACGTAACAGCATCTCTGATATCAAACCTGTTATCTCTGCAGTCGGATCCCTTTCTAGACATACATAGGTATTACCATCACTTAATTGACCCAGGATTTCCTGTACATAATATTCCTTGTCTAAAATTACTAGGGCTCCCCCCTTATCAGCAGGTTTGTATATTACTGTATCATCCCCCATAAGTGAAGACAAAGAGTCCCGTTCAGTCACTGACAAATTGTAACAATTTGTCAGTGACTGAACGGGACTCTTTGTCTTATGATTATGATCAATACAGAACTTAGATCTAGGAGAAGAGAGAATAATATTGGCAGCCTTAGATGTAAGCAGCCTGTACACCTCCATCCCCCACGAGTTGGGCATGGCGGCGGTCCATTCAGTGTTGGAGAAATCAGAGTATGATGCTATACAAATTAACTTTTTTATGGAGCTTCTATCTGTTGTCTTACATAAGAATTATTTCTTGTTCCAGGATAAGTTTTATCTCCAGCTACAGGGGACCGCGATGGGATCCAACGTCGCCCCTACCTACGCCAACATCTTCATGAACCATTTTGAAGATACATATGTTTACACACATGAAACATTCGAGAGACATTGCCTGAAATGGTGGCGCTACATCGACGATTTGTTGGTAGTATGGAGGGGTGACGCTGGATCCCTATTGGAGTTTAAATCATATTTGGATGCATGTATCCCAACCATAAAATTCACATATACGCACAGTGAGGAAAGGGTTACATTTCTCGACACTACAGTGTACCGTAAAGGCAGACAGTTACATACTGATTTGTATGTCAAGTCGACTGACAAGAACAATTTATTACGGTTTGACAGCTCACATCCGAGGGCTAATATTTCCTCTCTCCCCAGGTCACAACTATTACGCGTTAAACGAATAGTTTCAGAGGAGGAAAATCTTACTGAACGCCTGACTGAGATGACAACTAAATTTACACAGAGGGGGTACCCGAATGCAATGCTTAACCAGGAAGTAGCAAGGGTTAGAGAGCTCCATCGAGATTCCATTATACAGGAAAAGGTTCCAGAGGTGTCACAAAAAAGACGTATACCGTTTGTGCATACTTATCACCCAAGTACACGTAAGATACATCAAATTATCTACAAACACTGGCCATTACTGCAAAAAGCCTATCCTGATATTTTGGAATTTAAAGCACCCCCCCTCTTGTCGTATAAGCGCCCAAGGAGTTTGAGGGACAGACTTGTTAAGGCAGATTTAGGTACCACTCGGACCAACCCGCAGAGGACTTTAGCACCCCTGAGAAATGGCATGTACCCTTGTGGTAGATGCAATCAGTGTTCTAGCGTCATACGTACAAATGCCTTTACCCATCCCTACACAGGGCGGAAGTTCGAAATACAAGACCATTACACATGTGACACTGAGTACGTAGTTTACATGCTGAAATGTCCCTGCGGGCTGGCCTACATAGGGGAAACCATTCAACCTATACGTGACAGGATAAGCCAGCACAAATCTACTATTAGAAAGGAGGTGTTGAAATTACCGGTTCCGGCGCACTTTCATGCAGCACGGCATTCGGTAGCAACCTTGAGGTTTCTTGTGCTGGAGTCTGTTGCCCCCCCACGCCGGGGGGGCAACAGACTCCAGCAACTCCAGAAAAGGGAGAAATTTTGGATCCATACACTACAAACGCTACATCCAAAGGGACTCAATAGAGAATATGATCTGTATGCCTTTATATAAGTATATTACAATCATTGAATGAGATGGGGTAACTTTGGGACTGATTGATAATACATATCCTATTTGTTACATTGTTTTGATAATCTGAGTGAAAACTAATATATGTTATTGTTACTTATTTGTTACTAGTTACTTGATGCATAACCTGGTGTTTATTAGAATTATGTCAACAATGCTTAATTATGCTCATTCTGGGTGATATTATGTGATACCATGGGGTTATGCTTAATTATTCTACATATGTGTGTGGGCGGAACTTATGCCTGTGACCCTATATAGGATGTGATGTCATTGTAATCATTTATGCTTGATAAAGAAGCGGGAGCTTCGAAACGTTGCAATTTCTTGCTTGGTAAAAGTCTTTTTTGTTTCATTAAGCAAGTGGTCTGGACTTTTTTGTTTGATATATAATTTGTCCTATTTGGACTAAGTCACGGACTGGTCTGCACTCCACTCCATTTTGTACAAATATATATATATATATATATATATATATATATATATATATATATATATATATATATATATATATATGGGTCACAAAAAAACTGGACACCGAGATGTGGGAATTCGGATGGAAAAAAATATTTTCTATGTAAAAAAAAAACACGGCAAATTGCATCCAAAATAGTACTTTGCACCTGACCCCTATTAGCACCTATGTTAGCTCATCAGATTGTAAAGGGACAGGGGTCACTGCTCAATTTAGGTTACCCCAATATTTCACCTTGGTTTAGCTTGCTGGTTTTGTGGTTCATTGTAATTAATGCTTGCATGTATGTTGCCAGATTTTACAATATTGGGCATATCAGTCAGCCATATTAATGGGGTAAAATACAACTGAGAGATTAAAAATGTTTGTCTCTCAGAAGATATGGAAGGAATTATCTTCTAAACTCCATGACGCCTTCCAGCAACAGATGGATGAAAGCAACATCAATATACAAGTTGCTTGTGTCATGTCCTTATCAAAGGTTCAATATGCATATGCTATGAAAGTGTGATTTAGCATATACTAGTGTTGGGGAGGTGCATATACACGTACAAAGCAGTGACAATAAACTTCTGGGGCAGGCAAAGATGTTTTCACATTCTGAAAACCTTGCGCCACCAAGGTCCATCCATGCAAGTGAATGACTGGGTATTAATGATAGACATAGACCAGTGCTGGAACTAAATGTTCTATCCAAGTTCAGCCTACATCCACGCTTCCTGATTTCACCTGTATACTTTTTTCCTAATGTACCCCAGTGAGCAAGTTTGCCAGATGTTAATTTACTGAAACTAACTGATTGTATTTTTATAAAATTTGAACTCAGAAGTCTATTATATTTTTAAATGATTAGTAAAACCTCAGTTATAAATTTCCTTCATTTTACACCTTTTATGCGGTTCCCGGCCAATATATAATGTATAATGCATTTCCCTGATTTTCCATTTTTCCATTCCATGTTTTATTGATTTCCAACAGAACTAAAAAGATAAGTTAATACCAATGTGCCACCCAAATGAAATGTTGGATTATTAAGCATCAGACATAAGGATAGTACAGAACAAATATGCAATACACACCTAACATGTTATTTATATAGGTTATTTATAGAAATATATGGTGCCTGTTTCTAATGAAAGTGATATAGGGTTACATGGTAGAACAATAGAGAAGAGGCTATTCAGTATACTCAATGACAAAGAACACAAGCTACAGTTAACTAAGGCCAGGGTGGGTTGCCACCTTTTCTCAGTTTTTACCAGCCGGTGGGGGGGCGGGAACAAAAAGGGCATTTTGAGATGTAAAAGGGGTGGAGCTACGTATAGTGCCACGAAAGGGCGGAGCCACGTTGCACGATGGCCAGAAGGCTGGAAAAAAAGGTACGTTCTAAGCGAATTGGGTGCGGGCCAAGGTTTTTTTTTTAAAGGGTATTACAAATTTACTGCCAATGTAGTTGCTGGTAAATTTGTAATACCCTTTAAAAAAAAGAGTCGTGGCAGGTGTTTTACCGGCTAGGCCAGTAAAATACCGGCTGGGTGGCAACCTTAACCATAGCCACATTTTTATGGATTTTACCAAATTTTTTCCTGTCCCCTTGGGGGTTAAGGCAGGACTAGGATTCAAAATCGGCCCTAGTATTTCAAGTATACAGAGGCCCAAACAGCCCCCCACCAGCCCAATAAATAGTGACTGTCAGGCCCGGACTGGCAATCTGTGGGTTCTGGCAAATGCCAGAGGGGCTGCTATAAGGTCCCATAGAAAGTTACCATATAGTGGGCTGGTAGGGGGATGCTTGGGCTGCTAAATGTGTTGTTTGGGCCTCTGTGTACTTGGAATGGCAGGGCCTATTTTGACTTCCAGTCCAGGCCTGGTGACTGTCTATGGGATCTTACAGAAGCCACTCCAGAAGCCACACAGTCCAAGCCTGTGGGGGTTCTACTGTGCTCTCTTCATTAATACAAACTGGATATTGCTAAATATCAGCATGAACGTGTACACTGAAAGAGAACTATAAACTTTATACGTTCCCACTTTTGCACAGGGCACCATTTATCCTCTGGCTGTGTTAGACACCTGACAATGTCATCTAGTTAGGGAAGTGACATCTGAAAGGCCTCTAGCTAACGTCTCATCAATGATTCATCATGGGACAATACTGCTTATTTGCTATGAAAATAAGGGAATTTGCACATTACTTTTAGTTCCCTTGCCAACGCATTATTTGATACACTGCCCTATAAACACTGGAGTATTTACAGTAAGCCATGGGAAGCATTAACCTCTTGCCATCCACAGAGTCTACTCGACATTATCAACTTTCACTGGATACAAGGCAATTCTTGATTTTTAAATGAATTTTTGACTTACAGTAAATATACAGTACCCTGGCCCTCAATATGTGATCTGTTTATAGTTCAAGGGATAGCGTGCAGAGCAGAGCTGGACTGTGTGTAGTTTATAGATGAAGCAGGTATGATTCCTATACACTTTAATATTGTTTCCCTATTTGGCTGATCTGATCATGGGGCCATCAATCGGATTATAATGGGCACATATATATATATATATATACAGGTCCATCAGGAGATGATCGCATTAATAAGTCAATACGGCCATGGGATACACTGGCAGATAAACAGATCTAATCAGCAGGTTGTGCATGTTGAGACAGTGGCTCTGGTTCTGTGTATCTAGAATTCCTGCCATACAGCAAAAACAGGGGAATGTAACCCCAAGTGTAGCTCTGGTTTGTTTTTACATATAGGAATGGGAACCGTTAACCAGAAACCTGTTATCCAGAAAGCTCCAAATTATAGGAAGGTCATCTCCCATAGATGCCATTTTGATCAAACTATTAAATGTTTTTAATAAATTATTTCCCTTTTTCTCTGTAATAATAAAACAGTTCTTTGTACTTGATCCTAGCTAAGATATAATTAATCCTTATTGGTGGCAAACAATCCTATTGTTGAAATGATTTTTGAGTAGACTTAAATTATGGAGATCAAATTTATGGAAAGACTCTTTAGATAGAAAACCCCAGGTCCCAAGCATACTGGATAACAGGTCCCATACCTGTAGTTGTTAAGATATACTGTAAGTTGTGCCTCCTTAAAATGAGGCTAGGTTGGGAAATTCATAAATAGCTTGCTAAATATGTCAATAACTGTAAAAAATAAATAATATTGAATTGATGAAAACATTTGTGAAGCAAGTTTGGACACTGACAAACTGATTTCACTGTTGCTGCGTCAGGCAGATTATTTGAACTTTAATGGCTTGATTGATGTTGCAGGAGACATTTACAATAAGGTTTCCACCCATATCAGCTACTGCCTGGAAGACAACTGTGACTCATGAAGTACAAGACAGCGACATCCCAAAGAATCAGAGTCTGCCTTAGTTACTAGGCATATTCAAGATCGAGTGGTATGTAAAGATATTTCCTGAAAACAAATATATTATATGATTATGTGTTCTAAACCTAAAAATCCAACAAGATTTCATATAATCATTTACAGGCCTAGTCGTACATAAAAAAATATAATCCCGGTTTACTACTGATGAGCAGATACCATAACTATTTTGCTGCGCTAGGAACCTTAATGGATATATTAATCAGGATTCTCTCTCACATAAATATTCAGTCATACTTCAGTTTGGGTTTCAGGTAGGGTCATAATTATAAGGGAAACTTAATTTGAGAGTTTAGGGGGGCCCATTTGTGTGATCCTCAGGGCCGCTTGCCTTAGGCGGCAATGAGCAGCCATTACCAGAGGCACATAAAGCCGCCTCCTATAAATTTAAGAGCAGAATCTCCAGTTTTTAAACCGGCAATTTGGCTCTGCTAGTGCAGCCAGCGCAATAGTGCTCTCTGCATTAGCAATGCAGCCCCCTTTGACCCGCTCCAAAATTTGCGTTTTTGGAAGAAGGGGGCGGAATCGGGGATTATTATTTCTCAGTGCTGAGGTACTAAATAAACTGGACATACTGGGGAACTGAGCATCCAGATAACAGATACAGTAGGATTCAAAATATCTGTTTGGGATCTGTTATCCAGAAAGCTCTGAATTATGCAAAGGCCATCTCCCATAGACTCCATATTAATCAAATATTTTACATTTTTAAAAATGATTTCTTTTTTCTCTGTAATAATAAAACAGTAACTTGATCCCAACTAAGATATAATTAACTTTATTGGAGCCAAAACCAGGAAAAATATATATGTGGATCGCTGGCATGCAAAATAGATTCCCCGGTGCCTGATTTTAATATGCTGACAGCTCTGGTAAACTAAGAGTGGTGACACACGGGGAGATTAGTTGCCAAGCTTCAGTTTTCCAAAGTCGCCCGAAGTTGCCTCACAAGGAAACTTGGAAAACAAACTGATAAGTATGCTATCCCACCAGTGATTCGCATTATTGCTGGCGGGAAGGCATTTAGGGGAGGTTAGTCGCCCGTAGTAGCAAAGATTTGTTGTTTTGCGACTAATCTCCCGGTTTTAAAGAAAAGTCATTCATATAATATCGTGCTTTGACAGCTTATTTTGCATATAGCCGTGACATGTTTATGCAACATTTACAGACTTTTCAACAATCAGTCCTTGCTCCAGTGGAGCTTACACTCTAACGTCTCTATCCCATTAATACGATGCACTAGGGCCAATTTTATGAGGAGTTAGTAAATTTGCCTGTATGCTTTTTGCCGCCCCTGGTAACTTCTGGGGAGCTGCTGCCTGAGGCAAGGTGCTCACATTGCCTCATGGCAGAAACGCCCCTGCTTGTGTTTCTCCCCAAATCTTTTCACAATTGAATGTGGCTCACAGGTAAAAAAGGTTGGGGGCCCCTGTTCTGGGCAGAAACCAGAACATGAGAAAGAAGCCCATGCAAACAAAGGGAGTACATATATAATAGATTGTGCCATGGTCAGACTCAGAACCCTGGAGCTGTTAACTTCCACCACCGTTACTTCTTCATAACAGCAATTGTTGACAAGTATATAAGTCATTTGAGAGTTGACTTCATGTCTGATGAAGAATGGGAATGGGTAACCTTGTATACATATACACCATTTTTTTAAGGTGTTTTGACTTTAATGGCAACTGCTGGACACACAAGACCCAAAAAAGTGTATTGCCAGCTGTAGTTGCTTCCATAAACATGTTTTATCAATAATATGATAATGTAATAAGCAGGAGATTAATCAGTTTACATCCAGTATAATTTTCATTTTGCGTTTCTCACCATAAACCAACCATAGGCTACAACCTGTAAATACATCACCCATAAAATATATTAACTAAGTAATTACAAAGGCTACTTGTTTATGATGGGTGGGGGAATCCAGGAAAAAACATTAGTCAAACTTGAAACCCTAAATACTACTTGCATAAAACAATGTCATACAACAGAGGAGTATAATAAAAGGCATACTTTATTTCTTTAGAAATTAAATACACAATAATTAAAGACTAAAAAAATTTAAAATATAATGCAGCAGTACCATTTACACCATCATGTATTATACATATAAGTAAACATAAACGCAGCGTGGGTCCAAGCAAGGAAATATCCCAGTACAGGTGCTCGTCAAGATCGTCGTATTATGATATGAATTATAGGAGTGTTTCTCCTGTATCAGACTCAAACAATGAAGCCTTTACAAATTTAAAATGCAAATAAGTATATGTTGCTTACAATTATTTCCTATGAGAAAAAGTCTGATATTGCCACACGCCCACAAAGTGCTATTCCCTATTAAGTATTGTTGTGTATGCACATCTTTTATATGTAGAAACAAAAGCACACGCATGAACCAATAACATTGGAAACTAAGCAATGAGTGAAAACAGAAGGCAATAATAAAACAAAAAAACTTACAGAAAACAGATCATAAAACATCTATTTTATAGTTTGTTTTATACAGTACATCCATCAAAATAAATACTCCATCTTTACTGTTTATGGTCACATAAGTTCTTGTTAATGGCCAGTATCCTTATATAGTAGGTGTATTAACCCTTGTGTATGTACATGCGGCATTTAGTATTATGGAAAAAATTATACCAAGGCTGTTGCATAGCCAGAATTTCTTTCATCCAGTACATTTTGTCTGTGTTGAATTGGAAATCAAGCACAATGATGTAGCATTGTATAATTTACTGCAGCCAACTCTCCAAAAGCAGCTCTGCTTTTGTGATTAACCAAGATGTTACAACCAGTCATTCCGGCCCTCTTTGTAGGTATATTTCCTTTTTATCTATTTCTAGCATGTTCTTTAATTACTATACATTAGTGAACCTCAGACAATTATTTATAGCCTGTACATCAGGGGTGCCCAAACTTTTTGCAACGAGGGCCAGATTTGGTGAGGTGAAAATGTGTGGGGGCCGACCATTCAGCCTGACATTCTTTGAACTATTAACATTAAATAACAGGAATCGAGTAGCCGTAGCAGTAATATTTGGGCACATTAGTGAAATGATCTGGCACTTGGTCTATACTGCTGCCTGTGTGCTGAAGGTGTTAGTAATAGACACGTACTGGAACGTAGTGACGCCATACTTCTTTAGTTTACTCTACTGGCACGTCAGTACGTCTATTGACACCTTCAGCCCTAAAGAAGTATGCGAAAACAACGCGTCTCTACGTGCCAGTACGTGTCTATTACTAACACCTTCAGCACACAGGCAGCAGTATAGACCAAGTGCCAGATCCTTTCACTAATGTGTCCAAATATTACTGCTATGGGATTCCCGATCGCACTGTGCTGGGGGCCTCATTATTATTAATTTCATGATGGAGTCGCAGTTGGCCCCCGGACCGCACTTTGGACATGCCTGCTGTACATATTCAAGTGCACAGCAGTCCTGATTTTCATTGCTGTGTGCTTTCTGTCAGTTCTGGTGTGGATGGAGACATCACTTACCTTTTATCTAAATAAAACGTAAATCTTGTACAGTGGTCCCCAACCAGTGGCTCTTCAGCAACATGTTACTCACCAACCCCTTGGATGCTGCTCCCAGTGGCCTCAAAGCAGGTGCTTAATTTTGAATTCCTGGTTGGAGGCAAGTTTTGGTTGCATAAAAACAAGGCAAACAGACATATGGGCCACCAAATAGCCAACAGCAATTACTTTGCACCATCCAGGAATATATTTTATGCTTGTTTTGCTCCCCAACTCATTTTACATCTAAATGTGGCTCATGAGTAAAAAGAGTTGGGGACCCCTATCTTGTATCTTGACCATACCTCCCATTCCAAATGAAAAATTGGAACATTTTAGGCCATGCTTTCTACACCTAAAAGACAATGGACACTCCTTTGAAGATAGCAAGGTCCAAATATTGGATAAAGAAGACCGCTGGTTTGAACGAGGCGTGAAAGAGGCGGGGGCCTTCAACGCCACCTGTCTGCTACATACAATGCTGTTCTAACATCTGTACCCGACGGTTTCAGAACACTTCACACATCCACTCATTCAACTCTCATAGGAAACACCTGTTTCTAGGAGTTGCATGACACATTGGATAATCCTATCACAGTAACTATACAGAATCAACTTCAATGAATTTGCAGATGTCACCTCTTTGAAGAGTTAAAATGTGCCATTGTGATTGGATTAGTGGAAGAGTTTATATGCCGAGAATTTCCCACACCAGTCAGTTGAACTGAAGAAGCTGCTCGGATGAGTAGTGAAACTTCTTCATTGATTACTCAGCAAGTCCAGTTGTTTTTAGATTTACCTATACTAGATATACCATGACCTGGATGAATGAAAATCTTCATAGTCATATGTAAAACGCATTGCTTACCAGAACTGCAGGTTTAAACAAGATTTAAGAAAAACGTTGAAAATATAGAACAGGCAGAAACAAGGTCCAAATTCAGGCAAAAGTGAAGGGTGGGAGGCAGACAACAAGAATCCAAAATAACACCAGGGTGATCCATCACTAGGGTGTGGGGGAAACAGGCTTAAATATCCCTTTAATTGAATTTACTGCAGCTGGAAAGTGGGTGTCTGGTTTCTTTTTCTGTCCAGCTTAATGAATTGGAAACAGCAATTAAGACACAAATTCCTAGTTTGACAGATAGTAATAATTAAGTATGTCTACTCTGAAATCTTCCTGGTCTTAAATCTGACATTGAATTCATGTTTCTTCTTCTGTCCAACACAATGAATTGGAAACAGTGATTAAAAGTCCCCATAGACGCAAAAATCTTTCGCTGGTGAATGATCGATTTCAGTGCAATCCGACCAAACCGCCAACTTATCGTTAAGTTAGTGGAAATCAAACGATTGTGCATTTTAGGATTTTTATTCCAACATCCCAGCGCAATCTATCTAAGTTTGCAGGGCCAAGCAGGCAGCTACCCTCAGTTTTCCTGGCAATATCGCTTGAAATGGTCTTTTAAGTTGATGGACAAATTGTACATTTAAAAGATCGTTTCGAGATAATCGTGGTCTCACGATAATGAAAAGATCTTTTAAAAATCTTTACATCTATGGCCAGCTTAACACACAAGGTCCTAGTTTGTCTGTTGAAGAGTTTCAGATAGTAATCAATAAGTATTTCTACTCTGAACTCTTCAGCCAGAACAGTCCACTTCCAGTGCACGACCCAAAACAAGGTGAGTAAATAAGAGAGAGAAACAAGGGAACTACAGAATATAACCAGAAAAAGACATGCTACATGCTGAGTTATAACACGTGCATACAATGGTGTACTGGGCTTCCTAGGGCCTACTAGAGAACCTGATATGCAGGGCTCACTCTAAGAACCATTATATTTAAAATATTCTATATGGTTCTATGTTCTCTTTGTGGGTAATTAGAGAATTGATAGGAACTGTTATACAGTGGGGCCTAACTGGAAAACCCTATGCATCAGGCATGTTTTTGAGGTCAAAGTAGCCTTGAACCAGTTCTATATAAGGTATGATAAAAGCATTGTTTTATTTTATATATTTCAAGACACCCCATTGTGGAGTCACATTTCCAAAACAACAGTCCTGCAAAGAAACACTTTCATTATTGTGCCTGCAGTAGACTAATCAAAGCTAATGGCTCTTTGGTTGTTATGGTTAATTGCACTAGGGCATATTTGGTAGGTGTTATTAAAGAATCCACTGTGTTTTTTTTGCACAAAGCTAAATCAAATCTCTATGTATAGATTATACATGCTATACTTTATATTGTCTAAAGGGTGAGATTCTATATACTGACATAGAAAGAAACTTGAAAATGCAATACATGAGTGTACCTTCAACAGAGCATGATTGTTCAAAACATAGCATGACATGATTGATTTACTTAACTGGGAATTGATTAGTAAATATATGGGCCAGGCCACCGTGACAATCCCACTTTCTACACTGGGGCCCAGTACAAGTGCTATTTTTAAGGCCAGCTGTGGAACAAGTAGTGTTGGCGCCCAAGGCCATATCCTCTCATTCCTTCCCCAACTTGCTATGCAAGCCACCTGCAAAAACCTCTCACCTTTTGAATTATTTGCCTTCTTCTTCTGACTCTTTCCAGCTTTAAAATGGGGGTCACTTACCCCATGTAAAATGCTCTATAAGGCTACAAATGTATTGTTATTGCAACTTCTCATTCTCTTTCTATTACGGCCCTCTCCTATTCATATCCCTCTCCTATTCATATCCAATGCATGGTTGCTAGGGTAATTTGGACCCTAGCAATCATATTGCAGAAATGGCAAACTGCAGAGCTGCTGAATAAAAAGCTAAAGAACTCAAAAACCAAAAAAAAATTAAAACCAATTGAAAATTGTCTCAGAATATCACTCTCTACATCATACTAAAAGTTAACTAAAATTTGAACAACCATTTTAAGTCCCCCAACTTTTCCCAATGCTATTGCTCACCCTGCACTGCTTGGGCTTTTTGTGACATAGTAAATGATATTGTATTTCGGAGACCAAGCAATCTCTACCCCTGTATGGCAGCCCTGCAACAGGGGATACTTTTTCATAAGAATAATGTACCAAGGCAGAATAAAGTCAAACAGGGTCCATTTGATCTGTGTGCATCCACAAACTGACAAGTTGAGATTAGTGTTTCAATTCACACACTCTGTAATCTTTTGATTGGTAAAGGGAACACATGTAAACATAACATATTGGTTATTTTGCTAATAAATACATTTTCCTTTATAGAGCAGCTTAAAGCCAAAACTATATGTTTTTTTGTTAAATAAACTTGATGTAAGTGATACAAGTCAGCTGCCAGCCTATAAAATCTAGTCCATTATTATTATACAGCTCATTAGGAGCCCTTTAAGACAATTCTTCCCACTTGCAAGAGGACTACAAAACACAGGATGACTTTTAGAGGGACCAACTCACAAATAATGGTTGTTTATGAGAACATAAACTACTCCATGTGGATATTTTTAACATTCATTATACTTTACCATATGCCTACCTATGACATGAACTATTTTTACTTGTAGGCCAACATAAATACATCTATAGATGGAGTAGACCAAGTTCTTGCCAGATGAACTATATTGGCTAAGTTGTATCCATGAAACAGGAATATAATTATACATTTTCCTCTTAAAATGTCCCCTAGCCAAATACAAATGAAAAACATTTTTCAAAAGGGCATGTGCACCTTTAAATGAAAAAGACAATAACTGTAAATTCACAGTCAGTTTGGAGCCAGCAATATCGTGCACACATCAGAGAACACATTTATTTCAAATGGCAATCATTTAGGTCTCTAAAATGAATAACAACACAGCAGCGTGCCCAGATAAATAGAGACAGCCATTCATAAAGGAACGTAAATTCAGGAACACTTGTTTTGATACAGGGAACAAACAGACATTTGTGTCTTGAGGTTACATAGCGAAATTTAATTTAGAGGGTTTATAAGATTAAGTGATGTCTGATTGAATAAATAGAAGAGAAACATTACATTGTTACTCGCATCTGATACCAATTATCATCAATAACATTACACTGTGTGGCAGAAAAGCAATAGAGTGTAATCTCTCGATTCTCACAAAGGTGCGTTATTGAATTTAGATACTTTAGATAATCACTTTAATTCACTAATGTCGGATATTGCATTTAATTTTGTCTAGCCAAGTCAGGATTTGTGTATGTACTGATAGATGCTAAATAATTTCATATGAAGAACTTTCTCTTATATGCAGGCAGGAGAAAGAGAGGCTGAACAGATTACTCAAAGATACCAAGAAAAGGTTTGATGAACAGAAAGCTTATCTTGAAAATGAGTGTATGCAGGTTTGGCACCTCCTACTTTAAGGTGAAATATGGAAAAACATGGTAATATCTGCTTGTTGGTGAGGTTCCCAAATGTGTGGATCTTTACCAGATTTGGCCACCCACACAGTGGTCCAAATCAGGATGATCCGATTGCTTGGCACCCAGGGCCTATGGAGACTTGTCGGGAAAGGACTGCATCAATGCAGATAGGACTTCCCTAAGGCATTGTACATGGAACAATAAGCTATTGACTTTGTGTTAGAAATAAAGTTCTCATTGATATGCATTTTATCCATTGTAGCTTCAAGGAACATTATCTGAAAACTTAGAAATATGTCCACAACTCACCAAAGACACAAGGAGGCCATGTATGTCTGAGCAGACACTCAATAAGCAGTCCACCAAAGGCAAGAAAATAAAATAATTGTTGATTCATTTAGTACCAATAACAAAGGAAAACTTACGTATTTGTGTTGTCCTTACAAACCTATAATGCATAAGGTTGTTATTGGTACTAAATAAATCTCTCAATCACCTTTCCAAAGATATCCCAGTGGATGTTTCAGGGGACAGTATCAGGCCAATGGCTACTCTCAAATCCCAGCGTAATAAAGGGATACGTGATCCATGGCAATCCCCAGTGTGGCTGATCACTTCGACATAATAACAAGATCAAAAGATATATAAAATATTGAGCTTCAACTTTAAGCATCATTCATAATTGTGTTGCCATTTTTTTTAGAGGAAGGTTGCATCAGCAAAATGTAAAAAGTGTTGAAGGTGCTTTCTCATTGGATTGACAATGGAAAACGATGCAAATTGAAACTTTGGCATTTTGCTTCTATATATATTATTCAAGAGAAATATGCTTTTATATAATTTTTTTGCTTTTTTCCTATACCGTATTCCTGTAGTAGCGGCAACAGAGCTACGAGAAGCAGAAACTGGCTGAGGCACAAATAAGTGAATTACAAGGGCAAATCAGGAGACTAATACAGCAAAGATGGGTAAGGTTAAACACTAATCATGTAAAATTATCTGCACTTCTTATCAGCTTCAGTAAAAGGGAAAAAAAGCTCAACCTCTTTTGAAGTGACTCCTGGGTGAGGGTCATTGCTAAACAAATTACACATCAGCTCATAATCAGCCTGAAGCTCAACAGCAGTGGGTAAACTATAACCCTATAATTTTTCAAACTTGAAAAATACAAATTCAAAATGTTTTCAAATTCGACTTTTAGCATCTTTTTAAAAATGTATCAACTGAAAAAAATCTCAAAAATGCAAATTAAATGTGTGAAATAAAATCTGGTGAGCATCTGTTGTAGTCAATGGAATGTGTATTTTCAATATTTAGTTTGATAACTCGAGTTTTTGTTTAAAAAATTTGATTTTTAAAAAGGAATGGAATAATTAGATTTTAGCTTTTTTTTTTGCTTTTTTGTTGTTGTGATCTTCTGTAAAAAATGCTAGCAGTTGAAAAAATCAGGAAAAAAATTGATCATGTTTAATTAAGATTTTATTTTACGTTCAATTTTTATAAAAACTTGAAGAATTAGTTATTTAGCTTCCCCGTATTGGATTTGTCTTTAAAACACAGCTAGGTAATTGTTGACATTGTTATTTTACATTGTGATAATATATATATATATATATTTATATAGTAATAAATATTCAGATTCCTAATTTTTTCTATTAATATGGTCATGCTGCTGCCCCTAGAAATTTGCTGCCTTCGACCAAGGCCTTTGTGACCTGCCCACAAATCCAGACCAGGTACTGTTTGTATTTTGTTGATATTCTTTAACATGCAGCAAAAATACTTAAAAGACTATTATAGGATGCAGTTATAAAAACATAAATTAAATATGTAATGTAGTCAAGAAAGGTCAAAGAGGTTTGTGAAGGCCCAGTTTTATTATGACTCCTTTAAAAATAATCTGTTTGTTGCCATTACATGCTCATCTTCTTTATAACATCTCTTGTTTGTTTACCATTACTCCACCCCAGCAACATTTACAGACACTGTATATGTTGGCAACTAATAAAAGATGATCCTGTTTGACATTGGGAACTTGTCATGGGAGTGTACATGATGCTTCATCACCTCTTCCTTTTGTACATGTAAACAATGGGTCTGCGGTTGAAAATAAACTGATCTTTGTATTAAAACTACAAACGTCACATTTGAGGTATAAACTATACCTACATTACAGGAAAGGGTTTCCTTCAGATTCTGTTTGGGAATATTTGCTGTTGCCTGGGTTCAGTTGGCTTAAGGTGGCCATACACGGGCCAATAAAAACTGCCGATAGACCAGTGTATGGGGCCCTCCGGGCAGGCTTCTCCAATCAATATGGGGCCGAAAAATGTCCAGTTGTTGATCGTGCAGGTTTAATAATCCCGTTGGATCAAGGACCGCATTGGTTCGTTGATGCTGCCCTTGCACCAACCACCGCCATTCCCAACATTGTGATCTAATAGTGGGCCCTACATCCCAATATCGGTCGCTCGAGGTGGGCAAATCAGGGCAAAATCTTCTCGTTTGGTGACCTCTCCAAACGAGGTGATCTGTACATGATTGGCCACCTTAACTCAAGTTAGAAGTTATATCTGAGTTGTATACAGCAATATGATTTTATTGTTTCATGGATAAAACTTAGCCAATGTAGTCCATCTGGCAAGAACCTGGTCTGTCTATTCCATCTATAGATGTATTTATGTTGGCCTACAAGTAAAAATAGTTCATGTCATAGGTAGGCATATGGTAAATTATGATGAATGTTAAAAATGTCCACATGGAGTAGTGGGATAGGAATCTACCTGACTTAGGTTTCTTGGGAAGGGTTTCTGGTAGGAGAGCTTAAAGGGCAAAGGCAAAAAAATAAAATCCCATTTTTACTTTCTTTAATGAAAAAGAAACCTATCTCCAATATACTTTAATTAAAAAGTATGTACCGTTTTTATAAGAAACCTGACTTTATGCAGTGAAATTCTCCCTTCATTTATTGCTGTGGATAGGAATTGTCAGATGGTCCCTAACTGCTGAGCAGGGAAACAATCATACTTATGTACAGCAGGGGGAGCCCCCGCCTTACTTCCCAGCCATGCAGAACTCAAGCAGCTTTGTTTATGACGATCCCTAAGCAGCCCAGACCACACTGAGCATGTGCACAGTCTTAGTCTTCCAAAGATGTTTAACAAGTTTACAAGATGGTGACCCCCTGTAGCCAACTTTGAAAGCATAAATTATTTGTTTGATTAGGCTTGTGGTGCAGTAAGTTCATGTTTATATTTATTATACAAAATACAGCATTTCTAGCCTTATTCTATTTTAGACTTTACATGCCCTTTAAGGTAGCCCTAGATACTGACTCCTATTTTGATCAGATAGACAGTGTCATATAACTTCCTTAGTTGTATATATAAAATTGTGGTAAGGTATTTGGACCCAAAGAGCAAAAAACTAGCCAAATTATACTGAGGCTTTGAGCTATGTCCAATTATGAGTGAAACCCTTGGAATTCTGAGAGTTTCTAGGAAACAAGGGTGATACAACATTATTGTTTATACCAACACCCTTACTGTGTGTATGTATAAATGTCCTATGACAGAGGTTCCCCAACTGTGGTGCTGGCAATTTGCAGGTAGGTTAAAGCCATTAAGGGTAAGGGCACACGCGAAGATTCAGAGAGATTTAGTCGCCAGGGACAAATCGCTTCTTCTTGGAGTGACTAATCTCCCTGAAGTGTGCCATACCGCCAGCAATTTAAATTCCAGCTGGCGGGATGGCACTCAGAGAGCTTTGGTTTCCAAAGTCGCCTGAAGTTGCCTCACATGGAAACTTCGGGCGATTTCGAAATGCTCCGAGTGCCAACCCACCGGCAATTTAGATTCTAGAGGCGGGAAGGTGATTTGTTGCTGGGCGACGAAATCTCCCCGAATCTTAGCATGTGCCCTTACCCTAAGAGTGAGATGTGGGACGAAGGCTTGTTTGATATTCCTGGAAGCTCATCTTGAAGCCTAATTTGGGTGGGATTAAGAGTTTACATTTATTTGCTGACCTTTATATTAGTGGAACTATAGCAGATGCTATTTTCATGTACCTTGATCCTTGTTATAAGGGACCTTGACCAATATTATGGTGATTGGACCTCAAGAAAGTCCAACCACTGCCCTCACCTCTAACAGCAGTAAGGCCAGGATCACCTGACATTGGCCAACTTTTCTCACTACCAACACATTCAGTAGCAATTGACACTTTATTTTGTTTTAAGCTTAGGCCTAGAAAACATATGTTAACAAATGCAGAGTTCATTATGTTAATACTTTATTCCTTATGCCTTTGAAAGCAACAGCTGTTAAAGAAGTAAATGGAAAAAACTGCAAATACCGTAGCACTTGATCTACTTAAGCAAATAATGGATTCAAGTAAGATAATTGTACTTTAATGATGATGTGTCAACAGACTCCCTTGCTACAAACCACTGGGGCATGCAGCAATAGTGACCTCCAGTGGCCATATACATGTATTACTCACAAGTGGGAAAATGCTGTAGCATCTTAAAATATGATTTACTTACTGTATGGGACCAGCCATAACCAGCCACATGCAATATATTAAAATAAAGTTCGGGGAACTCTGAAGGGTTGTCTATCGGCTGCTCAAGGGATAGCTCTCGTTTAAATTAATTTTTAGGAGGTTATTTATCAAAGGTCGAGTTTGTGAGGTTTTTTCTACCCCGAATAAACTCACAACTCGAATGTTTGCTTATTTTTGAGAAAGTCTGAATGTAAAAAACTTGAATCAATGCAATCGGGGGGGGCCTCGAATACTCTAATTGATCAAGTTTTTGAGCGCAAACCACCAAAAAAAACCATGAAAATCATGAAGGCTAAAAACATCTTTAAATGGTTCAAGGAAGCTCAGCCATTGACTTCTACCTGACCTCGACAGGTTTAGCTACAGTATTTTTCTGTAGCTTTTTACAGCTTTGGGGCATAATAAATCTTGAAAAAATCCAGGTTTTTTTATCCCAAAAAAAGTCAAAGTCTAATTTACCCTAGCAACCAGGCAGTGGCTTGAATGACAGACTGGAAGATGAATATGAGAGGGCATGAAAAAGATAAGTAAAAAAGGTTAGTAAAAGTAGTCACTTGGGGTTGCCCAACTTTTGGCACCCCCAAATGTAAAATGCTATTCCTTCTCCTTTAAATGTTACATACGGCATATGTAACCTATCTGTCCTACTGCCTATTCTGCTGGAATCCAGAAGGACTTACTGGCTTTCCCTGCTAAATAAAGATGTCCAAACTCCCTCCTGCTTGACTATATTGGATTATATCAGATATGCAATTCTAGCCTGGTATTCTCACTAAATTATAATGCAATATGCATACGAGTCACAACTTTGGAGGGGATATAGAATGACAGTGACTGTTAAAGGGGTTGTTCACCTTCCAAACACTGTTTTCAATTCAGTTGTTTTCAGATTGTTCCCCAGAAATAAAGACTTTTTTCAATTACTTTCCATTGTTTATTTTTTACTGTTTTTCCAAAATGTAAGTATAAAGTTGAATGTTCGTGTCTCTGGTGTTTGAGTCTGACAGATCAGTAATTCAGGTGCAGACTCTAAACTGTTATTATTTTGTAACATTTAGTTGATAAATTTCTCAGCAGCATCTCTGGAGTATTAGCAACTACTGTATCAATTCTTACTGCCTGTAATGAATTGATACAGCTGCCTGTAATGAAACCCAGTAGTGATGTGCGCGCTGACCCGAGGCCTGCGAGTCGGGCGGGTTCGGGCCGACCCTTGGAAAAAATGCGCGGGTCGCGGGCAGGTGCGGGTCGAGCTCTTCTCCTGCTCTCCCCGCCTACCGACCTAGTACTGCCGGCACCGGAATTTATAGACATCCGCCTGCCCCACCCCTTTTGTGACGTCACTGCGGGGCGGCCGCGGGTCTATAAATAAAGGGGAGCAGCGGGCCCAGGTCAGATGTGGGTAGGGAGTGGGCGGCTAAGGGTTGGGTGCGAGTCGAGAAATTCTCGACCCGCACATCACTAAAACCCAGGGATTCTGCTCAGCAGGTACAAAGATAAGAAATGTATCAACTAAATGTATCCATTTAGAATAGTTTACAGTGTCGGCGACCCCTCCCAGAGCTGCTTCAGAAGGTGAAAAATAAAATTTACGCTTCAATATTAGAAAAACACATAGAAAATAGAAAGTCATTGGAAAAAGTCATTATTTCTGGTGCTCTATCTGAAAACAACTCGTTGTTTGAAGGCGAACCACCCCTTTAAAGGACAAGAGCACTTTGAAGTGAAGTAAAATAAAACATGAAGACCAAATGAAAAGATGCTTAGAATTTGTCCAACACGCGCAAACTCATTTCTAAGGTAAACGTCCTCTTTGAATTATCAGGAGGATTCAGTTACCCTTTAATATTTCTTTAAAGGATAAGTAAACCATTAAACTAAGTGAATATAAAATAAAATTGATGAGGCTGCTAGTCTAAGCACTTTTTAATGTACATTCATTATTTATTTTCTAATTCCGAGATATTAAGGGAGTCAGTTAAGGGTATCAGTTTCCGACCATTCTGACCACAAAGTAGTCGAGGAAGTTGTGAGGAAAAAGAAACAGGGCTGGCCTGATGTTTCCAATGTTTTTCCTAAGCAGCAGAACATCAGAATAATGGCTTCCCTTTCATTATAATTTGTGGATCACAAGCCTTTATATGAAAGAATAGTTCTCAGTTTGGCAACCACCGGCCATTTAGTATCTGCAGGGGAATTTCTGAGCCCCAAGCTGTGTGTGTTTGTATCTGAGATTTTTTCATAAAGTCAGCACTTTATTCTTAACTTATTTTTATCTGTACTTGTTAAAAGTTAGTAGTGGAGTGCATAGGGTTTACAATTGTGTTTTGCTGTGTTTAAACGTAAGCACTGAATGAACTATTTTAAAGGGATACTGTCAAGGGAAAACTTTATATTCAAAACGCATCAGTTAATAGTGCTGCTCCAGCAGAATTCTGCACTGAAATCCATTTTTAAAAAGAGCAAACAGAATTTTTTATATTCAATTTTGAAATCTGACATAGGGCTAGACATATTGTCAGTTTCCCAGCTGCCCCCAGTTATGTGACTTGTGCTCTGATAAACTTCAGTCACTCTTTACTGCTGTACTGAAAGTTGGGAGTGATATCACCCCCCTCCCTCCCCGCCAGCAGCCTAACAAAAGAACAAATGGAAAGGTAACCAGATAGCAGCTCCCTAACACAAGATAACAGCTCCCTGGAACAACACTCAATAGTAAAAGCCAAGTCCCACTGAGACTGATTCAGTTACATTAAAGGGCATACAAAGGCAAAAAAATAAAATCCCATGTTTACATCCTTTAATGAAAAAGAAACCTCTCTCCAATATACTTGTAACTTTGTTAAACATCTTTGCAAGACTAAGACTGTGCACATGCTCAGTGTGGTCTGGGCTGCTTAGGGATTGTCATAAACAAAGCTGCTTGAGTTCTGCATGGCTGGGAAGTAAGGCGGGGGCTCCACCTGCTGGTGTTTATAAGTATGATTGTTTCCCTGCTCAGCAGTAAATGAAGGGAGAATTTCACTGCATACAGTCAGGTTTCTTATAAAAACGGTACACATTTTTTAATTAAAGTATATTGGAGGTTTCTTTTTCATTGAAGAAAGTAAAAATGGGATTGTATTTTTTGCCTTTACATGCCCTTTAAATGCAATCATGAAAAGACATCTGAAAGAATATCGGGAAGATGTGAAGAGTTCCGAGGCAAGGCCCCCTTACTCTCTCATGGTACTCAGGACATTCTGATTCATAATATATAAAAAAATGGATCAGCGCCTCTGGTATCGGAGACAAACAAACATCAGGAAAAAACAGAAAATATATAGTGTGGTAGTTTTTGTAATTAGACACCACGTGTTGTTATGGGGAAATAACAACACGTGATGTCTAATTACAAAAACTACTACACTATATATTTTCTGTTTTTTCCTTTTTTTCCTGATGTTTGTTTGTCTCTGATGCCAGAAGCGCTGATCCATTTTTCTATATATTGTGAAGTATTCTACAGTTGGGAGAACTGAAGTAGGATCGGCAGGAGCAGATTGAACTAAAGGACTGACTTTTCCATTTATTTGCAATTTTTTGCAATCTTGCATCTATTTGCGAATTTTTGAACATTCTGATTCATACTACCTGAATCAAAACACCACCTGCTGCAAATCCCTCTCCACTGACATGAAATGGCATGGCAACAGGTCTCCTTGGAGGTGCCATTATTGCCTATAATATATAGCTACCAATTGAACAATTTCTGCCCCAATCTGCCTGCCGCTGCTAGTTACAAGGGGATTCATTTCAATGAAATCTGCGGCTGACCAGGCACAATCATGGGCTTTTCCACCTCTGAAAAATGGAGAATATGGCTCATGTGCCATTAGGAGAACTAAACCATAAAAATATGGCTAAAAACATGCCATATTTTATATACTGAACGTATTGTACCAGCCTTAAATTTCAGCTTGTCAATAGCAGCGATGATCCAGGACATCAAACTTGTCACAGGGGGTCGCCATCTTGGAAAATGTCTGTAACACTCACATGCTCAGTGGGCTCTGAGCAGCTGTTGAGAAGCTAAGCTTAGGGCTCGTCACTAATTATCCAAGAGAAAATGAGGTTGGCCTGTAATATAAGGTGATGCTACAGGGCTGATTATTAAATTCTGATGCTAATTGCACTGGTTTCAGCGCTGCCATGTGGTAATTATCTGTATTAATTACTAATCAGCCTTATATTGTGACATTTATAGTCTCTGTCTACTGTATATTGTGAGTGGGTCCCTAAGCTCAGTAAGTGACAGCAGCACAGAGCATGTGCAGTGAATCAACAGAAAAGAAGATGGGGAGCTACTGGGGCATAGTTGGAGGCACAAATCTTTACTGCTAAAGGGCTGTGGTTGCCTTGGGCTGGTACAGAAGCCCAAAACATAATGTAGAACATTTCTAGCTACTTCAGTTTTTAGTTCTCCTTTAAAGGAGAACTTAAAGGGATACTGTCATGGGAAAAACCATTTTTTTCAAAATGTATCAGTTAATAGTGCTGCTCCAGCAGAATTCTGCACTGAAATCAGTTTCTCAAAAGAGCAAACAGATTTTTTTATATTCAATTTTGAAATCTGACATGGGGCTAGACATATTGTCAATTTCCCAGCTGCCCCAAGTCATGTGACTTGTGCTCTGATAAACTTCAATCACTCTGTACTGCAAGTTGGAGTGATATCACCCCCTTCCTTTTCCCCCCCAGCAGCCAAACAAAAGAACAATGGGATGGTAACCAGATAACAGCTCTCTAACACAAGATAACAGCTGCCTGGTAGATCTATGAACAACACTCAATAGTAAAAACCCATGTCCCACTGAGACACATTCAGTTATATTGAGAAGGAAAAACAGCAGCCTGCCAGAAAGCATTTCTCTCCTAAAGTGCAGGCACAAGTCACATGTCCAGATGCAGCTGGGAAATTGACAAAATGTCTAGCCCCATGCCAGATTTCAAAATTGAATATAAAAAAAAAATCTGTTTGCTCTTTTGAGAAATAGATTTCAGTGCAGAATTCTGCTGGAGTAGCACTATTACCTGATGTGTTTTGAAAAAAAAACATGTTTTCCGATGACAGGATCCCCTTAAGGTGAAACTACTTGGTGATGTTATTAGGAACCCCCTGTGATTCCAGTTGCTGACCGGTTAGCCATGCCTTTCACAGAAATGAATTGAACTCTTAAGAAGAGAAGAGGGAGATTTAAAGGGAGATATAGTACTTTGAAGTCAATATGTTATTACCAGACTACAACTTGTTTGCGAAGTTGCTCAAGTAGTTCTAGAAGCCTCAGGTGGAAGTCGAGTCCACGGATACCACTGCAGCTCCCCCTCATAGCTCCTGTCTAGAAACCTGTCTGATGGATTCCATTGCTCTGGTCCAGTTTGAATTCACCCCAAATTTGGAATCCTCCACAAAAGATTCCAAGCAACGAAACGGATTCAGAACCCTAATGTGTATATTACAATTTGAATAAAAAAAATTTGTGGACAACCCTATTCCTTTTGATCTGCTTAGATTTTTAAAATTCACATGACTATAATGGTTTTGATTAGGCTGGATATTAAAGGGGTGGTTCACCTTTACGTTAATTTTTGGCATGTTATCTAATGAACAATTCCAAGTAATTTTTCTTTAGTTTTTTCCATTTCTTGCCTTTTCTGACTTTCCAGCTTTCAAATGGGGGTTCACTGAACCCACCAAACACTCTGTAAGGCTGCAAATTTATTGTTATTGTTACTTATTACTCCTTTCTATTCAGGGCCTCTCCTACTCATATTTCAGGCTCTCATTCAAATCCATGCACAGACTCTTGAAACAAAACTGGTGAACTGCTGAATACAAAGCTTAATAACTCAACCCCCCAAAAAAGAACCCATTGCAAATTGTCTCAGAATATCACTTGGTATCATACTAAAGATTAGCAACCCCTTTAAAGATTTACCTTGATTACATTTTAGAGCTGTCATCTCCCTGCTTGCATTTATTTGGAAAGTGTGTCCTGCCTGGAGAACATGACTTCTATTAAAGGAATTATGACACTAAAAAATTTTAAGTAAAAATTCCATTCTACCCTACACTAATAAAAGCTGTAGCCTGCCCAAAGTTTACCATTTTCTATGCTTTAATAAAAATACCTCTGTATAACGGAGCTTCCGGTCTACTAAAATAAGGCAATGGGGCAACATTCACACTGCAAGATCAAACATGCAGCACTTGACATATCCTCCTAGCCCAATTTCTGCCCAAACCAGAAGTTCATTGTTACTGGTGTACAGAGGATTTTCATCAACTGCCTTGCAATACATCTTCATTTAATTAAGGTACTGGGAGAGGGTTTGTGTGGGCAGTGTTTCTCCTTCTGTAATTTATTTTTGTAAGAGCAGCAAAGACTGTGCTGACCTGTGTACTATTGAGATAAATCACTCTACCGCAGGAAACAAGGTAGCTGAAAAATCCTACAGCTGTAACAATTGGCTTTAGGAGGCGATGTTGAGTGCCACATGATGTATCTTGCGGAGTGAAAGTCGTCCCATCTCCTTATTTCAGTAGACTGGAAGTTATATCATGGTATTTTTAATAAAGCATTGCAACTAGTAAACTTTAGAACAGCACTCAGTTGCTTTACATTAAAAAAGCTTTTATTGCATTATTTTCCAGGCATTACAGCTATGTTTCAGGCACCTCATTGGCCCTTAACCAAGCGCCAAGGAGGTGCCCAAAATGTAGCTGCAATGCCTGGAAAATGATGCAATAAAGGTATTTTTAATTTAAAGAAACTTAGTATTGCTGTTCCATACAGCTACTGGGGAAACCTGCACTATGGCTGAAGTTGGAAGTTTGCAAACTTGTTGCTGAAATAGTAAACTTTGTGCAGAATAGAGCTCATCTTAGTGCACAGTAGAATAGATTGTAAATTTGTTACAATTCCTTTAAGTGTGCTACAACCTACTTTTCAAATCTGCCCAACTAATGTCGGGCTGAAACCCAGGCAGATAGATGCCAGTCAGAGGGCACGGCCAAGAGTCTGCTTACCTGGGAGACTGTTCATGGCTTTAATGTTCACCTTTAGAGACCTTGTGAAGATTTCGTTTTTTAGGAACGTGTCAGTACCACTAAGTTTTTGACCATTTTTATGCTTACTAAATAGTTTTAAAGGAGGTATGTCCTGTGGGTAAAATATTTTTTCAGTTTTAAAACTGCAAACCCCAATCTTACTCTACACCAAAGCATTAAGGGTATTCAGGGTAGTTGTGTATAACGAAACAAGACAACAAAAGTGAGAAATGAAAACTTTATTGAGACCACACAATTACTGTTAAGAAAAATGAACAAAAAAATACATGCAGCAAAGTCTCATTGCACTTTAACCACCCCTCAGACGAAGCACAAGATGCAGGGTGGATTCTTTCTGGATATTGTAGTCAGAAAGGGTTCGCCCATCTTCCAGCTGCTTGCCAGCAAAGATCAACCTCTGCTGGTCTGGAGGAATGCCTTCTTTGTCTTGGATCTTTGCTTTGACATTCTCAATAGTGTCACTTGGCTCTACCTCAAGGGTAATGGTCTTGCCAGTCAGGGTTTTTACAAAGATCTGCATGCCACCCCTGAGCCGAAGTACAAGATGTAGGGTGGATTCTTTCTGGATATTGTAGTCAGAAAGGGTTCGCCCATCTTCCAGCTGCTTGCCAGCAAAGATCAACCTCTGCTGGTCTGGAGGAATGCCTTCTTTGTCTTGGATCTTTGCTTTGACATTCTCAATAGTGTCACTTGGCTCTACCTCAAGGGTAATGGTCTTGCCAGTCAGGGTTTTTACAAAGATCTGCATGCCACCCCTGAGCCGAAGTACAAGATGTAGGGTGGATTCTTTCTGGATATTGTAGTCAGAAAGGGTTCGCCCATCTTCCAGCTGCTTGCCAGCAAAGATCAACCTCTGCTGGTCTGGAGGAATGCCTTCTTTGTCTTGGATCTTTGCTTTGACATTCTCAATAGTGTCACTTGGCTCTACCTCAAGGGTAATGGTCTTGCCAGTCAGGGTTTTTACAAAGATCTGCATGCCACCCCTGAGCCGAAGTACAAGATGTAGGGTGGATTCTTTCTGGATATTGTAGTCAGAAAGGGTTCGCCCATCTTCCAGCTGCTTGCCAGCAAAGATCAACCTCTGCTGGTCTGGAGGAATGCCTTCTTTGTCTTGGATCTTTGCTTTGACATTCTCAATAGTGTCACTTGGCTCTACCTCCAGGGTAATTGTCTTGCCGGTCAAGGTTTTTACAAAGATCTGCATGCCACCCCTCAGACGAAGTACAAGATGCAGGGTAGACTCTTTCTGGATATTGTAGTCAGAAAGGGTTCGCCCATCTTCCAGCTGCTTGCCGGCAAAGATCAACCTCTGCTGGTCTGGAGGAATGCCTTCTTTGTCTTGGATCTTTGCTTTGACATTCTCTATGGTATCACTTGGCTCTACCTCAAGGGTAATGGTCTTGCCAGTCAGGGTTTTTACAAAGATCTGCATGCCACCCCTGAGACGAAGTACAAGATGAAGGGTGGATTCTTTCTGGATATTGTAGTCAGAAAGTGTTCGCCCATCTTCCAGCTGCTTGCCGGCAAAGATCAACCTCTGCTGGTCTGGAGGAATGCCTTCTTTGTCTTGGATCTTTGCTTTGACATTCTCAATAGTGTCACTTGGCTCTACCTCAAGGGTAATGGTCTTGCCAGTCAGGGTTTTTACAAAGATCTGCATGCCACCCCTGAGACGAAGTACAAGATGAAGGGTGGATTCTTTCTGGATATTGTAGTCAGAAAGGGTTCGCCCATCTTCCAGCTGCTTGCCAGCAAAGATCAACCTCTGCTGGTCTGGAGGAATGCCTTCTTTGTCTTGGATCTTTGCTTTGACATTCTCAATAGTGTCACTTGGCTCTACCTCAAGGGTAATGGTCTTGCCAGTCAGGGTTTTTACAAAGATCTGCATGCCACCCCTGAGACGAAGTACAAGATGAAGGGTGGATTCTTTCTGGATATTGTAGTCAGAAAGGGTTCGCCCATCTTCCAGCTGCTTGCCGGCAAAGATCAACCTCTGCTGGTCTGGAGGAATGCCTTCTTTGTCTTGGATCTTTGCTTTGACATTCTCAATAGTGTCACTTGGCTCTACCTCAAGGGTAATGGTCTTGCCAGTCAGGGTTTTTACAAAGATCTGCATGCCACCCCTGAGACGAAGTACAAGATGAAGGGTGGATTCTTTCTGGATATTGTAGTCAGAAAGGGTTCGCCCATCTTCCAGCTGCTTGCCAGCAAAAATCAACCTCTGCTGGTCTGGAGGAATGCCTTCTTTGTCTTGGATCTTTGCTTTGACATTCTCAATAGTGTCACTTGGCTCTACCTCAAGGGTAATGGTCTTGCCAGTCAGGGTTTTTACAAAGATCTGCATTCTGACCTAAAAATAAATAAATAAAGAGTTTAATTATGACAATGCATTGGCTAAACCTTAATTCAAGAGAGGAATTCAAATATTATGAGTCTGCACAGAACTTAGAAATAAAACTTAAAAATCTTGGCAAAAATAGCTTTGCACTGCTGGATGAACAGTTAAACTTTGAAGACAAAGCAGAACTGGTTCTATAAGTTGATCACTTTGTGGCCCAAAAAGGATACATGTGTATGAGTGCTCAAAACTGAAACCCCTAAAAAAAAATTGATTTTTAAATTCTAGAGGCAGAAAGTTAAGAGACTCAAATTCAGGCTAAAAATGATCTGCTTGTTTTTAGAGGTTAAACTAAGCTGTTAGTGTATTGGTGTCTATGCTGCCATGTAATATGGATCTAACAGTGTTCCAGAGCAGAAAAAGCAAGTGGGGGTATCTGATGGTACAGAAGTCCAAAGTATGCGTAGCATTATATTTTAATACTGTAATCCTCCTTTAAAACCACACTGTAGAATCTAGGGGATGCAAGGAAAAACTCTGATACCCAAGTAGTTTCACAAGGTTAGCGTTTAGTAAAACAAAATGTAACCTACTATAGTAAATCAGGGCCTTCTGATCAGCCTAAAATCTGCTAAATTGCTTTATAGTGTTATTTATGGTAGTGGCAGACAGGCAGATTAGTTGCCCAGCGACAAATCTCTATTGAAGGCGACTTATCTCCCACACAGAGACAAGGGTTCAGGAAAACGAGTAATAAACCCAACAAGCTACCACTATACACTATTGCTATTGTACAGGTTTAAATTCATGATGTGCGTACTTCTAATTGTGATGCACCGAATCCATTATTTTTGAATACCAAACCCGAATTTGCATGTGCAAATTAAGGATGGGAAGGGGGAAACATTTTTTACTTTGTTTTGTGACAGTTACACAATTTCCCTCCCCACCTCTAATTTGCATATGCAAATTAAGATAAGATTCGGCCGGGGCAGAAAGATTCAGCCGAATCCGTATCCTGCTGAACAAGGCCGAATCCCAAACCGAATCCTGGATTTGTGCATCCTTAGCTTCTAAAGAATACATCTGTTAATAAAATAAATAAATAAACATTTGGGAAACCTTAAAAAAACAATTGGAAAAAGGCTTGCTACGCCAGTGCTGGCATCTAGTATGTGCTTTTATGTCCATGGGGCACAAGCCAAACAGCAGGCTGTTAATTCTATATTTAGGCTTTGAGACAGGCAAATCAAAAATAGCATTCGGCTCATCTCATCAGGATCCTCAAACTCAACCATTACCCCCCATACAAGGAAAATGGGAAGCAGTCTAGGTAAAACAGTTCAATAAAAGTCAAAAGTTTAGAATTTAAAAAGAAAAAGAAAAGTAAATTTATTCAGCCAATGAGCTTCCTTGCACATAATTCCCAGTATCCTGGTTACAGGAGGGGAGAGTTGTAGTAATAAAGAAAGACAAAGCCCCAAATAGCAGCTGAATTTTTATACATGTCAAGTCTCTATGGGAGGGCAGGGTCTCTCACCACCTGTTGAAAAACTACAATACCCACAATGCTTTGCATCCAACTACCATTAAATGCTTCAGAATCCCACTACTAGATTATGTTGGTGTCAAAAGATGGAAAGGCAGCCTGAAGTATTCATTTTATCACTATATTGTTACAGAAATACCCCAGAATGGGCACTTTAAGACAAGAATACAGGAGTCGCCATAACCGCATAAAGATAAAAGCATAGGAGTCAATAGAGCAGACGGTATAAAAGAAAGCTTACCTTATGAAGTGCTTACGATGCGTGTTCTTAATAAGTGCGTTCAATCGCTCCTTTACCAACAGCAAACGAGACGCTTTCGTATCGGTTATAGCCGGAGTCAGCCCAAGAGCCCTCTATTTATAGTCTTAAAGGATGACATCACTCATGTACTCATGCGCGCCCGAAAGAAAACATAGTTCCGGGCGTCCGGTCAGGTGATTTAGAAGATAAACTCTCGCTTCCCACTGTTATATTTTTTATTCATACGGCGGCAACAACTACTATAAAGATGTTAAAAGAAGAACAGTTAAATGTTCAGTATTTCGTAATATCTTGTTTCTGCACAGCGGCGCGGAGTGATACAGAACGGAGTTGTTGTCGCTACCTCCGGAATGTTCTAGGCAAAGGTGGGGGTCTGAGCCGTTTCTGATTGGCGGGAATTGACGCAATGGCTGTTACTAGGGCCGCCCGGCAGATTCTGAATGTTGCACAGTGAGGTTCCCGCCCAGACTTCGTTGCTGTTTGCTTTGTCATGATGTAGCGCAAATAAATGCATAACAGTTCATAGTGTTATATTTAGAGGACATGTGCGGGCATGTAGTGCCCAAGCTGAGCCCTAAGGAGTCAAGAGACGGCTTTAACCAGGCCCCCCACAATTACAGGGGTATCTTGAGGGGATCTGTATTAAGTTGGCCATTAGACGCAAAGATCTGACTTCGTACGATTTTCGGAGCATGTGTGTAGAGTCCCGAAATTTTTTGTCCGGCAAATATCGGTCGTCTGGTCGATCGGACAGGTTAAAAGATTTCTATTGGCTGCCGATAATATCTCTGCGTGTATTGCCGATCTGACAATATTCAGTGGGAGACTGTCACTAGCTTTTGTCGGACATAACTTTCGTACGATTGCTGTCAGGTGCAGAACATCATCTGATCTAAAAACGCAGCAAAAACGGCACGTCTGGCCTTGCCCTAACTATATTCTTGCCATTTTTTTCCTATTAATAACATCAGCATCAAGCATCATTCTTACCCACTGTCCGACTGCCGGGCCAGACCCCATCTCCCCATATTTCGAATCACCCAAAAAAAAACTTGGCACCGTTCGCGCATGCGCGATAGGTGGCGCCGTTCTCGCATGCGCCTTGATGCGTGTGTGCGCGCCGAACGGCGCCTCAGTAGGGGCCGGGCAGGGAGGCCGGAGGGGGGCCCTGACCAGTGGTCCCGGTGGGCCCCGGGCTCCCCAGTCTGACCCTGTTCTTACCGGCCAGGCCAGTAAAATACCGGCCAGTTGGCGACCCTACTTGTAGTAGATGGATGGAAGCTAATTGCTGATGGGTTATTGCCCAGGTTCAAATTTGTTCAGTGTTAGTACATGAGCCCCACTGTGTATAGGTAGACATACACGTTAAGATCCGCTCACTTGCCAAGCTTTAATGTATGTAGCACGGAGCATCACGTACAGTCTTGTGTTAAAAAGTCACAATACTTTATTCTTTCATAAAAATCAATACAAAAATCGCTTGTAAGTATAAGGAACCATTGCACTTAATGCGTTTCATAGCTCTACGGCCACTTTCCATTCTAAACCATGCTAAAAAGGTGCCCTCTGATAAAAATCATTAACCCTTTAACATCACCGACACACAGGGCTTAGAAAAAGACACGTAACTAAAACATGTTACATGTTAGTGTATACAATGTGTCAAATATTTAAACATGAGGTGGTATATACAAAAAACTTCCTTCGCTAATAATCTCCTATTCATGTCTCCCTTTCTAATCTAAAATTGGGGTTTATCTATAATACTGAAATTTCTTGTAACACGGAGCACTCGCTAGGCTAAAATCACTCTTTTATTAATCATTCATTTCAAAATCATAGAGCACAAAAAAAAAATAAGCGTGTATTTTTTGTGCGCTCTATAATTTTAAAATGAATGATTGATAAAAGACTGATTTTAGCCCCGCGAGTGCTCAGTGTTACAAGAAATTTCATTTGGACTTTACGCTACAAGGAGCATCCTACACGTAGCAGCACAGTGCAAAGGTACATGGAACAGTGAGTGCTCCCTCTGTTTCCTTTTCCTTTACTTATAATCTGGAAACAAAGCTTAGTTGCATCACAATGTTCCACTTGTATATGTTTAGCTATCGCAGACTTCATATCCCCTCTCTCAACAGTCGAACAGTCAACAGTCAAACCAGCCTGCTCGACATCTGCCCAATTTTTGGCTAAAATCAGTCTAAAGGGCCCAAACCAGTTGATTAAATCTGCCCGTTTATTGCCACCTTAAAGGAGAATTCAACCCCTTATTAAATAAAACCCTACCCCCTTACCCTACATAGACCCCCCTCCCTCCCCCCCCAACTAGCTGCTACCCCGGGTAAATGCCCCTAACTTTTTACTTACCCCTCAGTGCAGATTCTGAGCATTGGAGTTCACGGCAACCATCTTCTTCTTCGGTCATCTTCGGGACTTCTTCTGGCGCTTCGGCAATTTCCATGACTGTTGTCATATGCGCAGTTGTTCGGGACCGGCAGTCTCCTCCAACTGCGTATTTGCCGATACGGCACTTACATCCCGAAGTGAAGAAGATGGCTGCCG
The DNA here is from genome assembly GCF_017654675.1 of Xenopus laevis. Taxonomy (NCBI): domain Eukaryota; kingdom Metazoa; phylum Chordata; class Amphibia; order Anura; family Pipidae; genus Xenopus; species Xenopus laevis. The sequence continues at coordinate 29,889,241 of NC_054373.1, forward strand.
TGATTCCGATGCCCTGAATCTGCACGAGGGGTAAGTAAAAAGTTAGGGGCATTTAACCGGGGTAGCAGCTAGGCTGGGGGGGAGGAGGAGGGTCTATGTAGGGTAGGGGGTAGGGTTTTCTTTAATAAGTGTTTTGAATTCTTCTTTAAGACAGAATGACCCGCTTACTGTCATACAGGATATTATGATCTTAGGAAAACAGTAAACCTGAAAAACTTTTGTCCCTGTTTATGTTTTTTTACCACTATGCAGCTGCTCTAAAATACACTCCCACTTTAAGGAGACATGGCACAACACATGGTGAGTTCTGGCAGCTGCTGAAACAAGTAAATGTCATGCTTTGGCAGGATAAGAAACTAAACACTGAATGTGATTAGGAGTGCAATGGAGAGCAAGAGGGTTCAGCGAGACATCTAAATAGAGGCAATCATATGTGATATCAGTCAGCCAAAATAGAAATTCCATTAAAGGAGAGGGAAAGTCTTCTTCCGGCTTCTTCTTTCTTCAAATTTCCTGGGACAAATGCATGCATAGTTCAACAAAATAGCCAAATTTTTAGTTAACGTTTGGCTTTTCGCTCTACCCTGCATGCGTAACCATGCGAAGAAAGAGGACGACGGAAGAAGATCGATCCGTGGTGCTCGCTGGAAGAATCCAGGGCCGGTGCAGTTTTCTGCTGATAGGAGCACTGGCCCGGGTTTCAGGTAAGTATGTACAATCACTTGGGGGTGCATAACATTTGGCACCCACAAGTGGAAGAAGACTTTCCTTCTCCTTTAATAGGAATTTCAGTTTACTGGAGAGGAAGACTTTTTGATTTCTGAATTTTCGTGTGACAAAATTTTTTTGGAGGGGGGGAAATGACATTGTTCATTTTGAACATTGATACTGATATTGTAACTATATTTCCCTCCTGTACATAAATCATGATTTGTGGTGCATTGGTACATAAATAACATGTTTTGAAAATAGCAACCCCACACCATTGTGCAATTAACTGGACTAAAGTTGACAAACATTGTGGTGCAGATATGACAGCTGCTATTAATGCACTATGCTACAGACAGCACAGGGGAACTGAGAAACATGATAACTAGTATAGAAGGGCAGATGTTGACAAATGTGCTACAAATAGGACAGAAACATTGTGTTATAGGTAGAGAGACTCAGAGAAATTTGTCTAGACATTTTCTGTATTATTTGCTCTTTCTCAAAAAGTAAATGTTTCCATATTTATGTCAAATATTTGTTGGTAATTTAAACCTTTACTTCTGCAAAGATATAAAACTGTTCCACCTACATGACACACATGAGGAAGAAGTATTTTTTTACCCTTCTGGTCACACCTAGAAACAAGCAGATAATTCCAGATGACATTGTTTGCTTTCTCATACCAATATAAAAAAAAAACAGGTTTCTCAAAACAGGTTTTTTTTTTACCTAATGCTGTGCAGCTTAATGGGGTTATCCCACTAAGTTAAAGGATTCTATAACACTCCCTAAAAATAAGCTGCAATTAATATTATTTTTTTCCTCTTTTGCAAAGTTTTTACTTCTGGTCCTCTCTGGCTGCCTTAAGTTGGCCAAAGACTTGGCAGAAGACTTTGATATTGGTCGGCTTGTGATCATGCAGGTCAGAGAACTTTGATGGCACCCGAATATCCGATCAATGGTCACAGGAAATATAGTCATTGTTACATCTATGGACACCTTAGGCAGGCCTGCCTCCAATATTGAGGAAATCTATGTAGTCACTGGTCGTGTTATCTGCTAAGTGCGCTGAGAGTCAATTGGAAGTGAGTATACATGGTGCCGAAGAGTAAAGATGGATATAAATCCACAGGTAATATCATACAAAATTATCTGTGCATGTATGGTGGCTTGCCAGCAGGGTCGGACTGGGCTGGCCAGACACTGAGAAAATACCTGGTGGGCCTGTTGGCCCAGACCTGTTCCCTGCGCAAAGTCTACTGCTGCTTCTAAACTTCCTCCCTGGTCCCCCCCTCGTGCCCATTAGAAGGAGAAGGTAGGCGCAGGGTGCCTGAGGAGGGTTGCAGCTGGGGCAAGGGGTCCCTTGGTCATTCATATGCTCTCTATTGCAGAGTGCACGAGATTGGCATATGTATGACTGCCTCAATGTCATACTTAGGCACCATATGTACTATGTGCAAGGAGTTTGTATGTTCTCCCTTTGCTTGCTTGGGTTTACTCTGGGTACTATAGCTTCCTTTCACAAACCCAAACTACTTAAAGGAACAGTGACAGGCCATCCCCCATGCCAGTCGCTGTGCGAGAGAGCCAGGCAGGGCTGCGAGGCGTTCGTGAACAAGTTTGGCTTCCAGTGGCCAGAGCGGCGGCGCTGTGAGAATTTCCCAGTGCACGGAGCGGGGGAGATCTGCATGGGACAGAACACTTTGGATAACAGCGCGTCCGGCGGTGTGTGGAGTGCTTCTCGGAGGACAGTTACCGGACAGCGGCACAGAGCACCAAGAAGGAGGGCTGTTGTATCTGAGAACTTTTTACTCCAGCAATGCCGACATCGCCTTCCACACGCTGCCAGTAGAAGATGGGAGAAGAAATCGAGCACCGCACAATGGATTGTCGTCGCCCTGTCGCCTTTTCTGTATAAATTCTGTCGAAGAGCTATGGAATGTGGTGGTGCTATATGAATGAAGGATAATGGTAAACAACATCAACGACTAGCTCTATTTGAATTGGCCATGCCAGTAAAATATTGTCCCGGTGGAATACCAACTCATAACTAGGGTTGCCACCTGGCCAGTAAAAATTATGGCTGTTCCCAATGTTATTAATAGGGAAAAAAGATAAATATATAGGAAGGCCGGTATTTTTTTCCAGAAATGGTGGCATCCCTACTCATAACCAACGCATAATTTATGGATAAAAGTCTTTTTTATCTGAGCCATGGAGTGTAGAAAATACTTTAATGCTGCAATGGTGCACAACACAGGCTCACATGGACTCATAGAGGCTTGCATGACTTTAATTTAAAGGAGTGTTATGTGAAACTGGTGGGGGAGGAGGGAAGTTGTTTGTTGGAACAGTGCATACGTGGAACGGCAATCTGCTGTGTCATCCTGTACTACCAATGTATAAGGGGCAGCAGCTGATGTTTGTGTACAGATCTATGGGGGAATGTATAATAAAAAGTCTCATGTTTGCCCACATCTAATAACCCAAAGCAACATTGAGATGTCTGTTTTCAAATAGCTGACCAGCAAATGCTACCTGCAGTAAACACAGCAACCTAGCAATTCAAAAACAGCTTATGCAAAGATGTTACAGCTCCCCTTCTGTTATGCAAACTGTGCCTGAATGTGGCTATGCAGCCTATTATTTACTTAAACAGACGCACTAGCAGATTTCAGCCAGAACAGCAGTTGTAAGTAGGAAATCTAGTAAAACTCTCTAATGTTACGCTAAGCGACCTTTTTATTTTAAATGCAGCGCATGTAGATGAGGCAGATAATATCGTCTGTGACTTCTTTTGGAAAACAATGGCAATGTTTTGGGCCTGTACAGGGCCCTTTGTCAAACCGGGCTTGACAAAGGGCCCTGTATGGGCTTTAAACATTGCCACTGCTTTGTGAGTGAATAAAACATCACCTGTTTCTGTTTCGCAGCACAAAAGTGCCATTGTTGTTTTTGTTTTTCAAGTTAACAATTTCTTATAGTTTGGGGCCCTACACGTTGGAGGCACCTGACATCAACAGGTGTTTTATACTGGCGGAAGCACTTCATTCTATGTCTGGGAAGAGATTATAGCCTAGTGAATTTGGCTGTTCATGGGGATTAGAAATGATATTCAAGAAAACTGAAGGACCATAGATTGGACAGTCCTACTCCGTGGCGTAACTACAGTCCTCCAGGCCCCCCTGCAAAAAAATGTTAACAACTCCAGCGCACTCTAGGGATTTACTATTTCGCCAGAAATCCCATCCCCATGCACATCTCCAATTTACTAACAGGTGTAAAGGACTATTCGCTAGCGAAAGAGACCATCGCTAGTGTAGTTTTGCTCCCTATCGCCAGACGGATTTTTGCTCAGCCGAACGATCGTTAATCCGTAAATTGACTAAAGTGTGAATTTTACAGAACTTTACCTCTTTCATAGTTACATAGTTACACACACACATGCCACATATGTTTTAGGTTGGGCTCATGTCTATGGCATAGAGGATCTCTTTTGGCTTCTTTGGACATTTGTAATGATAAAAGGCCACTTCAAGTATTTGCACCAACCTCTTTAAAAAAAGACGCCTATACGACCTATATGTACCCGCCCTATTCAAATTGGCCTAACGAAGTTTCGCTAGGCAGAAATGAACGCTAGCGAAAGTTTGCTATGAAATGCTTGCGCTAATAAATCAACGCTAGTGAAACTACGCCAGCGTTCGGCTACAGAGACGCAACTTTGCATATTTAGTGAATTAGTATAGTGGTAACGAATTTTACGCCTGCCAAAGTGGTGCGGAGTGTGGTGGAGCCTTCGCTGGTGGAAATTTGCCCTTTAATGAATTTGCGCCTCTGCCCACGAGCCCGCTCCCACCCAATGCAAGTTACATTTGTGTCCCAGATATCAGCAATTGAGGGGGATTTCTCTTGAGCTGTAGGACCAGCAGACCCCCTGGCCTGGGCCCTCCAGCAACCGTGGGGTCTTCTTCTTCTTTAGTTACTCCTGGTCCTACTTGATAATATTACCCTGCAGGCCTTATTGCTTCATTCTCTACGACTTATAAAGAGTGCCCTGTTTCTAAGTAAACTTTTATACTATCTGTGCCAAGTACTGAGCGAGAATCATGTTTCACCACAGTTTGATCTAGATTTGGAGGTTGATTATTTGGGACAGCTGGCTTATATACTAAAATAGTTTGAGAGGACATATATGTCAGCAAGAGAGCTGAATACAATTTTATGCAATCCAGGCTCCAACAAAGATTAACCCAGATTCATCTGGATCAACTTTGTGCTCTTGATCTGGAATGTCAGTTGAGTGGGCGAAGTAATCAGGTGACTTGTAGACGTGGCAATAGCAGGTTACATTTTCCTACATAGCAGTCATGGAAAGCTGTAAATGGAATTCACGATAAGCGGGAGGGTAAGGTTCAATGATTAGAGATTAACAGCAATGACCTACATAATTAGAAATAAGAAAGAGGATATAGAATTATGTATGAGGAATAAGGGATTAAATACCATTTGTAATACAGGTATAGGATCCATTATCTGGAAACCCATTAACCAAAAAGCTCTGAATTAAGGAAAGGGCATCTCCCAAAGACTCCATTTTAATCAAATTATTCAAATTTATTAAAATGATTTCCTTTATCTCTGTAATAATAAAACAGTACCTTGTACTTGATCATAACTAATATGCAATTACTCCTTATTGTAGCAAAACAATCCTATTGGCTTTATTTAATGTTTTTTATTATTTATATATTGTTATAAAACATTGTAATTTCATGCTCTGCTTACATATAATTTTAAAGGATTATGAACTACTGCAAATAATTCAGCTCACACACAGTTCCAGGTAGTCTGTTCCAGTATCTAAACCTAATCCTTCCCAAGATCTCTTCTGAAAAAGGCCGAATCCTGGCCGAATCCCAAACCGAATCCTGAATTAGGTGCATCCCTACCATAAAGATAACATCTGGTTTTCTAAATTCTAGTTTGGAAACGTAAATGTAAACTGCACAGTCTAACATATTTCTTATATCAGAAATAACTTTCTTTTTCTCAACCTCAATTTCACATGACGTTTGTGCAATAGCTGCTTTTACTTGCCTGAAGGAACAGGGAAACATTTCTTGTAATAGAGAACTGGCTGGCCTCCAGATCCCATGATGGGCCGGGACATACAGATAATTCCAGTAAGACAGAGAACACAGCTACCTTGTGTCATATGCCTGATTCATGAGGTGAGTAATAAAAAGCATATGACATGTACACTTGGGCAAAAGCATTTGCCTTTGTAACCCCATAAGAATCGAAAGCAATGTACCATTTATTAATAGTACAATTTGTTGCATACACATCATTTTTATGCTGCTTAAATCAATGTCATACCAAGAAAAGGTGCAGCAGTTCCCTCCTGGTAAATTGTATTTAAATGTATACTTCTTTCAATAGCACTGTACCGCAAATGTACTCATTGTGCTTAAATGGGGGTACAGTAATAATAAATGTAACTGGGAATAAATACAAACAGTACATGCCAGGAGTCTTAATACGGTGGAGCTACAATATATGGAATACCTAGAGCAGAAGTAAGTTTTTCGCTCAGCCCACTTTAATTCTCCCTAGCTGCATTGATAAGTACAGGGCAGCCATCAGGGGGGACAGGGGGGAGAGTTGTACGGGGCCCCGAGGGTAAGGGGGGCCCCGGCCACACCACACTTACTTGATTATCCGGGCCTCCCATCTTTCTGAGAGCTGCTGACTTCGGGAAGGCATGGACGTTTAAGGGGCCCTGGCCACCAATTTTCTTATAATGTGGGGGGTGGGCATGGCCACCAATTTTTTTTCTCATGTGGGGTCCTAGCCACCAATATTTTTTAATGGGGGGCCCTGGCCGCAAATGTTTTTTTATTTGGGGCCCTGACCACCAATATCTTTTTATTTTTTATTAACATGTGGGAACCCTAGCCACCAATATTTTTTTTGTTTTTTTACTGTGTGGTGGGGAGGATGGACCTGTAGGTGGGGCTTGCTTGCGGTGGGCGCAGCCCAGGGGGGCCCAGGAAATTTAGTCGAACGGGGCCCTACGATTTCTGATGGCAGTCCTGGATAAGTACAAGAAATGGTTAATATTCAGTTAATGGACCAGGAAAGCCTGATTCACAATACGTTAGGTACTTCCACCCACAGCGAAACCAAGTGCTAATTCTGAAGGGGATGCTTAGAAAAAAGTAAATGGTGGCACAACACTGGGTTAAGAAAGGAGTACCATCCCTGGGACAAAACTTTGTGACTGGTTTCACTGAGTGGTGCCTAACAAAGCAGTGAATCAGGTTATCCTCAGTCCTTAATGCAGGGCAGAGTAACACACAAAAGGCCCCAGAATATGCAGGAAATGTGGGGTCCCCATTTTCAGAAAAATATAAATGAGGAATGTCATGCTATTACCCATTCCTGGTTAGGGCTGTTGCATTAGGGCAGTGATCCCCAACCAGTAGCTCGTGAGCAACATGTTGCTCCCCAACCTCTTGGATGTTGCTCCTAGTGGCCTCAAAGCAGGTGCTTATTTTTGAATTCCAGGCTTGGAGACAAGATTTGGTTGCATAAAAACCAGATGCACTGCCAAACAGAGCCTCCAATAAGCTGCCAGTCCACATAGGGGCTACTAATAACCAATCACATCTCTTATTTGGCACCACCCAGGAAGATTTTTCATGCTTGTGTTGCTCCCCAACTCTTTTTACATCTGAATGTTGCTCACGAGTGAAAAAGGTTGGGGACCCCTGCATTAGGGCCTTGAAAATATTATGGGTGCATTGTCCTCAAAATTAGGGTTGATCGCTATGTTTTCTGTGTTTTATGGTGATCTAAAGTGTTTGGGGGCAGAATTCTCTATTGGTCTCAGCTTCCTCAGTTTCCACTGTTAAATAAAGAAATATTTTTTTAGAACTGCTCGTGTTATGCACTTTTTTGTACAGAATGTTTCAGGAAGCATGAATAGCTGCCCTATAGAGCTTATTAAAGTCCAAGGTTTCTTTCCTAAAAATAATTTCTCAATCCACAAATTTGACACAGGATTTCAGCATTTGCTTACCTTAAAGGAGAACTTAACCCTAACAACAAATATTGTTAGAAATGCAGTATTTTTAGCTTAATGCACCAGCCTAAAGATTCACCATCTCTATAACAGTAATACCCAGGCTTTGGATCCAGGCAATTGTTACAGATGATCCTTATGCATTAGGGTTGCCACCTGTCCAGTTTCCACCCAGACAGCCCTGTTTTTGGAAAGGCTGTCCTGGTGAAAACTGCCTTTCCCGGATCTGGACAGCACATTGAAGATAATGGCATGACAATCAGCCAATCGCTGATCGCCATATCATCAATCCCTGCCCTGACATCATCAGTCCCGCCTCCAAGTTTGCCTGCCATGTAATCTGACACTAAAGGGCTGATTATTAAATTCTCGTGTTAATTGCACTGGATTCTGAGCTCTCATATAATGAGAATCTAAATTAATTGCACGTTTTTCTTACATTGTGATATTTATATTCTATAATTATAATATATTCTCAGTTGGTTCCTAAGCTTAATTGTCTGATAGCTGCACAAAACATGTGAATCAGCAGAAAAGAAGATGGTGAGCTACTGGGGCATCTTTGGAGACACAGATCTTTACTGCTAAAGGGCTGTAGTGGTTGTGGGCCACTGGTACAGAATCCCAAAACATAATGGGTAGCATTTCTACGCTACTTCTTTTTTAAGCTTTATTTCTCCTCTTAATTATTATTCAGTTTCTTTCATGCGAAATCATTCTTTATCCATAAATATTTATAAGTAGTCTGAGACTGGGGCTTTAGCGCCTCTGCGCACCTTAGGTCAAACTGAACCTAAAACAGAGTGTTAGTCAGCCAGCTGTATTGCACCTTTGTACATTGGACAACACCTTATAAACAAAACTGTAGGGCAGTGAATAGGCTGAATTGCTGTGAGTCATGTCATTTAACAAACCTCTCCCTGTGTCTTTGCCCTAAGGGGCATAACACCCTGCAATAGGCTGCTACAGATCTAACTAGTGAACCTAGAATACGACCAAATTCAAATGGCAAGGCTGTGTTTAATCAAATGGACAAATACACATATCCTTTGGCCTTTACTTTATTAATTGTATATAACCTACCCAAATACTCTAAAAATGTTGCCATTACTTTTGCTTTTGTTTGTTTTCTCATGGTTGTTTCTTTATTTAACAACTAAATGAATGGTCCATATTCTGTTTACACATATTAATCCCTACTTCCATCTACACAAACAATATCTACCACTGCTTAATGGAAGCACAACTGTATGGATAAGGCTACCTGTGTGTATTTTATGTGGCCCTAGGGAGGCAGAAACAATTCCACTACAGACAAAGTAGGTATTTGTTGAAGTGCTCCCAGCATCCCTGACAGCTTTGGAAATTCATCAAAAATTGGAGTGCCACAAATTCGCCAACACAACAATATAGTATTAGGAGACCCATAAATGTCAGTGTGTTTCTTTAAAGGAGAATTTAACCCCGAATTATAAAAATCCCCTACCTATTAAGCAAGATAGTCCCCCCTCCCTGCTTCCACTCACATAGTTCAATGTCCCTAAAGATTTTCCCACCTAACAGTGCAGAGTAAGCACAGTGGAGCTTGTGAGCGAAGTCTTCTGGATCTTCGTATTTTTCGGGTCCTATTCGGCTATTTGGGGCCTCTTTGGCAATTTCCCAGCACTTTTGGAGCATGCGCAGTCGGTACGCTCCTGATGACTGCTCCAACTGCACATGTGCCAGAACGGCGCTCTATTACACGGAAGATGGCACCCACGAGCTCCGCTGTGCTTACTCTGCACTGTTAGGTGGGAAAATTTTTAGGGACATTTTCAGACCTATTGAACTATGTGAGTGGAAACAGGACTATCTTGCATACTAGGTAGGGGCTTTATTTAATTATTGGGTTGAGTTCTCTTTAAGTTGTATTTCAATAATAAAGAAAAGGGTTGCAGGTTGGGCATCACTGAGATAATTGCTACTGTGTTGTTTTTGTTTTGCCACCATGGCCAGAACTATGGGTAGGCTTTTGCCTAGGGCACACTGGGAACCTAGGCACATACCTCTGCTGCCTTCTCTAACTCAGGCCCTGTGCATCCACAAGTGACAGTGGACCAGCAACAAGGCAAGCTTTGAGGATGGGGTTGGTGCCTGGGTCAGGTGGATGATGGCCGAGAGCTTGCCTTGGGTGCCCTTAGCTTTTGGCCTGGTTTTTTTTCTGTTTTGTCACAATCACGTCCTACTACACCTACCACACTAATCCTACATACTATATGCAGAGCCCAGGGCAGTTTCCCCTATTTAAACTCCCTCAAATACAGCTCTGGGCTGATTCACTGGCCAACAATAACTTTGCTCTACTATTGATAACATACCGAAACATTTGGGACTCCTCCATGCTAACTTTGCTTTCTGTGGTTTTTTCTAGGTCGCCCATTTTTAACCTATAAGTCAACATGGATTCCCATGCTACTTTGATGGGTGTTTTCATAATCCCCTAAACAGAGTGACATTTTTTCCCTGCAATGGAAAATAGCCATTAAACTGGGTGCATAACTGGTCCTAAACTAATTTCTCTGTCACTAAGCTAATGGCCCAACCTTAGCTTCTGAGTCCCCTAAAAAAATGCTTGAGTAACACGGCTGTAGATTAAGCAGTTTCATATCTGTTGTTTTGTCAACAACACAGAAACATACCTTTTATAATGAATGCAGGTGCGTCACTGTTATTGTTCTTTAGGTAAACCTATTCTTATTTAATTCTCCTCTTGTGTATATGAGTTAGTATGTATAATAGTTTATGTGTATGTCGGTGGGATCAGCTCTACAGGGCTGATTTTCATGTTATTGTTTCTCTGCTGCTGCTTTGTGTCTCCAGGAAACAGTGATTCACTGTAGAAAAAATGATTGCTGAATAACACAATGTAATGTCTGAGCAGGGATCCAAGGTCAGCTTATGAAACAAGACACAGTGAGACGTCCTCTCTAGCCTTTCTAGATTATTCATGAGATCTTACTTCTGTAAGCTACGCAATGCAGCACGTAGAAATGAATGGCAGAGCCTCATTAGGGCCTATAGTTTCAGGAAATGTTGGAATGCTGGGAGTCTAATTCAGTCCTTAGTAGTGTTGCCACTTTTTTAAAAGTTCTTACCAAATGGGCTGTGGTGGGACTGGTGGTTACTCCAGCGGGTGGTGCGATAATGTAAAGGAGCAGGATTGTTGCATAAAGGGGAGGAATGATGACTATCTTATTAGTAGGGAGAATATACATGTTCCTTATTAAAATGGCTATATTTGTCATTATTTCAGAATTTTGCACCTCTCTTTATTTATTAAAGATGGTCTTTTTCTGGATGATCATATGGATTAATTGGTTTATATTGACTGCCTGTGTAATTGGACGTTTTCTTCTCTTGGTTTTTTTTCTTTGGTGGGAGGGCCTTTACGGTACTTAATGGCTTTGACCACCACACCTGACGAAGGGGCAATCCCCCAAATGTTGGGATTTGGTTTGTGACACAATAAACACTTAAGGGTTTTCCCCTGGTTGCATTTGCCTTTGTGTGCCGGTACCTCGTTTTTTTGTTCCAGAGGAATGATGAAGTGACTGGGGAGGAGTGATCATATAACGGCGACAATGGAAGCTCCCTCTCAGTGCAGGAGGTGTAACACTCACAGGTTGCTTTTTTTGAAAAAAAAAACTATTGTTTCCCCCAACTATGTGACTGTATTAGCCTGTACCTCTGGCGGAAGAAACAATTTTTTGAGTGAAAGGTACTCTTTAAGTAAAAATGAAAATTTAATAAGAGCTTCATCATATTGAAATAAGAAACATTCTTACTAAAATCAATTAAAAAGTCTGTATTGTTTCTGAAATAATTAAGTTACTCTCCACTACCCCTCTTAGCATCTCTTTCTCTTCATTCCGTCTTCATGCAGGAGTTGGGTGTCAGATTTTCTTTGACAGTTAGATCCAATATATCTTATAGGGGGCTCCCTTTCCTAACAGATTAATTAGAGCTCACTCAAATAACTACTGGTTTCTGGTGATTTTAATAGAGTGAGCTCTAATACATCTTCTAGACAAAAAGACCCCCCTAAAAGTTATATTGGATGTAACTGTCATTCAAAATCAGACTCCCAACTCCTGCATGAAGAATTTTTCATGAAGGATTCAAGAATTCATCCAAATCCTAAAACAGTGGGTTTGGTACACTCCAACCTAAAACTCTCAGAAATGTGTTCAAACTTTCCATAACCTGCCAAATGTTGTAAAATGTATATGCTATTTAGGGGGTGTGGCCATAAAATGGGCATGGTCAAAAAATGTTGCTGCTCGCTACACACCAGATCTTTTTGTCTCTCTTTCTATTTTTCTAACGTTGGGAGGTATGGAAATATAATTGTCTTCATTAGGTCACATTGCCTTTTCTAGGATGAGGAGTGCTAAGCCCTATCTGTAGCCTCTCAATCAAGGCTCTTGTCATCTCTAATGGGCTGCTCCCATTCTGATTTTATCCTATTCTGCGCAGCAGCTTTCCAGTTTGCAATTTCAGCAATGCGGTTGCTAGGGTCTAAATAACCATAGAAACCATGCATTGATTTAAATAATAGACTTGAATAAGAATAGTAAGGACCTGAATAGAAAGATGAGTAATAAAAAGTAGCAATAACAATAAATGTGTAGCCTTACAGAGCATTTGTTTTTTAGATGGGGTCAGTGACCCCCACTTGAAAGCTGGAAAAAGTCAGAAGAACAAGGCAAATAATTTAAAAACTACAAAAAAGGAAAAATGAAGGCCAATTGAAAATTTGCTTAGAATTAGCCATTCTATAACATACTAAACGTTAACACAAAGGTGAACCGTCCCTTTAACATGATCAGCAGTGATAGCCAAAATTGGGAGGCAGTACTCAAACGAGGTTTGAAATAGGAAAACCTTCTCTGGTGCACATTACAAATGAAGAAGAAAAGGATACCATACTCTTAGGTACAGTGATTCATAAAGCTTAGTGACAACATGAAAAACACTGCATTTGTTAGTTAGTTAAATGATGGTGTTTTAAAACTGTCATCTGTGCTTCTTCTCAGTTTACACAATTGCTCTATTCTGGATTGTGAGACCAGACAAGTTTTTAACATCCCCACTATTGAATACATTTAGATTAAGTTAATTTAAGATTTTTGTGGTATATGTTTTAATTTGTGTTTCGTTTGGTTTTGCTCCCTTCTTCATCGGCATAATTACCGTGTTTTTGGGATGAACACTCCCTTCAGTGTCCCACTGTAAACACACTTATAATATCCTGGTTTAAGCAGTGGGTAAGATTTCTGTAATTTTTATTACAGTTTTTTTCTTCCAGTGGATTATTTTTCTTACAGTGGATTCTGCCTTATTTTGCTTGCAATTAAAAATGCTGGTTGATTGTTAGGGTTCATTGGCCCCAGCAATCAAAAAAAAACATTGTTCTGTGAGGCTACAATAGTATTTTTAATGTTTTATTGTTTATTCTCTCTACATGCCTCTCCTATTCATTTTCAGTGGCGGAACTACCGGAGGAGCAGGGGGTACATCTGTACCGGGCCTGGCTGTGCTGCAGTTTTTGAATTAGCGGGTCCACTTGACAGCACCAAACCACCGAAGTTCCGAAGATCTGAAGAGCCAAAGTCTCGAAGGGCTGAAGTCACAAAGACCCAAGCCGAAGCCTTGCAAATACCTGAAGCTGAAAAAAGATCTGAAGTCATGAAAACACCCGAATCCACCAAAGGAGCGAAGCTGAAGCCCCGAAAAGACCTGAAGCCAGAAACTGAATCCCGAGGCTGCGAATAGACCCAAAGCCACGAAAAGAGCCAAAGCTGAAGCCCCAAAGCCCAGAAAAGATCCAAAGCCACGAAAGGAGCCTAAGGTAAGTTCCACTGAACACCAATGTGTTTTATTTTATTAAACCCCTGGCCACCAATGTATTATTTTAATACTATATAGGTCCCTGGTCACCAATGTCTTTTTTAAAAAACCTTTATGGGGGCCGTGGCCCCAATGTTTTGTTTTTTTAATTATAGGCGGACCCTGGTCACCAAATGTTTTTTTTAACTTGTAGGGGGGCCCTGACCACCAATTACTTTTTATAACGTGTGTCGTGGGGTTTACCATTTTTAGCACTGTGTGTGTGGCCTTTTTAGTGGGGCTGGAGTGGGCGGGACCAGGGGGCCCAAAAAATGTTGTTGTACGGGGCCCTGTGATTTATTATGGCTGCTCTGACCACTGCCTTGTTGCTAGGGTAAAATTACACCGCAGCAACCACATAGCTGCTAAAATTCCAAGCTGCATATGTATTGAAGAATACTGCAGTTTATCATTTAGAATACAGTTTCAATGTATCTCCTGATAAATGTATTTGGATCCATTTCTTTCCCACAACTACAGCTGACTTCAGCAGGAACCGCTCCCACTGCCTCCCACCTTGGGACTGCATAGGTCAGCACTTTCAGGCTAGATCATAAACATCAGCTGTCCTTTTGTTTCTTGGACTTTATTGGTTTTAATAAGAAATCTTACAGTACAACAACAAAACTAACCTGAAGAGTGATAGAAAAAATGTTGGGACATGGGGAAAAAATGACATATGCTGCAGTTATTTTTTTTTTGCCCTGGGGAACCTTTAAACTGAATTTTTAAAGGGTTTTGAAAGTTTGGCTGCTTTAATATAGAATATTTGATTTAGGATCGTCCATCTGGGAATATCAGGAGACGGGTTCAGCCTAAGTTCTCTTTCTTTTCCTTGTTTGTTATTTGCAATGTGTGTCCTATTAATGTCCAGATTATAGTTGCTTTTTCTGCATTGCCTGTGCACAGAAGTAGACTTTTTCCACCAGCCCAATAAATTGTGACTGTCTATGGCAGGGATCCCCAACTTTTTTTACCCAAGAGCAACATTCGATTGTAAAAAGAGTTGGTGTGCAACACAAGCATAAGCACAGCAGTTGTCCAGCACACTTGTACATTTAAAGTCTTATCTTGACAAGGTTCACACAGCAAAGTATGTTCACCTCCACATACCTCCACTTCAAGTATACAACAATTGCAGCACTCCAATTCCACGTTATAATCGCCTTTATTTCACAAGTAGCATAGCGACGTTTCAGACCCAGATGCAGTGTCGGAACTACTGGGGTAGCTGGCGGTGCGAGCGGGCCAGGCCCCCCCGGCAGCCTGTGCGCCACTAAAATGCAGTCAGAAAATTGCGTACGGAGGGGGGCCTGGCTGCGCGTCACGTACCAGGGCCCGCCCCCCCCTTCTAGTTACGTTACTGCCCAGATGGTCCTGGAGTGCTGCACTTATTGTATATTGATCAACACAAGCATGAAAATAGTTCCTTAGGGGTGACAAATAAGTGCAGTGATTGGCTATTGGTAGCCCCTATGTGGACTGGAGACTACAGGAGGCTCTGTTTGGCAGTACATCTGGTTTTTATACAACCAAAACTTGCGTCCAAGCCTGGCCACCTGCTCTGAGGTCACTGGGAGCAACATCCAAGAGCCACTGGTTGGGGATCACTTGTCTGTAGCATCATAGAGCAGTCCCTCTGGCATTTGCCAGAATCCACAGATAGCCAGTCCAGGCTTGGACATGTCCAGGTTTTAGACTTTTAAAACCAAACAGGCGAAAACCCTAATTATTGGCTCCTGATCTTAAAGAATAAAGTAGGCCCAGACTGGCAATCTGTGGGTTCTGTCAAATGCCAGAGGGGCTGCTGTAAGATGCCATAAATAGTCACTATTTATTTAGCTTTGGGGCGGGGGCTGTTTGGGCTTCTGTGTACTTGAAATGCCAGGGCCTATTTTGACTTTAGAGAAATACACATGACGTGTATTGATGAATGCTGCAATTCTCGTTCAGTTTATTGATCTGCCATCGGACAGCAGATGCAAAAATTATTTTCTATTACATTCAGTAAAAAAGAAAGAAAAAAAAAAGCAAAAGATTTTGTGACAGGTGCGTTTTTGCATTAAGCACCCACCAGAAACCCTCAGCTGCTCAGTAAAAGCAAACTCGGTGCTATACCATCTGCCCCCCCCTCTGCTTTCTTGGGGCACTAACACGTGACTAGGCATGGATGCTTGGCAAAGGATTTTATTCTACTCGTTCAAAATTAAAGCACTTGCATACTCAGCAGACTGGCAGTGCATTTGGGAGCATGAAACAATACCATATACATATAATATACATATAATATACAGAGTACACATTTCTCCACTGATATTGCAAACTCATGCTTGTCTAATGAAAGGTGAAATAAAGATCCTGCTGCCTTACCTGAAAAGAGAGTGTTTATCTGAATAATATAAAATATAATTATGCAAACTGGCTTTTCCTGCCAGATACAGTGTAAATTTGCATGGACTTAAATGAGAATTAAAGCTGAAAATGAATATGGCTAGAAATGTTGTATTTTATATACTAAACTTACTGCACCAGCCAAGAGGTTCAGCAGCCCTATAGCAGCGATGATCTAAGCCTTAAAAGAATGTCAGTGACACTGCACATGCTCAGTGTGCTCTGAACAGCTGTTGAGGAGCTTAGCTCAAGGGTTGTTGTAAATCATCAAGCAGCCATAAAAGCTGATGCTACAGCTGTGATTATTACATTTGGATACAGAACGTAAGGCTTTCTAAGCTGCCTTGTAATGGGAATCTAAATCAATTTTTAATTAGCCATGTATTGTGACATTTTTATTCTGTATATACGGTATATTGTGACTTAGTCCTTAAAATGACAGCAGCTCTGAGCATGTGCTGTGAATTAGCAGAGAAGAAAATAGGGGAACTACTGGGGCATCATCGGAGGTACTGGTCCTCACTGCTAAAAGGCTGTGGTGGCCTTGGCTTTGTCCAGAAAGCCAGAAATGTTAGTGAAGCATTTAAAGTCTACTTTACTTTGTTAAGATTTAGTTCTCCATTTAAGAAAGCCGACATATAAAATAACACCAAAAAGAGGGAATCTGGATTTTATAAACAAATAGAAAAAAAAACCTGGGTTAACTTTGGTACTCAAAAAAGGTCTAAAAGTAATAAATATGTCCCCAGATTCTAAGCCAGGCAAAAGGCAATTCACTGATGTCTTATTTTGGAGTATTTTGGAGCGAATATATTCTCTTCATTCTTTCCTGAATAAATATGCCCTCTAGAGATTCATCAAGGACAGTTACAAGGACTGGTTAGTGGACAGCAGTACATATTCAGTAAATATGAGAAGTGACAAACAAGGCAATTAATCAGAATTCAGGGTCAGGGGAAAAGGCAATAAAGCATAATCAGTTTAGCAAGGACCAGTGATGTAAATGGATATTACTTGGCCCCACAGCAAACTCACTACATTCCAGGCCACTGTACGCTGTAGGGACTTTCTCCTCTATAGTTATCACTGGCATAGACCAGTTAACTGCAATCTTCCATCTGTATAGAATGTTGCTAAAACTGCACCAGACTAATTGGCAGCAACTAGATCTTTCAAGTTACACCCTTATCAACTATCCACTGGGCCTTTAGGCTTGCCAAAATGTCATCTAACAGTGGAGCAGAGGAATATTCAACTGGGCAGAAGAAAGCTCAACAGTGCCACAAGCAAAAGTGGTCAGAGTTGGTATAGCAGGCACTTTTCCTATGTTTCCTAAAAGTAGGTGTAAATACTTTTTAAAGGGATACTGTCATGGGAAAAAAATATTTTCAAAATGAATCAGTTAATAGTGATGCTCCAGTAGAATTCTGCGCTGAAATCCATTTCTCAAAAGAGCAAACAGATTTTTTTATATTCAATTTTGAAATCTGACATGGGGCTAGAAATTTTGTCAATTTCCCAGCTGCCCCAAGTCATGTGACTTGTGCTCTGATAAACTTCAATCACTCTTTACTGCTGTACTGCAAGCTAGAGTGATATCACCCCCTCCATTTTCCCCCCAGCAGCCAAACAAAAGAACAATGGGAATGTAACCAGATAGCAGCTCCCTCACACAAGATGCCTGGTAGATTTAAGAACAATACTTAATAGTAAAAACCCATGTCCCACTGAGACACATTCAGTTACATTGAGAAGGAAAAACAGCAGCCTGCCAGAAAGCATTTCTCTCCTAAAGTGCAGGCACAAGTCACATGACCAGGGCAGCTGGGAAATTCACAAAAAGTCTAGCCCCATGTCAGATTTCAAAATTGAATATAAAAAAATCTGTTTGCTCTTTTGAGAAATGGGTTTCAGTGCAGAATTCTGGTGGAGTAGCACTATTAACTGATGTGTTTTGAAAAAAAACATGTTTTCCGATGACAGGATCCCTTTAAGTTTCAACCAGAACATTACTTGAACCACTGGACTCTTTCCACAGAGCCACAGCACCACTAGTGGTACAACATGCTTAATCAATCCATGACATATTGCACCATGAGCAGTGCTCCATATCATCCCAAATACAGCTTCTTATTGACTTGCTCTTATAAATATCTTACTTCAGATTATATAATATGAGCAGGGACCCCATCAGGGGTGACAATCGTACAGGGCCAGGTGGATTATATCTTTAAAGGGGGTCCGGCCGTGCTGCAGTTCCAGGAGCTCAAAGGAAGCCAAAGCTGCCCTGGCCACCAACAGAATTATTTTAAACTTGAGAGGGACTGGCCACCAATTTTTTTTACTTGTGTAGGGGACAATGGCCACCAATGGTTATTTTTTGACCAAGAGATTAAACCAAATAGCTCTTATTTGTAAATCAGAAATGCAGATAAATTCTAACCTTTAGTGCAATTTAGGTTAATGTAGGAACCTGCTTAAAGAGCCTACCTTGATGTGGTGACAGGCTTTATAATCCTTTGGCCAAAAGTTACTGTATACCACTCTGCTATGTATGTGAAATGGAACCAGTAGCATACAGGTTCATCGTGTGCACCATCATGAGTGCTGGCAAGATATTACCACAATGGCTCAATGTAAAGCTACCGGCTTGGATACATTTTAAAAGAAAAAAGGGTCACCACAGTGGGAGACAAGATTAGTGACTGGTGTCACAGTGGGTTCCGGACCAGCACCCCATCATCCTCAGGTTTTTTATGCTTTAATTATGCTTTAACTAGCTTTAACTAGCTCACTTAACATCAAGTACAAGGTACTTTTAAATTTATTAAAGAGGAAAAACAAACCAGTCAACATATTTTTCATTTTAAGTAAAATCCTATAGTCATTGCCATATATTGGCACTTTCTGGATAATGGATTTCTGGATCATTGGTCCCATACCTGTCTGTTGGAACACTTCCAAACAGCACCATTCCTCTCATGCAAAAAAAATGATATCCTCCATTTTTGGAACCCAGTGAGCCAAAAGTGTAAGATTCAAAGTGCAAAAACAAGGCAGTTCGCACTTTGGCACTTGTTTTGACACTTAGCCCCAGAATCAATTTGAGAGAATGAGTCTTTTTTCTAGTGAGATTGCTTTTCTAGCAGCGTATCAATACAAAACAGCTAATTAAAAAACAAAAGAGAGAAATAAGAAACTGACAGATAAATCTAAGGAGAACTTCCTCTTTTATTAGAGACCTGCATCAGTTTTGGTACCCACAGACAGGTCTGGACTGGGAGTCAAAGTAGGCCCTGGCATTCCAATAATAGAGAGGCCCAATGAGCTCTAAATAGTGACTTTCTATGGCATCTTATGGCATCCCCTCTGGCAGAACCCACATATTGCCAGTCTGGGTCTGCCCACAGATACCTGTGGAATATCTGCAAAAAGTTTTGGACAGAAATTGCCAGATTTCCTGACCATGTGGGTGATCCATGGGTAGTCTGCCAGGGAAAAGCTGTCTCCTGGTGGCACAGAGTGCACTATTGCCCCATGGTCCATGATGAAGTCACTTCTGGTTTCACAGGTCCTGTAAGTTAACCCATTGTGGGTAGGTTCAAGTAATGGATTTGGGGAAGGGGAATAATTGGTCGGACTGGGCTGGCAGGACACCGGGAACAAACCTGGTGGGCCCTGGCTCTTTTGGGCCCCCCGGCCCACAACCGCTCCTGAGCTCCTTCTTCTGCAGCACCAGAAAAAACCTACGTGGGGTGAGAATCAACTGCACAGAGAAGTTTACAGCTTGGAGGCCTGAGGGATGGTGTGGGGGCCCTGAGGCTGCAGGCCTGGAGGGCCATGGGCCCCAAGTCTGACACTGGTTGGTGGTCCAGGTTGGATTATGGGTCAGCCCTACCAAACCCAAACACTCTCTACCTCCAGAAGCCCATCTCCACTGACTATACCTGCTACCAAAACTGGGTCAGTACAAGGACATGTCATTGTTGTGCTTATCTCCTTTTCAGTTATGAGGCTGTTAGAACAAGTGTATCGCTGTAAGGGAGGCTGATAAATCAATACATAAATATTTATTACCGTGACAAAGTACGTGGTTCTGTGATTGTTGAGCAGATAACAATAGTGAGCAAACTCCTACCTGATAATATTTCTCTCTGGAACATTCTCAGCCTTTATTTCCCTGGTACAGTGTGTGCTCTCATTCTGCTTTTCTGTTCTACTCGGCGCTCACAGCAGATGATCTGCCTCCCAATGGAATGTTTGATTTGTATACTGAAGCCACAATGTGTAAGGCACCCGCTGGTAATTAATAACTAACCATATTACAATATATATATATTTTATAGTAGATATTTTATTGCCAAGCCGAGTATGTTTAATTGGAAACAAGATACAAACAAAGCACTGCCACATAATATCACACGACTCCCCTATCGTATGACACTGACAGGGAACACAATGTCGCACTCTCAGGGTTATTCATGAAGGTGGAATAAAGTAAATAAAGGACTAAAGTCATTAAAAAGTCAAGTATCATTTTTAACGCCTGGGCTGAAAAATGATGGATCATGTTAAAACTCCAGAATCTCTATTTCTCAATAGAGAACACAAAATAAAGGAAGTGTTATTTTATAGAAAACAAATTTGAAGCTAAATAGACTAATTGCACTGAATTGTAGGACAAATTCCATTCAAGCTCACGTAAATGAATGACTAACATAACAGCTGAATGCATGAATAACTGTATTCTTTATAAACAATCATAAACCCGCAGGATCCATTGGTTTAACCTCAGGTTGGGTACTAATATACAAGGTACAGGCTTAAAGGAACAGTAACAGCAAAAAAAAAAAAAGTGTTTAAAAGTAATGAAAATATAATGTACTGTTGTGCTGCACTGGTAAAACTTCAAAAACTCTACAATGGTTTATATAAACAAGCTGCTTTGTAGCCATGGGGTCTGCCATTCAGTAACAGGAGACAGTAAATAACAGATACATTCTGATGAATCCTATTGTATACTACAAAGCTTATCTGTTATCTGGTGTGTCTCCTGTGCCTTTTCTCCTTTTTCAGTTTTGAATGGCTGCCTCCAAGGCTACACAGCAGCTTGTTTATATAAACTATAGTAGGGTTTCTGAAGCAAACATATAAATTTTACTAGTGCAGCACAACAGTACACAATATATTGATTACTTTAAATCACTTTTATTTTTTGGTGTTACTGATCCTTTAATCTTGCTTCCCAAGCCCTCTCCAGTCATCAATGGAGGGGTGCCCTGAGACAGCAGCCCCGTTGGGCCCCAGTCCAACCTTGGGTGGGGGTTGTATCCTTTGCACACTGAGGATAATAATTGGAGCCACAAGCACAGAGTGGACACTGACTGCCCAAGCGCATGATACGGTGAGAGACATTGTGTTGTGGTGCATAATAAGCACATAATGAGCAGTAAAAGGCCGTACACTCCAGGAACATTATACACAATAAAATACATTGTTTAATGCACATGGAAGGTGAATTCAACACGGGGGAAAATTGAATCACTAATGTACCTCCCAACATTTTGGAAATAAAAAGAGGGGGGAAACAATTTGCTGCGCGGCATATTTTTTTGATCACGCCCATTTTTTGCCACACCCCCTAATTACCATGTTCATTTTACAAAATTTGGCAAGTTATGAAAGTTTGAACACATTTCTGTGGTTTTTATGTGTTATTGCAGTTTTGCTAATGAAGGTGAATTGCCCTTTAAGCTGCAAGTCTCAGTTTCCTGAAGAGATCTGCTTATTGGTACAATTGTTTCGTTGCTTATCTTAAATTGTAACAAATGTATCTAAGTGCACCTGCCACATACAATTCTGGGCTCTCTGCCAAAAGCCAATTTGAAGGCAGTAGTAGCTGTAATGCATTTCTTGCATTTCTTGCACATAGTGGCACCCTTTTTTGTTTCAGGGAATACATGCACACTGCAGATGAACAGCAGCAACAACACAGATACTTACATTTGACTTACATTACATTCTACAGTCGAACGCACAGGTATCTTACATTTCTCAACAAGCAGCCAGGGAGCTGAGGAGAACAGAAACTAAAACTTTTAATATTTTATTTTTGTGTTTTTTTAATTATTTAGCTTTTTGTTCAGCTGCTTTCCAGTTTAGAATTTCAGTAGCTCTGGTTGCTAGGGTTGAATTTATCCTGACAATGGGGCCGTAATATGAATGAGAGACTGCAATATGAACAGCAGGGGGACTTCATAGAAATATAAGTGACAAATGTAGCATTCGGCAATAGTTTTTTTGTTTGCCATGGTCAGTGACTCCTGGGAAAATCAGAAAGCAAATAATTTAGAAACTATAAAAATTAAAAAGTTGCTAAGAGTAGGCTATTCCATAACATACTAAAAGTTCACTCAAAGTTGAACTACAACTTTAATGCTTAGCACTCAATCTTGGATGTAATTGTATTTTTGCATTTATTTTTATTATGTTTTACTGATGTCTCGGTCTGGGCAAGATTATTGGGCCTGTGGTGGGGCAGTTTGGACCACTAAGTACTGGAAATGCCAGTGCCTATCATGGGGGTATAACCTGATATGAGACAAAAAAGTTCACTGGCACACAGGTAATGCTGGCAGGGTGAAACCCTTGCTTTAAATTGATTTAGTGTGGCATGCAACGTTTCGGGGACAACTACTTTATCAAGCATTTTGTCTTGTACTGCTGATGGGTTGCCGATTCCCTGTTTGCTGAACACCAGGGATCCAGTTTCCAGGAAGGCCAGGGTGTGCGTCTGCAGTTGGATAAATCCATAAGGTATAACCTGATATTCCATTTGTCTGTTATCTCTAATAGGCCATCTGTCTCCAACCGCTGTATATTCCCCCAGTCTATCCACCACCAGCATTGTAATGAAATAACCAAACACAATCTCTTTTTTCTTCACATTTGTTGCCTTAGACCTGTACCTTGTGAGCTTCTATGATAACAACATACAGGGCCGGGCCAAGTTATTTTGGCATTGCATCATAGGCAAGGGCTTCAATCAGTGCCCTCCACCCCCCCCCCAGCTTGTACCTGTGCCAATGGCAGTCAATCCCTCAGATTGCCCCCATGCCCCCAATCTGTACCTGTGCCAGCATAAGCCAAAACATTCATATTTTTACCCCAATCTGTACCTATCCCAGCAGCATCATATTGCCCCTAATTTGTGCCTGTGCCAGCAGGAGCCAAATATCCATCATATTGCCCAAAATATCTGTGTTCCTGCGCCAGCAGCCACCATATTACCCCATATACCTGATCTAGCAGCAGCCAATCCCTCATATTCTCCCCAATCTGTACTTGTTCCAGCAGCAGCCAAAAAAATGCACAATATTGCCCCCAAATATGTACTTGTGTCAACAGGAGCCAAAATCCATACCTGTGCCAGCAGCTGCCAAGAGGGAGGTGGGGAGTGCTTCTGCCCGCAGTACGAATCACCAGCAAAAGGGGGTTGGAACAGCCTGCGGCGGTTTATAAAATTGAAAAACTATTAAAGGCCAAGCAAACCAGGGTTTGAATAAAAAAAACATTCCCCTTAAAAGTATGCCCTCCCCCATGATTGTGCCCTGGGCGGGCGCCTACTCTGACTACCCCTAGTTCCGGCCCTGACAACACGTAGTCATACTGTGTGGGCATTGGGGGGGCGTAACTAGAGGAAGCAGACCCTGTGGCTGCAGGCGGGCCCAGGAGGTATAGGGGCCCCATGAGGCCCTAATTCATATACAACTTCAATACAAATTGACAAAACAAGTCAACCTCTAGACAATTTGGGGGCCTGAAAAATAATTTGCTGTGGGGCCCATTAATATTTAGTTACACCAATGGTGGGCATCATATAATAAGGGCATCATAAATCCCTGTATACAGGGTTGCCACCTTTTCTGGAAAAAAATACTGGCCTTCCTCTATATTTATCTTTTTTCCCTATTAATAACATTGGGATCAGTAGGTGGCAACCCTACTTGTATATCGTAGAATGCAATTGGGAATCATCTCAAATAATGATAGTTGTGTGTGAATGTCGGTATCAGTAGGAGCAGGAAGAGCTCTGGGGGTTGCCAGTTGATCTTACAAACCACAGTAGAACCCCCATTTTACATTTTTCAGAGGACCATAAAAAAATGATGTAAAATCCAGGAAAATGTAAAATCAATGAAATGTATAATGCATAATATATAGGTGGGAGCACAAAACAACAATGTAAAATGAGGGAAAACTTAAAGGGATACTGTCATGGAGAAACATGTTTTTTCCAAAAACATCAGTTAATAGTGCTGCTCCAGCAGAATTCTGCACTGAAATCCATTTCTTAAAAGAGAAAACAGATTTTTTTTTATATTTAATTTTGAAATCTGACATGGGGCTAGACATATTGTCCGTTTTCCAGCTGCCCCCAGTCATGTGACTTGTGCCTGCACTTTAGGATGGCAGGCTGTTATTTCTCCTACTCAATGTAACTGAATGTGTCTCAGTGGGACTTGGCTTTTACTATTGAGTGTTGTTCTTAGATCTACCAGGCAGCTATTATCTTGTGTTAGGGAGCTGTTATTGTGTTACCTTCCCATTGTTCTGTTGTTAGGTTGCTGGGGGGATTGGTGATATCACTACAACTTGCAGTACAGCAGTAAAGAGTGACTGAAGGCAGCTGGGAAACTGACAATATGTCTAGCCCCATGTCAGATTTCAAAATTGAATATAAAAAAATCTGTTTGCTCTTTTAAGAAATGGATTTCAGTGCAGAATTCTGCTGGAGCAGCACTATTAACTGAGCGTTTTGGGGGAAAAAAACATGTTTTCCCATGACAGGATCCCTTTTAAATCAAGGGGTATAAAATGGGGGTTGTACTGTATAAATAAGATGATATTATAAAGTTGCAGGTAGTTGCCATTAGAAGATGTAACTCCATTCAGACAGTCTTTAATACTCGGGACAGTGCTATTCCCTTGGCAAAAGTAGAAGTGTGTGAGGTGCCAATAGTCTCCCCCTTCCATTAGAGAAGAAGCAATGTTCTCAGCAGAGCCAACATGGCACAGCACAGAGGATGGCGGATTGAAGGCGCTCGGCACTGCCCCCTTGTGGATGTCCAGCGAAGCGAGCGAATTGCAAATGGAACGGAGCTAAACAAAGCGATAAAAGAGAGAAGAGGAGCTTCACCTTGGCCCCGTGCGAGACAGATCATTGGCCGCAGCCTCTGGCGCAAGAAGAGAAGGAGCTGTAAGTAGAGTTGCGCCTGCACTTAGCGCCTGAATCCCAGCCTTGCCACCGTGCCCCCCGGGGAGGGAAAGCACAGAAACCCGTGCCAAGATGGTGAAGGCGAAGAAGGCAGCTGTGAAAGGGATAGCGGCCGAGAGGAGCCGGAGGACTTCGACAGCCTCGGGGGTCCCCAAAGTCACCCCGCAGCCCCCCAGCCCCAAGAAGGCTCCAGCCAAGAAGGTGGCCGCGATCAGGAAACAGGTGGAGGAGAAGGGCAAAGAGGAACAGGAGCAGCGCCATGAGGAGGCTCTTCTGCTCGACCTGGGGGGACAGAGGCAGCGCTGGGTCAACTTTGTCAAGGAGCAAAGTCTCAGCACTGAGGAGGCAGCGAAACTTCTGCTCGACTCTTTGTGAGTAGCCCAGGGGGTAACTAGCTGGGGGTAACTGTAATTAGATGGGGGGTAACTGTAACTAGCTGGGGGGTAACTAGCTGTGGGTTGAATAATATGGAATCTGTCTTTACTGTCAGGCACCTAATATTCCTCTTGTGATTTGCTCTTGTTATTGTTCCTACTGCTCACTTCCCATATGCCATAGTAGCAGCTTTATTCTCTATGGCACACACGGCCCTCCATCTTTCCTTGGACTACACTTCCCACAATCCCTTTGGTTGTCAGTAGTGGGGGGGGAACATGGGAGTTGTAGTTGTACAGCACTAGGGGAAGAGGTCGGATATCTCTGCCCAGGGTGACACTTCCATATGGAATGATTACACTGGAATAAATGTGCTTCTCATGCTCCTTTAGTTGTTCCATGTCAAGTTGTTTAGCTGGTAAGTGGCCGGGGGGATGTTACACCGGGCTGAGGGATTGTATTGCCTATAGGTGACCGCTATTATAATAGATAGTTTGGGCAGGTGAGACTGAACTATGCAGGTGGGTAGAGGCAGGCTCGGGTGCTTCATGTAATGAGAGGAAGGAATGGAGGGAAACCTAACATGGCCTCCTCCGTCTCTGAGGTAAAAGAAGAGTATCAGGCTCTCCCAACATTATACAGTTAATTAACCATTTGATACACTCACACACACACAGCATGAAGCCCCTTTCTATATAGTCCCCCCTCTCTTTCTTTGTGCTGCTGAGAAGAAAGACACTAATGAAGTCGGTATGGATTCAGAGTCTCCGTGTGGAAGCCATTTATACGAATCCATAGTCCGTTACCACACGACTTCGAGAGAAATGTGTTTCCGTCTCTTCCTCCTCCTCTTTCAAGCAGCAGCAGCCCCGCCATCATCTCTTCGTTATCCTCTCATGCCATTATTTATTTATTTTTATTTTTTTGCCACTATTTTCAGTCAGTCTGTGGCGCTGGCTGAACATAAATAAAGGTCCCTTTGAACAGGTTACTTGGGCAGCTCCCATACAAACGCCACCTGCCCTTTCATTGGATTTTGGCGACTGTATCAGGGCAGCAGGCAGCAACCTTGCCCTCAGCTTCAGATCTGCACATACAGACAAATGATAATGACCTGTAATAAATCACTGCTAATGACCAAGGAGACTTTAGTAGGCCAATTGCTTATGCAAACGGAGCCAATCCATCAGCTTATTCTTGTAACATGGAAGTAACCTGAACTGTGATAGACTCCGAGCCATTTCTATTAATGTATATATATTTTTATTTATATAGTCCAACCCATTAGTGTATGGAAAGTTCATAAATAGTGAAAACCCAACTCACAGGGGAGGATGCAAAAAATAACGTATTAACAGGGCACATCATGGAGCTGAATGCAGGCTTTCCAAGAGCTTCTGCAGCAGATGGGAACCCAGCTGCTTCAGGCTTTGAGGGGTAACATCTCATCTTCCATGGCGGATTCAATGGTGGGGCCAGGATCAGTCAGACAATGGGCTCTGTGCCTCGCAGGACAGCTGCACCAATTCATGATTCACCCACTGAATGTGTATTATATAGCTGCCAGTCACAGCGTATAGCTCTACAATTACCCCCAGTGCAAACCAGTATCAAACCATCATCCTGGCACAGATTTTGCATCTTGTTTTTAACCTTCCACATGATAAACTGCTGGATGATTATTTGATGTGGGTTTTATCCAGAGATAATGCCACCTAGCACTGAATTTAGTCTTATTGCATTCAAATCGATTCCATTTATATTGATATTCACAAAAGCTACTTGCTGTGTAGCCGACCAGATCGGGCTTGTAGTTTAACAATAGCTAGAGATGGAACCAAAAGAGAGAGGCGCTTGATACTGTATTTATTAATTTAATTATACTCTTGATACCATATTTATTAATTTCATTATACTCTTGATACCATATTTATTAATTTAATTATACTCTTGATACCATATTTATTAATTTAATTATACTCTACTAAGGCCCATTGTTCACTGTAGAGCCATGTATTCAACCTAGATTAATATATAGGGGAAACGCCATTAAAGATCTGAAATGAATAACCCTAATTTGCATATTCAGATTGTTTTAAAAAAAAAACTTTCAAGTGGAAAAAAAATTGTAATTTCTTCAGCGCTGTAAAATCACTTTAAGGGTTTGAATTCGGTTCAGCTGAGCAGCAAGGAATCCTGCAAAAAATGCTGGGACTTGGGCCAAATCCCTAGTAAATCATAAGCCTATTTCTTTTCTTTTAACTTTATTTCTGTTTCAAACACATACATTATGAGGTGCACCCAGCATGTACCGCAATAAGCGGTAGAGCATTTGCTTTCATTGCCATAGTTATATACAAATATAACTATGAAAAGGACAGAAACCCTCAAAAGTAATTCTAAGCAATTCTGCAATATACATCTCAGAAATTATTTGTAATTATAACTGCAGCAACTGAAAGCAGTATTTAATCTGTTCTTTTCTGCATTGCTTGTTCTGACTCTTGAAACACCATTGAAGAGATAAGATCTCCAGCCAAGATTCCTTTTCCCAAAAAAAATAATTCCTCCAGCGATAGGTGTTACATTTACAGTCATATGAAAAAGTTTGGTGACCCCTCTCAGTTTGCATAATAATTTACTCTACTCTCAACAAAAAAGATAACAGTGGTATGTCTTTCATTTCCCAGGAACATCTGAGTACTGGGGTGTGAAGCAGTAGTCAGTTGTATGAGATTAAATCAAATGTGAAAAACTGGCTGTGCAAAAATTTGGGTACCCTTGTAATTTTGCTAATTTGAATGGATGTAACTGCTCAATACTGATAACTGGCAGCACCAAATTGGTTGGATCAGCTTGTTAAGCCTTGAACTTCATAGGCAGGTGTGTCCAATCATGAGAAAAGGTATTTAAGCTGGCCAATTGCAAGCTGCGCTTCTGTTTGACTCTCCTCTGAAGAGTGACAGCATGGGATCCTCAAAGCAACTCTCAAAAGATCTGAAAACAAAGATTGTTCAGTATCATGGTTAAGGGGAAGACTACAAAAAGCTATCTCAGAGGTTTAAACTCTCAGTTTCAACTGTAAGTAATGTAATAAGGACAACGCCGGATTTGTGCTCCACACGCCCGGAGGCTGGAGGCGGCATGCGCATCTGTTTAGTCCACAGCCGGAGCACTGGGACAGGACGCAGAGTCCCTAGTGCTCGGCTCTGCATAAATTTAAGTGCGGCTGGGCGGCATGCCGCCTCTGAGCTTCTGTCACCTTAGGCCTCGCCGCAAATCCGGGCCTGAATAAGGAAATGGAAGGCCACAGGCACAGTTGCTGCAAAACCCAGGTTGGGCAGGCCAAGAAAAATACAGGAGCGGCATATGTGGAGGATTGTGACAATGGTTACAGACAACCCAAAGATCACCTCCAAAGACTTGCAGGAACATCTTGCTTCAGATGGTGTATCTGTACATCGTTCTACAATTCAGCCCAATTTGCACAAAGAACATCTGTATGGCAGGGTGATGAGAAAGAAGAAATTTCTGCACTCACGTCTCAAACAGAGTCACTTGCAAAAGCTCATTTAGACAAGCCACAGTCATTTTGGAACAAAGTGCTTTGGACTGAATTGCTACACAGCAGATTGTTTATATAAACTATAGTAGTCTTTCTGAAGCAAACACACCAGTATTACCAGTGCAGGGCAACAGCAACATTGTCATTCTTTTTTAAACATTTTCATTTTTTGACATTACTGTTACCTTTAATAGCAATATAGTGGCTCTAACATCTCAAGGAGAAGGAAATAATTTAATGGTATAACTAGGGGTGCTATTACGCAAGAGCCGCAACCCCCCCTCATGGGGCCCTGTTGGAGACATGGCAGCACAAGGATAGAAGATGCTTAGGCAGGGCCACCATTAGAAATCACGGGGGCCCCGTACAACCACTGCCCCCAACCCCCACCCCAGATCCCGTCCACACCACAGTTAAAAGACCACACAGACATCAGCACTAAAAAAGGTAACCCTCCCACTCACTAGAGCAGCACCCTGAAGCAGGTAGGTTTTTTTTATCAAAGAGAAGCACTGGCCTAATAAATTTGTACCCACTGGTGATTAACACTTACCTTCTCCTTTAATATTCATTAAAGACCATTAGTGATGAGCAAATCTGACCTGTTTCACTTTGCGGAATATTTGCAAAATGGCGCAAATGTGCCGAAATGTATTGAAGTCTATGTGTGAAAATTTTCTTCACCCATTGGAGTATATGGGTCATTTTTGCATTAAAACTTGATGAAAAATTTCGCTCATCACTAAAGATCATTCATATATATAGAGAGAGAGAGAGAGAGAGAGAGAGAGAGAGAATTGTGTGGGTGTATGCAAAAAAGCTACACAGAAAAAAGAGAAATTAAAGGGAACATTGGTAGAGAGTGTAGTACACATACCATTTTCTTTTACTGGATATTTCAGGAGATATTCATCAAAGGGCGAATATATATTTTACCCAAAAAAAAAACATATACAGGTGAATAGAAGCCATGGGAATTAGGAAAACTGTAGCAAACTCAAGTATATAGTGATCAGGGAAGATACCCAGGGAGTGGGCAATATCAGGGGTCATACCCGCTCCTGACCCTGTTGTTCAGAATGTCCCCATCTCCTTTGGTTTCTAAACATCCCTGGGTGTATATATATTCAGAGGTAATTTGATGAGTGCAGCCAACCTTGCTCTTACACTGTGGACGTCGTTGAGTTTAAATGAATATTTCATTATCTTTACTTTGATCCCAGTCATCTGTTTCCCCTGCTTGGCATGTGAGCCTGAACAGACACTGGCAGTGCACTTATATTATAGAATATATGCTTCTATTCTGTTCTGTGGCTCTATAGGGTTAATTCAAAAAATGTTGGATTTTAGGAAGCAGCTGCCTCTGCCAATATTGGGCAGTTCTTAGGCGGACAGGTTTAACGTTTCTGTCCGACGTAGACTGTAAAAGTATCTTGATGCTGAACTCATCTACAGAGTACTGATGGTCAAATCAGGTTAGGGTTGCCACCATTTTCCCCCCCGAAAATGGGCAGGGGGCAGGCCGGTGACACCAGGGGGCGGGGTGGGTGATGTTAGGGGTGGGACTGGCTGATCTCCATATCATTCACTTCAATGTCCTGTCCAGATTTCGTTATTAGCAGATGTAAAAGTCTTTTAAATGGTTCATGTAAGTGTTTTCCAATTGGCCACAACCCCTATAAAAGACATGTGTAGGGTTGTACCCAGTAGCCTATGAATAAGTATAGGCACAAAACACGTTAGGCCTCTTCCCTATGTCCCGTATAACAACATTTTCCCCCAGATCCCGCCCACTCTACATCTCAGTTAAAAGACCACACAGACATCAGTGCTAAAAAAGGTAACCCCCCCCCCACACAGACAAGTTATAAAAAGCTATTGGTGACCAGGGCCCGATACACTCGTACCCCCTGTGCCCCCCTGATGGTGACCCTGCTAATAAATGATTTTGTGGCGTGGAATTCCCTGTGTTTAAGCATACAGTATAATTGACACAGCAGCCGTTCTTAATCCCATGTTTATTTATACGAATATGTGCCTAAAAATTTTATAAATTTACTTCCAAAATGTGATTTTAAATTGTGAATTTGACCCCAGTTAATTCCTACCGGCCTTTGTGCCACATGCTTTATACTATTGTTTGGTCTATTCACTGTTGTGATTTGCTTGACCGTTGTGTTGGGATAATCGGGTGTATGTTACCCCTGACGTTGGTTGTGCCACGCAGTTCTCTAATGCGTCATTGTCACAGCCGTGGTATCAGATTTCATACAGTAATGATTTAATTGGGATCTGAGGCCCAGGGAATTCATGGTCAGTGAAGGGGAAATAATGCAATAAAGCTGCAGTCGGTGGAATGAGTCTCACGCAGCGGAGGGTTTTATAGCCGCAGCCACTAGAATATTATATTCAACCAAATTACCGATATCCAGCCAGTAACCCTTCATCTGCTCAAGAACTACAATTCCCAGCAACCCTTCCAGAACAAGGTGCTGTTATATATACTGGTATGTAAAGGGTGAACTAAGCCAGTACCACTGCAACGACACATTAATTAATTTGAGTCTAAAACTGACAGATATTTATTTTACAGGTGCAAAAACATTTTTCATTAGGCTCACTTTACTATACCAATCAAAACTAATTGTAGAGTGGTTGCTATGGGCTTTGCTGTCATTTTCATCAAAATAAAGTTTTTTTTTTAATTTAGCCTCCTTCTCAGCCTTAACAAGGTCACAGATACATTAATATATTGTGGGTAGAGTTGGAGAGAAACATATGAAAAGGAGAGAAGAGTAGCAGTTGGGTAGGAGTGAAGAAAAGCAGATCGGTTGAGTTGGAGTATTGTGTGAATAGGAGTGAAGCGAAAGAAATGGAAAGGAGAGAAGAGTAGCAATTGGGTAGGAGTGAAGAGAAGCAGATCGGTTGAGTTGGAGTATCGTGTGAATAGGAGGTAAAATGAACATGAATGGAGAGAAGAGTAGCAGTTGGGTAGGAGTGAAGAAAAGCAGATCAGTTCAGTTGGAGTATCGCGTGAATAGGAGTGAAAAGAAACATGAAAGGAGAGAAGAGTAGCAGTTGGGTAGGAGTAAAGAAAAGCAGATCAGTTGAGTTGGAGTATCGCGTGAATAGGAGTGAAGAGAAACATATGGAAAGGATAGAAGAGTAGCTATTGGGTAGAAGTGAAAAGAGGCATCTGTAAAGGAGCACATGGGTTGAGTTGGAGTATTGTGTGAATAGGAGTGAAGCGAAAGAAATGGAAAGGAGAGAAGAGTAGCAATTGGGTAGGAGTGAAGAGAAGCAGATCGGTTGAGTTGGAGTATCGTGTGAATAGGAGGTAAAATGAACATGAATGGAGAGAAGAGTAGCAGTTGGGTAGGAGTGAAGAAAAGCAGATCAGTTGAGTTGGAGTATCGCGTGAATAGGAGTGAAAAAGAAACATGAAAGGAGAGAAGAGTAGCAGTTGGGTAGGAGTAAAGAAAAGCAGATCAGTTGAGTTGGAGTATCGCGTGAATAGGAGTGAAGAGAAACATATGGAAAGGATAGAAGAGTAGCTATTGGGTAGAAGTGAAATGAGGCATCTGTAAAGGAGCACATGGGTTGAGTTGAAGAGTGTTGTGTGAATAGGAGTGAAGAGAAACGTGGTAAGAAGAGAAGCATTTTGGTAGGAGTGAAGAGGAGCATGCCAGGGGAAAATAAAATTGGTTACATCATTACATGTTGGTAGAATTGAGAGGTCTTGTGTGGGTGGTAATGAGGAGATGCGGCTGGGTAGGGTTGAGGAGTAGCATGTGGACAAATATAAATGTGGTACAGGTATGGGACCCTTTACCTAGAATGCTCAGGGCCTGGGGTTTTCTGAATAATGAATCTTTCCATAATTTGGATCTTCATACTGTACCTTAAGTCTACTAGAAAATCATGAAACATTAAATAAACCCAATAGGCTGGTTTTGCTTCCAATAAGGATTAATTATATCTTAGTTGGGATCAAGTACAAGCTACTGTTTTATTATTACAGAGAAAAAGGAAATAATTTTTAAAAATTTGGATTATTTGGATTAAGTGGAGTCTATGGGAGATAACTTTTCCATAAATAGGACCTTCCTGAGTAACGGGTTTCCAGATAACGGATCCCATACCTGTACTCCTCATTATCTCTATTCAACTGGACTAATAAGTATTTAGTTGAGTTAGACATGAAGAGCACATTCAGGTAGAACAGAGGTACAATGTGTGTTTGGAGAAGAGTAGCACTGTCTCAGTAGATGTAAGATAAATGTAGCCGATTCTATACCACGGTTGAAGTGGACTAATATGGCTATAACTATTCTACCTTGTTAAAAAAAAAAGTCTGCAAAGAAATAAACATAAAACATGAGTCGAAATGATGAGTAGTGTGTAGGTAGAAATGAGGTGAGTATTGCTCATCTTTACCTCTTTTACGTGGACTAATATGACTGCAGATATGAGGAGTAGTGTCTGACTATAGAGAGTAGCACATGGGTAGGAAATGGTTGTAACATGTTTGAATGGGGAGTATTTTGGAAGTGTGCCTTTCATCACTGGAGACTAACTTCAACTTCTCCCAGGACTTTTGGGCCCTGGTGGTGACATAGGCAGTATTTGTTCTTGTTCGAGAAGATGCTCCCTATAAATGAGTAGTAGTAGTAGTAGTAGTAGTAGTGTCGGAGGTACTATCTTACTGCTGCACCTCATAGTAGGGTTCCATCAGTGCTCTAAGGATTGAGAATACGTGTTAGGTGGAAACCTATTCATGCGCTCAATGTAAGGAGGCCAATCTTGTTGTTTCTCTTGATTATAATACTGCACAGAGTTTATGGGTAGAGAGTATATTGTATTTCATTTCTACCCTTTATGACTAAGGATTGTCTGTGTCCCCAGCGAGTACAAGGGCCTTGTGAAGCACAGTGGGGGTTGTCACTGTGGATCTGTGCGATTTGAAGTCTGGGCATCTTCTGATTTACACATCTTCGACTGCAAGTAAGTGCCCTGCTGTACTGTATGTATGTTTATTCACAAGGACGGGATCCTTACGGCTGTTTAAATGGTCTCCAACTTAAAGTGTCATGGGGTATTAATAATCCAATCGGAGCAAATTCTTGCACCTTGATGGTGTTCACCTTTCAACTCTAAAAATGAATATGGGTAAAAATGCCATATTTTATATACTGAACTTATTGCACCAGCCTAAAGTTTCAGCTTGTCAATAGCAGCAATGATCCAGGACTTCAGACTTGTTACAGGGGGTCACCATCTTGGAAAGTGTCTGTGACACTCACATGCTCAGTGGGCTCTGAGCAGCTGTTGAGAAGCTAAGCTTAGGGCTCGTCACTAATTATCCAGCAGAAAATGAGGTTGGCCTGTAATATAAGCTGATGCTACAGGGCTGATTATTAAATGCTTTACTGCTAAAGGGCTGTGGTTGCCTTGGGCTGGTAGAGAAGCCCAAAATATATTGTACAACATTTCTAGCTACTTCTTTAGTTAGGCTTTAGTTCTCCTTTAAAGGGCACCTGGAGCTAACAGAGCCCGCATTCCGGTTGGGGATAACAGTAGTTTTTTTTCTAAAAATGCTCCTGGTGCGAGCAGCCATGTCCAGTCACTCGCATTCGCATTACGAGCATGTGACATCACACACATGCGCATAATGAGCAATTCGGGGCCGCTTTTCATTATGCGATGCAAGTGACCGGACATGGCTGCTTGCACCAGGAGCATTTTTTAAAAAAAAAAAAAAAACTACTGTTATCCCCAACCGGTATGCGGGCTCTATTAACTCCATTTTTACCCAACAGGTGCCCTGCCCAGAACAACAAGTCTGCTGAATTAGTCCCCCCAAGAAGCTTATTGGTTTATGTATAGGGGCCAAAACAATGGTTGGCACAACCAATATCTGGTAGGGGCTTAAAAATACATCAGGCCATCAATGCAGTTGTTGACTGTGCCACACACACGCACCTTTCTGTCTTTGCCCAGCGTTATTCCATTATATAATGAAAACATTACATTTTGTTTCAAGGTCTCACGTCTTTCCCTTCACTTTTCATAGCTGCAGCATTTGTGTCAAGAAGCAGAACCGACACTTCATTGTCCCAGCATCCCGCTTCAAATTATTAAAGGTATGTGGCACTCGTTTATAGGATCCCCCTGTGATGTTGCACTAACGCATCGTGCAGTTCTTCCCTAAACCTGTAGCTCCTACAGCGACTTTCACTTTCACTCGTAACCCTACAAGTTTTATATACGTAGGACATACCTTTCTTTTAAATTAAGAATAAAAGTTGTGCTTTATTTTGTTAATTAGAGATTTGAGGGCATTAATGGTGGGATGGAGCAGCTTTAATGGATCATTCTTTCCCCCTTCTTTTCACTTAAATGTTCATTTAACTTGACCCTGCACACCATCATTTGTTTTTCTCTTTGATGGAAGGTGCTCCCATCTAACTACCATTACAAATCCAAAACTAAGCACAGACACCTGTGTGTTCCCCATGAATAAGAATATGCTGTGCGTGTTTGGCTTCATGAGGGATGGGTGCAGGGTATGACTGTGCTGACAGGACACCGGGGAAAAAACCTGGTGAGTCTCGCCCCCCATTCCAACCCTGGAAGGGTGGAGGGAGAGCTGGTAGGCACAGGCCGCAACAGAGTCCAGAACTCACCCTATGGCAGTCACCAAGGACATCGCTGTGGTGTTCCTGCCGGCATTGCGGCTCTACGAAGCAAAGCCAGACTCCAGGTATAAGTGCTTTTTGAATGAGCACCTAAGTGTCAGGCCACACTGGCAGATTCGGGGAGATTAGTCACCCCATTAACAAATCGCCTCTTCTTCGGGACGACAATCTCCCCTAACTGCCTTCCCCATGCCCTATGCCGGCTAAAATCGCCTTCAGGCGACACTTCTTTTTATGAAGTCGTCTGAAGTTTCCTCGTGAGGAGGCGGCTTCGGAAAACGAAGCACCTCGTGTGAATTGCCGCAGGTGATTTTCATTTTAGCCGACGAAGGGCAAGGGGAAGGCAGTTCGGGGAGATTGTCGCCCCGAAGAAGAGGCAATTTGTCGCTGGGGCGACTAATCTCCCCGGATCTGATGTGTGGCCTGACCCTACAGTTTTGCAGCCCTTAGTCTCTAGCATTTGTATCAGGGATCATAGTATATTATCTCTATGATCCTATAAGTCAATAATTTAAAGGAACAGTTCAGTGTAAAAATAAAAACTGTGTAAATAGATAGGCTGTGCAAAATAAAAAATGTTTCTAATATAGTTAGTTAGCCAAAAATGTAACGTATAAAGGCTGGAGTGACTGGATGTCTAATATACTGTAGTAGCCAGAACACTAATCTCTTGGTTTCCACTGATTGGTTACCAGGCAGTAACCAATCAGTGACATGAGGGGGGGCCAAATGGGTCATAACTGTTGCTTTTCAATCTGAGCTGAATGCTGAGGATCAATTACAAACTCACTGAACAGATATGTACCATGTGACCCCCCTTCAAGTCGCTGACTAACTCAGAGTTATAGAGCTGAAAAGCAGGAAGTAGTGTTCTGGCTATTATGTTACACATCCAGTCACTCCAGCCTTTATACATTACATTTTTGGCTAACTAACTATATTAGAAACCTTTTTTTATTCTGCACAGCCTATCTATTTACCCAGTTTTTATTTTTACAATTAGCGCACACACTTTTATAAATAGCTCACCCAGAATTGGAATTTAGGTCGAAAGGGAAAGATCAACCTTAGCTTTATAAACAGGGATTTCATTTCTTGCAGGTTAGATTTATTGCATCTGCTATAAAAAAGGTGATCTCCCCTTGTAAATACTTTTATGCAAAGACACAGGGGAAGGAATTGAAGTGTATTGGTGATCTTACATATAACAGGGAATCTTATTCACAGAAGCCTGTGACTTCTCTGTTTTCCCAGGGAGCAGATAACCTCACTACATACAAGTTCAACACCAAAAAGGCTCAGCATACATTCTGCAAGACTTGTGGCGTCCAGAGCTTCTACACCCCTCGCTCCAACCCTGACGGCTACGGTTAGTAAATTAGGGAAAGAAAGGAGGGAGGGCATTTCCATATCTCCGACCCATTTTCAGTTGCAGTATTTCATAAATCAATGGGACTAAATAATTAACAGAGAGGTGATACATTTCTTCATTTGATCCCACCAGGAATCTCCCCACACTGTCTGGATGAAGGCACCGTGCGCAGTGTCCATGTTGAGCAGATCAACGGGAAGGAGTGGGAAAAGATGATGAAGGAGCACAAGACCATCCGTAGCATGTCACAGTCCTGAGATGCCTCCCCCACTCACTTGCTCTGTGTCTTAGTCCACTACTTGTTTTATACATTTCGGCCGTGGCAGCCCGTCTTCTTTACTTTTAGTGAATAAAACTTTTTCTATAGACTTACTATTACAGTTTCTCGCTGAGTCTTTCATTGGTTCTCATGTCAGAATGCCAATATGAATATTCACATTAAACAGATACAATCAAAAGACAGCAAATATTATGCAGAAGGAGAAAATACATTACAGACGACTCAATAGTATGATATTGTCAAAAAGGTATACCATACAAGAAAATTAACAAGAACTAACAAAAAATAATTAAGCCAGTGGATGCAAATATTATAAAAGGAAAAAAATAAAAAGCCCATTAATCATCTGGAATGTCAGATAGGTCTTTTTACAGTTGAAGAAACTGCATTATTTGATCACCTGTGTTAAATCAGCCTAAAAAAATCTTTAGAATCGCTTCCTTGAGATTTAATACAGTAATTAAGGCTTCTTGCCAGCTAAGCTGATTCATATAAGAAATGGTGTCCGATAATGAGGGGGGGTTCCTTTTGTAGCCAAAAATTAAGTAAAGCTTTCTTGGAAGCAGCTAGAAAATAAGTAGTCAGTAATTCACTTTCATGGGAGATAGACTTTGACTTAGAAGTTGAAGAAAGCATATTATTATGTAGATGCAGTAAAACAAAACCCGGAGAACCTGCAGTCCCTCATTTGTACTGGAAAGTCCCAATTTTCTCTGCACGGAACAGCCAGAAAAAGAAACAAATTTTCTAACTTAGTTGGCTTTTAGCATAGAGCCCAGAACAGCTAACAGGTGCAAATAAGATACTTTGTAACAATTTTGAGACACAAAAAACTGATTAGATAACGAGAATTATTTTAATTTAATTTCATAACCTGCCAAATTTTGTAAAATTAACATGGTAATTAGGGGGTGTGGCCACAGAAAGGGGTGTGGTCAAAAAATTAGCTGTGCTACATGTGAAAATAAATTTTGTCCCTCTTTTTACTTCCAAAATGTTGGGAGGTATGCATTTGTAAAGTCTCAGATCCTGAATCTGACCAAAAGTTTCACTGGATCATGCCCAGTATCTCTTTCACTAGACGTAAACCCACAATTCTTTTCTTAAATCCCCAACTCACCCTTTTAATTAGGGTTCACTTTTATGTACCTTGTGGTATAATTTATAATGGTACGTTCCAAGGGGTTAGTTATGAGGATGTTGCAGTCTGTCCTGTAATAATACTATATTGCACTTTCATGTGTAACGAATGTTCCCTATAATAGTGGCAAGGTCAGACCCTTTGGTGAACTGCTCTCCACTTTAACAAATGGAAGGACAACATTGTTGGCAATGATCCACTTTGCTAATCAACGAACATGACTCACAGGAGATAGAGGTGGCCTGAATAGCAGAAAAGTAAAATACACAGTAATTTTGAAATAAAAATAATATTTAATGAAACATATAAATTCGGCCTCGTGTTTTTATACAGGTCATGGAACGCCGAGGTTACTTCTAATATCCTCATATTTTGCAACTGGGGGTACTTTATTTATATAATGGTAATTCATACAGTATGTCAGTAGCCAGGCCTAACCTGACTTGCTTTATTCATTTGTTTATCTGCTACACGGGGCCGTCATTGAAGGAATGATGTCACAGTTCATGAGGTGCTGGTATGGTATTTGGGTTGATTTGACTGAAATGAATGATAAAGGTCAGTGGTGGATCCTAAAGCACAAATACAATATAGTGCTGCTGTCATTGGCTTTTCTCTTTGGTGTCTGGTTCATTTGCACGGAACAGGAACCTCAATGAGTTGATCACCATGTAACGGGAAAAGAGCAGGTACAGATGGCGGAACCAGAGCAGTTGGCTTTGGTGACAAGTCATGGCCTCCTGTAGGAAAATCACACACAAAAGAGCAATGTTTACTGCAGATATTGCAATTCAAATAATGTTACGGTTATAGTGAGGAACCTATGACGGTGAACTGGCACCGAAGGTAAGCCGGGGATAACAGCGGGCTCCTCAGCAGTATGGAGGGGGCTGCGAGCAGGAAGTGTCAGTGGGTTGTATTGCAGTTTCAGGGAAAATGCTGAAGACAGTCAGGGCGTGACCGGGGTCGAGAATTGTAAGCAAGGAGTACCGAACGTCTAAGCCGAGGGGAAATACAGAAAGCGGGTCTAGAACTAGCCCAGTCAAACCAGGAAATTGAAACCTTTTGAATCTTACTGAAACAATCTAACTACGGTCGGACTTACTGTTTAGACGCCCCAAGACGAGCTCCGTTCGCCCGTCTCCTCCTCCCCCCTTTTTTCCGCTTCACGTCTCCTCCCCTTCCCCTCCCCATCTCCTAACCGCCCACTTCCTTTAGGTGCGAGCGTGCGCACAGGCAGATGCAGAAATCGTCCGGCGGACCAGCGCTGGAGACATGCGGGAGATTTTCATGTACTTGAATGCGGCTGGGCGGCACGCCGCCCCTGAAACTCTACCGCCCTAGGCCCGTGCCTTTGTGGCCTTGCCACAAATCTGGGCCTGAACTACAGTAGAACCCCCATTTTACATCCCCTGAATTTAAGTTTTCCTCATTGTACATTGTCGTTTTGTGGTCCCACCTATGTATTAGGCATAATATTTCCCTGATTTTACATTTTCCTGGATTTTACACCATTTGTTTCTGAAAAAAGTAAAAATGGGGGTTCTACTGTAGTAGCAACTTGCGTAATAATTAACCAATTGTACTGGCAACTTCACCACTTAACTCCCGAACTGCTCGGCAATATTTCCTAACAATCATAATACCTATATGTGTAAAGTATAATTTTAATAAATCATATCTATGATCTATCATTTAATGGGTCCACACACTCCCTTTACCTTGGGAATGATGAATCGTTTAGTACAGACACATCTTTATGTATAGTGACTCGCTGATCCCACCAGAGGTACAACTTGTACTGTGTTTATTTGCTTGGTTTTGGGGACTTCGATGCCTTTAGGGTCACAGTAAATGACCTCTATACCTGCCGACAGACAAGGAAGTAGAGAGAAGCTGCAATCTTCTGGGCTGTCTGCCTGAATGAGTAGATCAGCAGCAAATGCCATGTATGGGGCATCTAATGCTGTCTGTTTGTCTGGCACAATGGCCACCCAGAGGGAAAAAGAAGAGCTTTGGCCACAGAAAGCGTGGCAGATACCTGTAATTCCATGGGAGAAATGGAACTAAGGTGATGGGATCTCAACACTGTATTATATGACTACTGCTTGGTATCAATATTACATGGAACCCCTCGCAGCATGCACCTCTACACAAGGGCCGCTTATATATTGTCGGAACTCCAGAGCCTGTGTGAGGGCCAGTCATACATTCCCGATTGATGGCCAGCTATTTCTAGGTGTGGGCTAAACCTAGGTGAGCTCTTTGCTTGACCACCCTAAGCAGACCCAGGGAGCACCTGTAAGGCTTTATACTGGGATACTGAGCAAAGGCCCAGTCTGTTATGCTGAGATCTCGGTAAGGTGCCTGTACATAACCAGGAGTTGGTGGAAGGGAAACAGGAGACATGGCAGCCACTAGAGCCATTGATTCCAAAAAAAAATGCCGGCTACTTATTAAAATTTATTTTCCTGAGCTATGAGCATATCTATAAAAGATGAACAGGTTATGGGACCTGTGATCCAGAATGCTCAGGACATGGGGTTTTCTGGATAAGGGATCTCTCCGTAATTTGGATCTTCATACCTTAAAGAGATATTAATTACTCCCAATAGGATTGTTTTGCCTCCAGTAAGGATTCATTATATCTCAGTTGGGATCCAGTACAAGCTACTGTTTTATTATTACAGAGGATAATGGTTTTCCAGATAACGGATCCCATACTTATAGTTGAACTGTAGCCTCCAGTTCTCAAAATGGCCTGAAATTTAAAAAATAAATATATATCCAGTCAGAAGAAAAGGGGCAGATATAGGTCAGTCCTGATTAATGACAATCATTATGATGTTCCAAATGGTTCTAGCAAGGTATATTAACCGGAAAGGATAAACTGGCCCCTTAACTGGTGCAGTTCACCAACTCCTGTGTTACCCTATGAAACCTATTCACTAAAGCGACATGTGAATCTCAAATGAGGAGAGAGAACAAAGCTGCATCTCTAAGAGCCGAATATCAGCTGTGCAACTGAAAATGTCCTATTTATCCATATTATCCACTAGGGTGAGCCAGATGCACCATCATTCAGATCTGTTCTCATAGCACGGCAGGCTGCACTAGAACACTCAGCTTTGCAGCGATAGGACGGGCCTCAACGTGTACCCCCTGTTGGACAATATAAGGATATTGCATGTAACAGACAAGCTCCGTGGTTACATAAAGGCATGGGCAGCAGTTTGAGTGCTTTAAAGGGGTGGTTTCGCCTTTAACTTTTAGTATTTTATAGAATGGCAAATTCTAAGCAACTTTTCAATTGGCCTTGATTATTTATTTATTTTTTATTATTTGCCTTCTGTCTCTTTCCAGCTTTCAAATGGGGGTCACTGACCCCATCTTAAAACAAAATGCTCTGTTAGGCTACAAATGTAGTGTTACTCATGTTACTATTCAGACCCTCTCCTATTCATATTCCAGTCTCTTATGCAAATCATGGTTGCTAAGGTAATTTGGACCCTAGTAACCAGATTGCTAGAAATTGCAAACTGGAGAGCTGCTGAATAAAAAGCTAAATAACAAAATGTATACAGAGGTAAATTATTACAAACTGTAAAAAATATTGTACTGTCATTTATATGCCCAAGATATGTATTATCTGTCTGTAAATCAATAAAAAAAGATGTTTAAAGATAAAAAACAAACAAACTCAAAAACAAAAAATAATAAAAAATGAAAACCAATTGCAAATTGTCTCAAAATATCACTCTCTATATTATACTAAAAGTTAATTCAAGGGTGAACAACCCCTTTAATACAAATAATGGATGTCTATGCACCTGCTGGTGCTTATGAAGTAGTAGAGGATCCATTATATATTGAAATACAGACATTTCAAAGAGTCACATGACACTAGTAATGACATCACCAAACATAGGCAATTTATTAAATTACATAACCACAGACTAATTATATAGTGAATAAAGTACCCCCTCCTGTAAAATATAAGAAGGCCTTGTGTTTTTATACAGGTCATGGAACTTCAAGGTAACTTCTAATAATATTATAATACACAAGTTTCAGTGAGTCATGTGACAGAAATGACATCAGAACTCACCGTTTCTAACTGATGACATCTCTAGTCACCGTTTATAAGGATATAATTTACAAGATATTCATGGCTTTTGTGTATTATATAGTGAATAAAGTACCCCCTCTTGTAAAATATAAGGATATTATAAGTTACCGTGGAGTTTCATGACCATATAAAAACACGAGGCCCAAGGCTGAGTGTTTTTATACAGGTCATGGAACTCCGAGGTAACTTATAATATCCTCATATTTTGCAACTGGGGGTATGTTGTTTATTATAATACACAAGTTTCAGTGAGTCATGTGACAGAAATGACATCACTACTAACCGTTTAAACTGATGACATCAGAACTCACCGTTTATAAGGATATCATTTACAAGATATTCATGGCTTTTGTGTATTATATGGATATAAAAGCTTAGCTTGTGTGAGCTATATAGAATCATGCAGATAGGTACCCATCTCTACACTATCATGTCACTTTTATAAAACTAATACAATGCTTGGGACCTGGGGCTTTCAAGATAATTTGATCTTTCCATAATTTGGATCTTCATATCAAGTCTATTAGAAAATCATGTAAACATTAAATAAACCCAATAGGCTGGTTTTGCTTCCAATAAGGATTAATTATATCTTAGTTTGGATCAAGTACAAGGTACTGTTTTATTATTACAGAGAAAAAGGAAATCATTTTTTAAATGTCTGAATTCTGCTGACCTGCCTCCTCAGCTCAAATGTGTGTCTAGGGGTCAAAATCCAGATTTTATTGCTGGTGACATTACAATATCAAGTCAACTGCTGGGTGGTGACAGGGATTTCTCCACTGACTTCATGTGCCATGAGCCTAAGGTAGGGATGTGCTGCTGTTCAACAACTTTAGAATCATTTTTGGCCCATAAACAGCTGCAAGCCTCAGGCTGAGCTGCACCAGTCAGTATTTCAGATTAGCTCCCTATCTCAATATTTACCTTGGCCTGCTGGTACTGCTTCTCCGGTAACACATAGAGGACATCCTGTGGGCACAGCCAGCTAAGTGGCAGGTCTAGGACAGACAGATACTTTCTCAAAACGTTCACTGACTCCAGCAGCAGAATGGAGCACCCTAGGATAGAGAGACACGGGGTGTTAGCCAGAGCCCAGGCACAGCACAATCCAGCAATCTCGCAATCATATTTGACCAGGAACCCTTTTGTGCTATAATTGGCAATTTTATAGGAAACTGTTCCCCAAACTGGGAAACAACCCTTATTGGTTGATATGGATACTCCTGGGATCAAATCAAAGTACCCCCTCTTGTAAATTATAAGGATATTATAAGTTACCGAGGAGTTTGATGACTTAATACAGGTAACTTCTAATATCCTCATAT
Organism: Xenopus laevis; assembly: GCF_017654675.1. Lineage (NCBI taxonomy): Eukaryota > Metazoa > Chordata > Amphibia > Anura > Pipidae > Xenopus > Xenopus laevis. The sequence goes on from NC_054373.1 coordinate 29,933,526, forward strand.
TTTGCAACTGGGGGTACTTTATTACAATACACATGTGACAGAAATTACATCACTACTCATCGTTTATAACTGATGACATCACAACTCACCATTTATAAGGATATCATTTACAAGATATTCATGGCTTTTGTGTATTATAAGGATATTACAAGATAATGTGAGCTGGCAGAAGAACAATGGATCAACAAGGGGCAATGGACAGGGCCTAGTTTGGAACCAAAAATATAGGGATGCACTGAATCCAAGATTCGGTTTGGGATTTGGCCAAGATACAACCCTTTTTTCAGTAGGATTGGGATTCAGGCGAATCCAACTGCCTGGCCGAACCGAATCCAAAAAATCACGTGTCTTAATTAAACAAACAAGGAAGTCAAACATTTTTTTTTACTCTTTTTTACTCTCTTTCCCCCTTGTTTTCCTAATTTTCATAAGCAAATTAGGGTTCGGATTTCAGTTTGGTATCTGCCCGAATCTTTCACAAAGGATTCGGCCGAATCTTTCACAAAGGATTCGGCCGAATCTTAAAATTGTGGCTTCGATCCATCCCTCATTTAATAAAATACCACTTGCTAATAATAGCTGATGAGGAATGTCAATGAGGAATGCTCCAATCAAGGCAGTAACATACCTGGGGTTATGTAATATCAGGAGCAAAGTTTGCTACACTTCTTATCCTGTAGAGCAGGGATTCTAACCAGTGGCTCAGGAGTAACATGTTGCTCACCAAACCTTGGATGTTGCTCCCAGTGGCCTCAAAGCAGGAGCTTATTTTTGAATTCCTGCAAAAAGGAAAAACTGCAGCACCTCTTGTTTGCAAAATGTGAAAAATTTATTGCAATTGGTCAGTAACAGGCTGTTACTGACCAATTGCAATACATTTTTCACATTTTGCAAACAAGAGGTGCTGCAGTTTTTCCTTTTTGCTGTATAATTGGCCCATGGCAAGGGCCTATACACTGCTTTGCACTCTGCCCGAAAGGAACTTATGTGAGGTGGTTGAAGCACACACAACTGTATACTTGGATATTTTTGAATTCCTGGCTTGGAGGCAAGTTTTTGTTGCATAAAAACCAGATGTACTGCCAAATAGAGCCTCTTGTAGGCTGAAAATATGCAGGCTATGAATAGCCAATCACAGCCCTTATTTGGCACCACTCAGGAAGATTTTTCATGCTTGCATTGCTTCCCAACATTTTTTACATCTGAATGTGACTCATGGGTAAAAAAGTTTGGGGATCCCCAACCTAGAGCATCCAATCAGCAGGTACCTGATTGCTGTGATTACCTGTTTAAAAGCAAACATCTTATTGGTTGCTACGGGTTACTGCACCTGAGCAAACTTTGTGCCTTTTAGTATATATGGGGGGGGTACACTCCTATGTATTTTTGAGGGACTAGGAAGCCTCTATGTACATGATAAACCCAAGTCATCACCAGTGAAATGTGTCCATATGCAACATCGCTCCTACTGGTCCTACATTAGTGCTTGCAAGTCATATTGTTGTCTATGGAGTCTATCAAAACAAGTTCCATGGCACTCCCCATTTGTATAAATACTAATATGCAGTAAAGGATTTCTCTTGACATTACAATGGCCCAGTGTGAGAAGCTGGCACAACCACGCAGCATGTCCTTCTCTCTCTCGTCTTCATTCTGACTTTGTTTAGTTTCTCTCATTACGCTTACCATTCATGGTTTTTCTCCAAAGATATATTTAACTTTCTGTATCTGGAGCTGAAGTGTTTACTCGTTTGGGACAAAAGAAGGAAACACTTGGCTTTATACTATAATGTCTAAGGATATTTTTTGACCTAAAATCCCCATTCCACAGTTCCAAGCCTGGGACAGTCACCCTCCATGTTCTTCAATTCTGAGCATTAATTGTGCTTAATTTTTTTGTTTTTTTTCCGCTGAAAGATATTTTTAACGTCCTGTTCTTTTAAATTCTGGAGTATTTACTGGTTTGGGACAAAAGAAGGGAACATTTTAGACTTTTTGCTAATTAAAGATGTCAATTAAATGCTAGACAAGAGAGGAATCTTTTATTTGGGCAGGGCTTTGGTCTAGAGTGGTCATTTATAATGGGCCCAGGAACAAGGGCTAGAGAACTGTGGGGTACTAAATCGCAGGCACCCATAAGTGCTCTTTCATGCTCTTTTGTCTGGGGCATTACTATACTAACAGCGCCAACATACATCCTCCAGGTCCAGGTGCTGAATTCACACCTGGGCACCCCACCCTTCAAGCAGTCTAACCTTCTGCCGTCCTAGGATCCCCCAAACCTCTGAATGCGTCCCTGCATGCATACCTTCTCCTTCCAACCTCTAGCCTTGAACCACCGTGTCTACAATGGACTCCAAAGGGGGGCTCTAGCCCAGGTACAATCACACCCCAGTTTTTATGCAATTTCTGGCAGGGATATATTTATGGGGAAAGTGCAGGGTCTTTGTACTGAATTGTGGTTCAATATGAGGGGCCGTATGCAAACATGCAAACATTTTTCCTGGACAACTCCATGTCATACTTACCGGGATAGCCCCGCCCCAGTGCTCCCATCAGAAGGACCCTCCCCAAAGCTTTAAAAGCCCGACCCCACCCCCCAGTCCGGTGTCTTTTTTTTCCTTCTTCTTCGGTTTATTTTGTTGCTCCTGTTAGAAGCAAGTTTTCTTTTTAACCTTGTGGAAGCAGTAGGGCTGCTGTTAGCGTCCTAGGGACTCGGGGTTGGTCCCTAAGGTGGAATCTTCAGTGTTTAATCATCGGGATCAGGTAGGCACAGTTTTACTGTGGCTAATATCATTGCTTTCCTTGATCCATGTGCCCTCCAGCCTGATTATATCCAGGTCTGTGGCAAGTGCTATGTCCCCCATCCGTATGCCTACCTGGGCATGTCTAAAAAGCGTCCAGCGGCATTGGGGTATATGGCCCATACACCCTTTATGATTTTTATGGATGGGAGAGGGAGGTGGCAGTTAGGTACATTATTCTGATAACATTATTTAGTTAGCGGCCTGAACCTTATGGCCTCCTTCTCTTTTTTCCCCCACATGGGGGTATTTTTTTCTTCTGGAGGAATTTAGGTGTCAGAGCCAGCTGCCTCCCTCAAAAGACTTTCCCAAGGTTGAGGTAATTGGCAGCTTCCAGGGTTAAATAAAAGAAAATCCTGAGGTCTTAAATCTACTGGCAGTTAAAGCTAAATTTAAGCTGAGAATGCCACCTTGTTTCCAGAGTCTCCTAACTCTTAAAAAAAGTATGAGCCATGTTGGCCATTGGAAGGACTGTGCAGCTGCAATGCTGTTATATACGTTCTATGAGCAATGATAATGTAATGCAGTGATAATGCAATACTGTTTCTACGTGCTGAGAGCAGTTCTATGCAATGATGATCTGCAGGTTCTGAAAGCAGCATTAAGGCAAGACTTGTCTATATGTTAGGTGAATGTTGCAAATACAATGCTAGCCTTCTTATTTGAGCACTGAGAATACTATGTTGATCTGCAGGTCCGGTTTACAGCAGCTGCAGGTAATTTGGTAATTACTCTGGAGGTCAGTGTTCAGGTTCAGTTAATGAACAGGTAGATCCCCTCCCACCCCCTCCCTTAGCAGCTCAGATTGATTATCTGAAACATCAGGTAAGGTTCTGTGTTACAACTCTTTCCTTTATAGTATAGGTTTGTGAACTAAACTAACATGTACTTCTACTCTGCTTTCTGATTTAGCTAGCTTAGACTTTGCCGTAAGGGAGGAAGTAAACTGTTTAGCCAATGTATATGTGCATGCGTATATGTGTGTGCAGGACCGCCATCAGAAATCGCAGGGCCCGTACAACAAAATTTCCTGTGCCCCCTGGGCTGCGCCCACTGCAAGCCAAACCTGCAGGTCCGCCCTCCCCATCACACATTAAAAAAACAAAAAAAATATTGGTGGCTAGGGTTCCCACATGTTAATAAAAAATAAAAAGATATTGGTGGTCAGGGCCCCCCATAAAAAAACATTTGTGGCCAGGGCCCCACATTAAAAAATATGGTGGTTAGGAACCCACATGAGAAAAAAAATTGGTGGCCAGCCCCCCCCCCCACATTATAAGAAAATTGGTGGCCAGGGCCCCTTAAACGTCCATGCCTTCCCGAAGCCAGCAGCTCTCAGAAAGATGGGGGGTCCGGATAATCAAGTAAGTGTGGCATGGCTGGGGCCCCTCTTACCCCTCGGGGCCCCTACAACTCTCCCCCCTGATGGCTGCCCTGTGTGTGTGTATATGCGTGCGTGTGTGTGTATATGCGTGTGTGTATATGCGTGTGTGTGTATGCGCGCGTGTGTGTATATGCGCGCGCGTGTGTATGCGCACGTATGCGCGCGCGTGTGTATATGCGCGTGTGTGTGTGTATATGTGTGAGCATGTTAATACTGGCTAGCTGGATGTGCAGCCAGAGAAAGGGGCCTCTTTACTCTTGGGCAGAGTGCTCTGTCTGCATGATGTAGGAATTCCTAGTTCTGGCACTGCTGAATATTACAACCAAACTGACTGTATATGTGGAAACATTTCAGTGATTCTAGAGCTAGCTTTAATAAACAAATACAAATGCATATGTTATACATTTATGGGCCTGTCACTGCATAAGGCAGTAACCAAACTGACTGTATATGTGGAAACAAAATGTGTATGTTATACATTTATGGGCATATCACTGCATAAGGCAGTAACCATACCTCCCAACTGTCCCTTTTTCAGAGGGACAGTCCCTCTTTTGACAGCTCAACCTGAGGTCCCTCATTTGTACTGGAAAGTCCCTCTTTTCTCTGCACTGAACAGCCAGAAAAAAAAAAAAATTCTAACTTAATTGGCTTTTGGCAGAGAGGCCAGTACAGCTAACAGGTGCAACTAAGATACTTTGTAACAATTTTGAGATAAGAAAATAAGTAATTTTAACAGTTTAGATAAGGAGAAATATTTTCAAAAATTTATAATGAACATGGTAATTACGGGGTGTGGCCACTAAAATGGGTCTGGTCAAAAAAATTGCCACACTACATGCAGAAAACATTTTTGTCCCTCTTTTTACTTCCAAAATGTTGGGAGGTATGCAGTAACCAAACTGACTGTATATGTGGAAACATTTTAGTGATTCTAGAGCTGGCTAGAATAATCAAATGCAAAGGCATATGTTCTACATTTATGGACCTATCACTGCATTATCTAGTAATCAAACTGACTGTATATGTGGAAACATTTCAGTGATTTTAGAACTGAATTTAATAACCAAATACAAATGCATATGTTATATATTTATGGGCCGGTCACTGCATAAGGCAGTAACCAAACTGACTGTATATGTGGAAACATTTTAGTGATTCTAGAGCTGGCTTGAATAACCAAATACAAATGCATATGTTATACATTTCTGGGCCTGTCACTGCATTATGTAGTAACCAAACTGACTGTATATGTGGAAACTTTTCAGTGGTTCTAGAGCTGGTTTTAATAACCAAATATGAATGTACATGTTATACATTTTTTGTATAGGCACTTTTTAATATTACACCAAACTGAATGTAGATGGGGTAACATCAGTGGTTCGGGAGATGGCTGTAATAACCACATATTAATGCACATGTTATACATTAATTTGCCCAGCCACTGGTTACTACTATAACCTTACTGTATGTATATGCTTAAACATTTCAGTGGCTTTGGGACTTACTAAGGTTATAACCAAAAATAAATGTACATGCTATACATCTCTCTGGTTTGGACACCAATCAATAGAACAACCAAACTGAAGGTAAATGTTAAACTGATGAGTAATGGGTGTGGTAAGGTTCTAGGCATTTCCGGAGGGTGCCTATATAGCCTTCAGGTTTTGTATGTAAGCATGGTAACACAAGTCAAGGCTCCAGTATCCCTGGGTCATGTCTGTTTCAAATAACTTTGATTTAGGTTATAAGCATGCATTACTCTTGCAAACAAGCCAATAGGGTAACGTATGCTTGCTGATAACCGCAGCCAAGACTGACTTAATGGCGCTAGCCAAGTCAGATATAGGTATAGTAGGTGGTAACTGATGTAGACATATATCTTGTCTAAATGGATTGGCTAAGGCCAATTCTGATTCATACAAATGCTATGTAATATATAGGATTATGCACCGTTACAAAGATGGTGTGAGAGTAGTGGCCAATTCTGGTTTAAAGGTATACGACTATACTGCATATGGGTGTTATGCAATAGTCAAACAGCAGGTAGGTATTATACAATTGCTGTATTATAACATGGACTTGTAGACCACAACTATTGGAGTCGATGTGGTCCATATTTTTGCTTACATTCATAACTATAGGCTGTGGGAATAGTTATCAGTTTTAAGGAACTCACTGATTAGAATCTATGTTCTACGACTGGACTTATGCCTGCTTATTAAGAAAATAAGATAAATACGGTATCCTGCTTTTGCGATAGGATTGGCCTGGGGCTAAATGGATGTAGACATGTATACAGTCATATATACATTTAACAAGGATTCTAATATCGCCACAGCCGGAGATCAGGCAAGATAAATGTTCTGTATATTCCAATGATAAATCAAGGTCTATTTATAAAACTTGTATGATATTCATCAGGATCTCTTTCTTAGGTTACAGGGGTGCAACTTATCTTGTCTCAGTCTGGAAGACAGTGGGTACATCAGTCAGAGCAAATTTTTGTTAATTCACATATTTTATAGTACAGACCTATTTAGTTTGTCTCAAGTACAATAGGGGTCAGCTCTCGGACTATATTCTCATGGGACATATTATATTAATGGGTACCATATAAAGCTGACTGTAAAATTAGGTATTCTCCATCAATTCAGTTATAGCTAAAAAGTTTTGATCCACGGGTTCATTATAACAGGCTATTTCTGTAATGTTAATCCTTATGGTGGACAGGAAGCATGCAATCTGGGCATGCTGGGTTTTCTAAAGGTCTATGTTACTCTGGGTTTAGCCTTTTACACCACCATAGACTGGCCTGGCTAGTTGAGGTAAGAATCATAAGGCTTAATATCAAGGTATAAAAAGGGTCTTATTCACTTTATCCTTTTAGACCGAGGCTGCAGTATTGGCCTTAGGCAAGGTCCTGGTTATGACATCTCTTACCAACAGGCTTGGATATGCTAGTATGGTTAGTAGGGGAGTTCCATTGCAGAATAATAGGTAAATAATTATATCTCCATACCTAGATTAATTTTAATCTTGAACACTTAAGGATGGTCTCATGAACTGTCCATGTCAGGGGATTTGAGAATAACCGATCTCTGGCAGTATTGTTGGTTGTAATACTTCCTTGAGTCATTCAAATTTCTTCCTATATGGTAAACTCATGGGAGCATGCCATACAGTTTGTTTATAGGCCCAATCTATGGGGTACAATAACTCCAGCTATGTACAGGTCACATCCGTGAAGGCTTGAGGACTGTATCATAGCAAGGTTATGCATATCTGCAGGCATTTCTATTACCCGGTCTACTCCAACGCACGCTGATCTTTAAAACTATCCAGTCTTGTTTGGTGGAGGATCATGAACTAAAGATAAAAACAATTTCAATCTGTACAGACTGCAGAATGCTTCTAGATACCTCACAGGGCAGGTAAGGTACTCCCACATGGGCAGCACTCCTTCTTCATAAGTCATTCTACGGACCTCTCATTAAGAGGTGCATTGGTTATGGTCTAGAATAAATACAGGTTCCTTAGTATTAAAGAGACAGGGAAATACACTAGGTCAGTGTTGGACTGGCTCACCGGGATACCAGGAAAACTCCCGGTGGGCCCAGTTATCAGTGGGCCCTTCTGCTAGCCCAATTATTTGCCTTGTATCTCTATACCACAGCCATTCTCCCATTTCTAAGAGAGAAGAGAAGAAATGGAGGGAAGAATGGATGATAATATGTTAGTAGAAGTGATTAAAATAAAGAAGAAAGAAGAAAAGTTAATGCAGAAAAAAAGGAAAAATAATTTGGAGAGTGAGCCCGCACTCAAAGGTTTACTGGTGGGCCCCAGGCATCCCAGTCCAACTGTGCACTAGGTGATGCCATGTACCGGTAGTGTCATACAGAGTGGGGTCATGTAGAATACTAGTGATGGTATTTTTCCTTTCCCCTACTAAATCCTCTTTTGCAGGTACCATGCTTTTGAGCCATTTTCAAGAGTGCTCTTGTGGATGTTATGCGGTTGGAATAAACGTGCTGGTATGTAGTGGGAGTAAGACTATGGAAGCTTCTTTCTTTCCACTGGATGTGGTATTTCTCCCCTCAATTTTTGTAACCTTTGTGGTCAGTTCCTGTACCTCGTCCTTGGTACTGGCATTCAATTGAAAGTATAGTTGGTGGAACAGACCAAGGTAGACGCAGAGCTTTGCTGCAAAAAATCCTTTTATTCACACATGTCTCGAGCAAAAATGCCCTTTGTCAAGTGTGAGTAAGACTATGTAGAAGTGTCACTCTGGGTTCCTATCCGCTTCTCTTTAATTAAAGATGGTTCTCTCTTTTTAAATGGAATTGTCATGCTGGTTTCACACTCGGTATCATTACTTTGGTGTGGGTTCTTCCTTTAAGGAGTACTATTTCCTTTTATTCTCTGCCAGTCCATTTCCTCAGAGTTCACAGTTTTCCACAAGGTGATTTTGGTCCACCTTTGGGGGTTTCATTCTTCTGAGTTTTTATACTATAGATTATACTCGGCCGCTTCCTGATGTGGAACAAATTCCCTCCCATTGGGATACTAGCTTGCTAAGTCCCGGTAAGTATGACATGGAGTTGTCCAGAAAAAGGGAAGATTGTATCATACTTAGCGTGATCTTCCTTTCCTGGACAACTCCATGTCAAGGTTCCCATCCCTTTTTCAGTAGTTTCTAGAAGCTTATTATGAGACACCGGACTGTGGGGTTGGGCTTTTAAAGCTTTGGGGAGGGTCCTTCTGATGGAGCACTGGGGCGGGGCTATCCCGTTAAGTATGACATGGAGTTGTCCAGGAAAGGAAGATCACGGTAAGTATGATACAATCTTCCCTTTTGTTCTGTACTTTGCACCTTTCCCTTCACTATGTAAATGACCCCTTCGATCTCCGCAACTGCTATGATTTTTGAAATGGCTATAGGACTGGGGTATTAGTATTTGTATTTATTTTTATGAAATCAGTGATTAAACACAGTAATAATTATATCAAATTAAATCTTCCATGTGCCAAAAATTGAAAGGTGCCGCAGGCATCTTAGGAGAAATCTATGCAGCAGAAGGCGGCGTTTTTGTTATCTGCGTAGTTAATAAGTAGCAGGAATCGAGCTGTGTATATCACAAGGGACATGTTTGTGTACAGTACAGTGACGTCAGAGGAAAGACACAAAAGCACAGAAACTAAACAACATAACGAGGACAGGCAGGAAAACTGGAGGCTGCCCAGAACCGTCCAACAGATGGAGCTCCAGCCAAGCTAAACATCTCCCGGTGCCAAAAACCTGTAGGGATGGGACTGCGGGTTGTTTAGTGAGCTGCAATTGCTCGCTTTGTTTTTCCACCCACAAAGTCACAATTATGGCCACATTGCTCTTATACAAAGAAGTGTATTTTGGGATTCTTTGCAGCATTAGTTTCCCTTGCAAATATATTATTGAGGGAAAATATTCTGCTACTATTCTGATGAACTGATTATTCATATACAGACCATTGTAGCCATTTGGCTAGTTAGTGGTGACTTACAGTGCAGGTAAGGTAGTCATTATGTAAATGTAATTTATTCACACAGACATATGTGATTCCATAAACTGAAAGGAAACCATGGCCGTCTGTCTCTGGCTCCCAGGAACCATTTCACACCGACCGTAGGCTTACAGAATGATTCAATGCCCTCCCCATCATCTTGCTCCATAGTGATGGGATCTGTGCACCACTGACAATGGAAAACAGAGAGACGTTAAATCCCAATATCCTTCACTTCACAATGAAAGAAGGTGAGGGAGGGCTTGAATGATTCTGTGAGGGGGGCTGGACACCACATTTTAAAGTGAAATCTATTGCTATGAATAAAAGACAAAGAGGCAAACTTTACCTTCTGGTAACTTCTGTGCACAATGTAGGGACCTATAAAGAATAATAAGATTACATATTATTTTTGAGTTCATACAGAACTTTCTTCTACATTTAACAGAAGAAAGAAAATGTATTGTATAAACAAAAACAAGATCCATTGGGTCCCAACTTTCAAAACCACAAAAGTGCAAGTGACGTTCAAATGTACAATGAGGCAGACTGTCAAGGTCAACTAGTATTGCCCAGCTCTGGTTACAGATAAATGAAAACCTTTCTCTATCAGCCAGTGAGTCAAAGTTTCAAGTCTATCTACAGTAAACAAATAAGTATTCACTACAAATATCACCTAAAATGTTCTTTTAGTAGTAATAGTATCTAGAGCAGGGGTCCCCAACCTTTTTTTATCCGTGAGCCACATTTAAATGCAAAAAAAGTTGGAGAGCAACATAATCGAGCAAAAAAAATCCTAGGGGTGCACAATATGGGATATGATTGGCAATTCGTAGACTTTATGTGGATTGGTACCGTACAGGTTACTGTTTGGCTACAAACCTGGTATTTATGCAACCAAAACTTGCCTCCAAACCAGGAATTCAAAAAGAAGCACCTGCTTTGAGGCCACTGGGAGCAACATAAAAGGGTAGGAGAGCAACATGAAGACAGTACAGAACTTGCGGAGCATCTCAGCAGCTGAATCATAAAATCTTCATTTATTGAAAATAGTTAAAAACATATATATCATGGCAGTGACATTTACCCCTACGCTTGACGCGTTTCGTGGTGTCTCGCCACTTCCTCAGAAGCATAAGATATGCAACCCCCCACACCAGTTAATATAACAACACAAACCTCACAAGCCACACCCATAAAAACATTAAAAAAAGGGCATGTTGCTCATGAGCCACTGGTTGGGGATCACTGATCTAGAGGAACCCGTTGGCATTTCCCCCAAATGTTACCTGGGCTGGGCTGTTCAGCTATCTTTTATCTGTTGTCTAAAAAAAGTCTTTTGTTGTCAATGGAGCCTAAAATAACACATAATAATGGCCAGGGATGGCCATGTGCCTCCAGTGTCAGAATGGGGCACCTTGTCCCCACCAAAGAACTTGACTTCTAGCAGCACTCACCATTTAAATCTGTGTGCCACCAACCTTCCACATGCAGCACCAAATACAAAGAGAAACATTATTATGCTCCATTTTGGGAGTGCAAAATGTGAAGTTTATGAGCACTACATGGATAATAACTTTTTGGGCACTTTGCACCTTGTGTGCACTTACGTGGTATCATTGTAACCTATTTTAATGAATTACTAGTCATATAATTTCATGCATACAAGTTTTGTTTGCATTCCTGTGCTGTTTCTTTGGCCATTTTCTTTTCTGTATTTGTTATTTTGTATTGAGATCCCAGTATAGGCACATCAACCTTTTGTCTCTAACATTTACTTGAAGCCAAAAGTCAGTGTAGATAGCGTTTAAGGTTTGGCAAGGTCAACTGAAGATTGATAGAAAACACCCTCTCCAGCTCTGGGACTTGATCCCAGTGGAAGAAAGGTTCACTGTTTCATAATCTCTGCACTAGTTAAAGGTTTCCTGGCCAGGGCTAACAAAATCAACAATAATTATCAGGTCGAAGTCCTTGGTTGGTTATTTGCCTAGTCGGTTTAAAGGCCAACACCAACAATATTGGTTGTTCCCCTCCCTTCCTATCTGTCACAGTGCTAAGAGAACCAAGTCAAGATGGGAACAGAGGGTATACTGTTTTTAATTATTTTAAGAAGACTAAGAATCAGGCCCTTTTGGCGTCATGTGGTAAAAGGATCGGTTTGGTTCAACTGGATTGAAGATATATAATTTCTAAATATTGCACAAAAAACAATCATTGTCAACAATCATTGTGGTTTTTGAGGAAAGTCATTCCCTTGTTTCAGCACAACGCCGAAAATATTGATTCCAAAGAACAAAGTTCAGGGTCTTCTCTGAAGTTTTCTTGGGTCCTCGGCACAAAGGGGTAACACAGTCATTAAAAATAATTTACTTTCCTTGTGATAAGTGAAGTTCCTCTGCAATTACTAAATGGCATCCACCTTGCACCTTGAGGCATTGATATATTCCCTAAATATGATCTTCATTAACCCAGTCATCCCCCAAAAATAAGACTGTATGGCAGCACTCTATGATGGAACATGGACAGAATTATATATTGCAACGATCAGCAAACTATGGTCTCCTTGTGTTATTACTCTACATATCCCAGAATACCACCAAAATACAAAAGCTGTTGTGTCTGTGGACATCGCCAGTCCAACTCCACCAAGAGTACCACCAAAGCCAAAATCCCACCCTGAATCAGTGCTAAGTACTTAAACAGACACATGCCCACAGAATGCTGGAAACCTACAGTATATCAATTCTCTAAAAAAACACACCTCCAAGAATCCCAGTCCAGAGATCAGTACTGCACACATAGTGGAGATTAGGATTGACTGGGGGTAAATTGAGAGCATCACTCACTTATGCCTCAATTTACCCCAGTCAATCCTAGTCTCCACTATGTGTGCAGTACTGATCTCTGGACTGGGATTCTTGGAGGTGTGTTTTTTAGAGGTCATAACTTAAAATAGAGGTCATAACTTAAAATATCCTGATGTTCCGGTCAGGAATGTCCTGATGTTACCGAGGTCTACAATCATCATCTTGACCGGGGTCCCCAACTTTTTTTTACCCATGAGCAACAATCAGATGTAAAAAGAGTTGGGGAGCAAGACAAGCCTAAGAAATCTTCCTGGGTAGCATAAAAAAAGTGTTGTAAATTGGTTATTTGGTAGCTCCTATGTGGAGTGGCAGCCTACAGGAGGCTCTGTTTGGAAGTACACCTGGTTTTATACAATCAAAACTTTCCTTCAAGCCTGGAATTCAAAAATAAGCACCTGCTTTGAGGCCACTGGGAGCAAAATCCAAGGGGTTGGAGAGCAACATGTTACTCACATATTACTAGCTGGGGATCACTGATATTGATCAACCTAAACCAATCTGGAAGGAGGGTGTTTGTTTTTATTGATGTTTTCTCTTTTTGTTAGAGACTTTATGGGTCCTATTCTCTAGGATACCTTGGGGTACACACCTAGACCAAGACCTCATTGGTTGTGATATCTGAGGATACAGCTTCACCTGCATTTGCGTAAAAGAACAACAGAAAAAAGGGTGATTAACCCTGAGACATGTTTCTGGTAAGAACAAAATAATTATCAGTCAAGAGGTATGGCTGCTCATTGAAAGCCTAGTTTCTGCGGCCACAGAAAGCAGCTGCCACTGTATCTGCGATAATCAAATGGCTTCTTACAGAACCATTTCTATGGAAACAGGTAGCACTGAACTCACCAATGTGGGCGAGTACCAAGCTGCAAACATTTTATACCCACGGCTAAACGCAAAGTAGAGAAACTAGGAAAAATGAGCAGGCCTCCAAGTCATTCGCTTCAAGGCCATTACCTGATATGTAGCTCAGTTCTGCAAGACACTCACTGATTGCTTCCTACATGCCCCAGTAAAAGCACATGGGATTTCAAAAAGAAGCCTCTTCATAGAAAGTAATAGCAAATCAAATATCAGGGCCAGCAGGTAGATGCACTTATATTATCTTAATCAGTGCTTCTCTATCATTGAAGAGCCTTAAAAAGTTGAGCAAAGTTGAGTATGTGTCACATAGCTCATAGTCTTACACCATATCTTCCAACATTTCTGGCCCGAATATGGGGACATTCTTGCCCTGATCTCAAAGTCTACACATCTTACTTTCTTTAGATACTGTTCAAGCCCTGTGCCATTGCTTTTAGGTCATAGTAAGTATCAGTCAAACAGAAATTCCTGAAAGAATTAAGAAGAGCTTGATCATATCCCATATCACCAGTCTAGTCTTCCAAGTTGGGTTGGAAAGCTGCACAATGCCTGGAGCCCCAGAAGTGCAAGAACACAGGGTTCACCTGAACTGAGGGTCTGTTCTCTTGGTCCAAAATCGACTGCGTTTGCCAAACCACTATTCCATGCTGCCAAGATTGCCATTAATTCCATAGAAAACTCTCTAGTCTTTAATGTTAGCTGAACCAAACTGAGAAAATAAAGAAATGGCTCTCCGCCAAAATGAAACAAACAGACGATAACAAGTTAATACTCTGTTATGTCTAAACGCGTCAGGCGATGCCGCTTTTAGTAATATGAAATAAAGCATTTTTATTGCCGAACAGGAGTGCTTGTCTTTTCTACAGTTTTGAGCTGAACCATACTGTCTAATTCATAACAACGAACACTGATTATTGCCCTAGTTTTTTTCATACTGTACCAATATATTCCTCTCTGTTGCTATAAGGGCTGCAATATTTTTGGAAAAAAAAAACAAAGTTTGTTTTGTGGCTCAGAACATACAGTACCTTATTGCTTTGTATAATGAGACATGGTTGGCATGTCCGCTCACTCCACCCTCATCAAATGTGATCACCTGTCAAGGAAAAACCAAAAGTCAACAAGCATGACACGGAACAGACAATGAGCCATATCATCCTGAGGTTATTCTGGGTGATCTCTTCCAAATACAACTCACAGAGAAAAGCAGCGAAGCAGAGAGGCAAGTCTTATGACTGTGTGCGTGTCAAACACAAACGCCTGTATTGTTTCTTTGAGATCTTTATTCTGAAACTGTGTTCAGAATCAAATTCATGTAAAAAAGGAACACGTGTGCCTTCCATATGTACTTTCATTGTGCCATCGATAATGAAAGAAATTAGGGATGCACCGAATCCACTATTTTGGATTCGGCAGAACCCCCCGAATATTTGGCCGAATACCGAATCGAATCCGGGCCCTAATTTGCATATGCAAATCACGGAGGGGGAAGGGAAAAAGAGCATTAAACATTTTTTTACTTCCTTGTTTTGTAACGAAAAGTCAGATGATCTTAAGGATTCGGATTCGGTTCGGTCAGACACAAGGATTCACCCAAATGAAAAGGGCCGAATCCTGGACGAATACTGAATCGAATCCTGGGTTCAGTGCATCCCTAAAAAAAATAAAAAAAATGATTGTACAGAATAACTGCAAAGATAGTTATCAGTGGTGTAATATTGCATCCTTCGGGGTGCATGTTTATAAAAGCTGCACCATCCATGTCAATGATCAGTACAGTTTCTTGCAATGTAACGGCAACCTTGCAGATTGTGACGAATATTATTTTGTGACTGTCCACTTGAGGGCGCACTAACGTCTGACAAAGTTGCATTCTATTCCCTCTGAAGTCAGTGAAAGCGCAGGGGATTCTGAGATACTGAGGTGGGACCATATTTATCCAAACTGAATTTGAGCATGTTTACAGCAAAGTCATTGCTATATAAGAAAGTTACATTTATTTCCGCTTTGTCTATCCCACATTACTATATAGGAACAATCCCAGGCTCTATTGTTGCACTCAATTATGGTGTTCCATGCATACTGATGTACAGTCAATCTGTCTTCCCCACCCTTCCCTTCTAAAAGGAACATATAGATATGCTTGGGTTCACTTTCGCAAGGCACAAGAACAATATTCTGCATAAAAACATAATTTATCTACAGCCTTGCAAAGCTGAGGTCACAGGTTCAGTTACAGCCAGGGACCTATCAGAAGTAAATGGTATGTTCTCCCCCATGTCTGTGTGGGGTTCCTCTGGGTACTTTGGTTTTCCCCCCAAATATTTCAAATACATCTAGGCACGTTAATTGGCTCCTGATAAAATTGGCCCTAATGTGTGTGATTATGATAGGGGCCTTAGAATGTAAGTTCCACAGGGCCAGGGACTGATGGGAATGATGTATAATCTCTGTCGAATATGCTGTTGAAAAGCCAAACTAAACAAAATATATAATTGACCCTAAACTCCCTCCTGGTCCCTGCATTTTACTCGGAGCAATCTACTGTCCATACTGTTCAACAGAAGAGATGAGAGGCCAGGATTCTGACTTTTTTAGCAGGATTCGGATTCAGCCGAATCGTTATGCCTGGCCGAACCGAATCCAAATCCTAATATGCATATGAAAATTCAGAGCGGGAGGGAAATCGTGTGACTTTTTGTCACAAAACAAGGAAGTAAAAAATATTTTCCCCTTGCCACCCCTAATTTGCATATGCAAATTAGGATTTGGTCCCAATAGGGACGAAACGCGTTAGGTCTTATGTCCTAGTCAATTTTTCTACTTTTTACATTCATTTCTTTATTATTGGAGATCCTCACATCCTTTCGGATACAGTGTTTTTGGACTTTGCACCTTGGGACTGAGACCAATAGGCACGAAACGCGTTAGGTCTTATGTCCTAATAAATGTTTATACTTTTTACATTCGTTTCTTTATTATTGGAGAGCCTCACATCCTTTCGGATACAGTATTCGGCCAAATCTTTTGCGAAGGATCCAGGGGTTCGGTCAAATAGTGAAACTCCTATCAACTGAACTTACCATATCAATGTTCTTTTCATGTATATGGCGCAGAATTAGAGAGGAAAGCAGATGGGGGTCCCACTGAGCCATGGGATCATCAGGAAGGTCCCTACAAGCAAACAGAAATATCAGTTTTTATTCAGTAGTCATTGCACGTAGGCCTTGTTATCAGACAATGCAACAAACACGCTAAGAAACAGCTTATTGTTTATCTAAAAGCTGAGCAGGAACGTGGAAATATTTCTTGCACTTGCCCCTGGAAATTTAGCCCTGAACATGTAAAAATTTTGGCTGGGGCTGTAAGGATAATCAAATACTGAAGTCACTCACTGAATTACATAGGTGGCCCAGGCGCTCCTGCCCTCGGCCCTCAGCCCAAGGGAGTGGACAACCCTTAAAGGGATACTGTCATGGGAAAACATGTTTTTTTCAAAATGCATCAGTTAATAGTGCTGCTCCCGCAGAATTCTGCACTGAAATCCATTTCTCAAAAGAGCAAACAGATATTTTTATATGTTCAATTTTGAAATCTGACACGGGGCTAGACATATTGTCAATTTCCCAGCTGCCCCAAGTCATGCGACTTGTGCTCTGATAAACTTCAATCACTCTTTACTGCTGTACTGCAAGTTGGAGTGATATCACCCCCCCCCCCAGCAGCCAAACAAAAGAACAATGGGAAGGTAACCAGATAGCAGCTCCCTAACACAAGATAACAGCTGCCTGGTAGATCTAAGAACAGCACTCAATAGTAAAAACCCATGTCCCACTGAGACACATTCAGTTACATTGAGAAGGAAAAACAGCAGCCTGCCAGAAAGCATTTCTCTCCTAAAGTGAATGCACAAGTCACAAGTTTTCCAATGACAGGATCCCTTTAACTAGATAAACAAAAAAGTTGGAGCAAGGCACTTCCGATAGGTCACGCATAGATCAGACCAAAAAATATGAAAATTTTATTTATATAATCATCTCGCCTAACGCGTTTCGTGTCACTGGGACACTTAGTCATAGGCTTGGAAGCTGTAAGGATAATCAGCTGGTGTAACTTTTCTGATGTAGCTACACAATGTAGCAGGAGTGCTGTATTCTGGCTGCTGTCAGTGGGTGACTTTGGAATATCACATTATAATGACAGAGATAATGATCCAGTTTGAAGCTTGTGTCCCACTAAACGCCATGGGAATAAGGGTTTTAAAGTTCCAGTAACGGATCATTACCGTCTGGAGGACATGGAGTTAAATGACATCCCTGATTGTATCCTGATCAGACAATTTGTGATAAACATCTCTGAATCATTGGGCTGGTATGTGTCACCCGGTTTGGCCAGGACGGACGGAACAGGAGAATGGCAGCTCATTGTTACTCTTCAACTGTCTACATGGAGTGGCCTGATTATCTCAGCGCTCTAAAAATACATATTAATAATTCTGCATGTTTTGTGTCTGACACCATGGAGCACACAGGCAGTAACGTAACCAGAGGGGGGGTGGGTGCAGGATGTGCAGCCCTGAGGGGGTGGGGACCCTGGCCCAATCGCTCCCCCTGCTCCCCCGGTAGTTTCGCCACTGCACACAGGACAGACGTCTATAAAGTGGGACATTTTAATAAACAGGATTTCCACAGCTCAATTAATGTTGCAAAACTATGAATAGTGATAAAATCCCTAATTTTTTCAGTTTACCCACCGCATGGGAAAAATTAAATCAATAGATCATTGGCTATTACCATAGACCAGAACTAGAACATGAATAAGCACCTTAAAGGGGAAGCAAAGTTTAAAATAGAATAAGGCTGGATATACTGTATTTTGTATACTAAACATAAACTTACTGCACCAGAAGCCTAATTAAACAAATGATGTATGCTTTCAAAGTTGGCCACAGGGGGTCACCATCTTTGTTAAACATCTTTGCAAGACTAAGACTGTGCACATGCTCAGTGTGGTCTGGGCTGCTTAGGGATCGTCGTAAATTATCAAAACAGCACAAGTCAAATAATATCTGCCACAAGCCGATACAGCAAGACTGATTAATAACCAGAATATGCAGACTGCACTGGGTCCTGTGTTGTCATGTAATCTAATGTGGATTTTATAGTTTTTGTATTGTTTAATACAAACTTTATCCAACTCTCCAGAACCAGTGGCTGCAACAAAATAATCCTCCAAACAGAATCACAGTTTATCTGTTTAAATCTGGTTCCATTATCTTTGTCCCTGCAGCTGGAGTTAGAAACAGTAAAGGGGATGTAAAAGCAAAAATAAAATCGAATACATATCTCTACACAGTCACCGACTGCTCTACAGGGAAACAAACAAAGCTGCTTGAGTTCTGCATGGCTGGGAAGTAAGGCGGGGGCTCCCCCTGCTGTACATAAGTATGATTGTTTCCCTGCTCAGCAGTTAGGGACTATCTGACAATTCCTATCCACAGCAGTAAATGAAGGGAGAATTTCACTGCATACAGTCAGGTTTCTTATAAAAACTGTAAAAATTGTTTTTATTAAAGTATATAAGAGAGGTTTATTTCTCATTAAAGAAAGGAAAAATGGGATTTTATTTTTATGACTTTACATGCCCTTTAAAACATATATATAAATATACATATATGGAAGTCCAGAAATGGGGATGGAGCTGATGACATTGGGGATGGGGTGATGCGGTTTTGGGGCGGGGCTAAGACACGGCAGTCATTGATTGACTAGTGAACCAGACAGCTGGCAACCATACTTCCAAAATAAAGGCACTATTAAAGTGGTCACACACTTGAAGATTCTCTCAATTGGCAAGGCCACCAATGTGCTGGGCCATATTGGGCTGATCCAATAGTTTCACATAGTACATAATCCTGAAAGCAGGGCTGTATTTAGGTCTGATGTTGCCCTAGGCACCAGACCTCATCATGCCCCCTTCTTTCAGTGACTTGAGCATCCATAGAAGTCCATGCTATACTGTGCATGTGCCTATTGCAACAGAGATGAGTACACCCCCATCCCATCAGGTGCCTATAAGCTCTGACTGTTAGTATAGAGTTTTCTGGTTCTTGAAAATCATTGTGTTTAATGGAATCCCGACACTCGACTAAAGCTGCCCACATTGACACCTTTATGATCTTATCATTGGCCCAAGGGCGAAATGATTGGATTAGCCCGATATGGCCCAGCATAGGTGGCCTTGCCAAATAAGCAGATCTTCAGATGAGTGGCCATTTTAATCGTCACTCCTTGCTATTTTTATCTATCTATCTATCTATCTATCTATCTATCTATCTATCTATCTATTAATTTGTCATCTATCTCTCTATCATCTATCACTTTGTCATCTATCGATCCATATATATATATCATCTATCTATCTATCTATGTATCTATCTATGTATCTATCTATCTATCTATGTATCTATCTATCTATCTATCTATCTATCTATCTATCTATCTATCTGTGTGTGAATGTGTTCCAATAAAAATCCCACTAAACACAAGAGCCCAGATGGAGTTTGTTGAGAAAACAGATACAAGATGGATAAACCCACCATAGCTAATAGCAAACACACTGCAATACAACCCCCTGCCTTTTTACAGAGAAACTATCATTACATGTATAAGTTAAAAATAACCGGTTGGTCAGTTATGAAGAATCATTTTGTTTTTTTGCAGTTACCGGTCCTTTCTAGCTTAAATACATACTAAAGCAGCTGGATGGCTACACAACACCCATAGATGTCCATAATACTTATAATAATACTTTTCACTTTAAAAAATTCAATAGTGGGAAATTTTGAGAAAATGATTGAATTTCTGAAAGGCCTGATGCAGCCATACTATTTGTTAGCGGAGTGGCAATTGTCTCTTTTGCCAAAAGCAGACTGGCTGAATTGTATTAAATGATATTTACAAAGGAGTCAAATGTGACCCTGGGGTGAGTGGGGACCATAAAGTCTCATGCAGGGACTCACTGATAAATTCCCCAAGTGGGCAGCGAAGGTCTGGGCTAATGACAGTTTAGTCACATGGAAATCCCCCCTCCCCCAGAAAGAATGAAAACAAATGAAGTAAGAAGATTTATTTTGGGAAATGTACCGAATGGAACCATTAAGGCCAGAGGCAATGGAACAGGGTCAGATACATTAATATTGGGGGTGACAGACAGAAAGAAAGAAAAAAAATCTGCCCTGGGGTCTCTGACACATCACTGGGTTGGAAGGAGCTTTTCATTGGTTGCAGTGAGGGCAGAGACAGAGAAAGGTCATTTCAGTTCACTGGGGGCCTACAATGAGAGCCGGGCAGTTAACCATTTCTAGCTTTCCAGCCGCAGTCTCCTAGTCACGTCCTGAGAGCAGCTCTGGGAATGTAGGGTTACCCTCCTTAGTGCCATGTTTAATGCAAATCGGTCTGGTAGTAGGTGTTGTTTATGCAGAGCCCCAGCTCCTCATACAGTGGCTGATATCCTGTTTACATGGAACCAGTACACACGTCTGCCTGGAAACTGAATGGGGTTTATATACAAAGATATTTAGGAAAAACATTACAAGGCCGCAGGCTGAAAGCTCGGCAGCTTGTCCAGTCACTTTTAAGCTCATGATTACGGCCTTATTCATACAAATGACTTAGGTGTCTGATTCGCTGAATGATACATTCACATGCATCGCGCTTCATTCATTCATTGCATACACAGAGGCAGGAGGTCACATTCAGACCTACACCTATAGCACATGTCAGGGACCATTAAAATTCATTTTTTTCAAAAACCCTTGTTAAAAATGTAATGGTATTCTACCTTAAGCATTTCACACCTTTTGGTAGGCTATAACAACGCCATATTAGCACACAGAAATTAAACCCTGGTAAACCCCTACCATTCTGATATAAAACCAATCAAAAACTTAGCCATGTTTCTTAGTTAAATAGCAATGCTATAATTATACATTCCTGGGGTTTCACTCTTCAATCTGTATGTAATCTGTATAAATTAATGACAGGAAATCACAAGAAAGAGTCAAAAACAATGCAAAAAGCCCATACTTACTTAAATGCATTACAATGGTTTTTATTATGGGCTTTTATGCATTGTTTTTTACTCTTTCTTTGACTTCTTGTGGTTTCATGTCTTTTATGTCTACAGATTAATATACAGATTAAAGAGTGGAACCCCAGAAATGTATACTTATAACACTGCTATTCACTAAGAAACAATTGCTTTTATGTCAGAATGGGAGGGGTTAAATTCTGTTTGCTAATATGGTGTTGTTTTTGCCTATGACGAAGTACCAGAGGGTATGAAATGCGTAAGCGGAATACCATAGGGTCTGTGTGTATATTGTATTTTTAACATGGATTCTTAAATAAAAGGTATTTTAATGGAATAATTTTGGTTAAAGGATACTTTGTGCTATTTGTTGTCTATTTGTTGTCTATGTGTTTGCCCTTGGTTCTGGGGGCTGTTTCCCGTTAAGTATGTCCCTTTTCTTCAACATTCCATATTGTACGCGCACTCCAGGAACTCCTCGGACGCGGTGTAAAGTAAACGAAAAGCTTTATTTCACATTAGTTAACAGAACACCATACGCGTTTCGTGTGTCTCCACAAATGATTACGTCTGGAGACACATGAAACGCGTAAGGTATTCTGTTACCTAATGTGAAATAAAACTTTTCTTTTACTCTACACCACGTCCGAGGAGTTCCTGGAGTGCGCGTCCAATATGGAATGTTGAAGTATTTTCCCCAAGTTACGGGTTTGGGGAGCAGACCACCAACGGAGAGTGGTGAGTGACCCTGGTTTTTAACCGTGTATAGATAAATGAAGCGGCAGGTTCGGGGCAGTTGCACCCGAACCACATTTTTAAGTAGGTGAGGGTCTGAATGATAAATGTGCCAAATACAAGACAGACGCTGAAAGAAACTAGCAATTAAGTTGGTAGCACCTGCATTCATTTGGTATGTCCCTTTTCTGACTGGCCATTTTTTCTCATTTTGTAAATTTGATATTATGATTCGCCTATTGAGTCAACCCTCTGTGGGAACCCTGTCCAGGTTCAAGGTGACAGCAGCTCCAGAGCTCCCCAGTGTCAACAAACACCACTTCTGTTTGAAATCAGCCAATCAGCCATGGCCGTGTGTGTATATGTGTATAGCCACAGAATGTAGCGTAACAGAACAAAGGAGGATGATGTATAAGCAGCGAGATACTTTTCCCAGTGATTGCCGGGGAGACATCTAACAACATCTGAGCTGATCCTGAAGCCCAAGGTCAGAAGTCAGAGATAAAGGTGGTTGATGGACTGCAGCTGAGCACTTTTGTCTGTGTCAGTGGGTCCTGCCTTCCCACCCTGCCCCCAGCTCCTTTGTTCCCACTCTGTTGGAGTTCTTGCTGCCAGGTTCCATGAAGGATCAAGGGATAAATCACATGCTGTATAGGAGGGAAGTCACCGGCTCAGCCAACCTTCAGCATGGAAGAAGGCAAAAGACCATTGTCTAACTCCATCTCCACCATCTCCTATAGAGTCATTAATGAATCAGTGACTACTAGGCAATCCTTGTGAGCAATGACCAATAATTAGCCTGTCATTGCCTGGGGTGGGGGTGGGAATAGACAGAACTCCATTATAGGGGCCAGCAAGACTACAAACTGCCCATAGCTTGATAGCAGCTTAGATATATAAATATTTGCAATGTCTGCCTGGGGACATCAATTCCTGCTGGAAATTGTAATAGTGAATTGCAGCCTCAGGGTCTGAAAGTTAGTGTGAGTGAAAATCAAGTTCCAATTTACAGTTGGGCTTTGAGGGCAGCGGGTGCAGAAAATGTTGGCTTTGGTGCCTCAGTCCAACAGCACCTACCCCATGTCTGGTGTGATAGTGGCCTGTCTAGTACAGTGCCCAGAGAAGAAAGGGTGGAGAATACTGATAAACGTACAGCAGAGCCATAGTATAAAAGCCCTGATTACATGACTCTTATTACAGTATCTTGCCCATACTCTGGGTCCCATGGTTCTGCCATTAGGCCCAACTTATTTAAAGGGATTTTCTCATGATTGTTATGGTGTCGTTTTTACTACACTTAACCACTGAGGAAGGGAGCGTGAGGCTCCTGGAACGTTTTGGCTGTATTCCGCACAATAAAAAGTTTGGAGGTACCGTAGGTACACCATTTGCAATCAGCATTGCGTCTTCAACTTGTTTTTCGCTACAGCAGTAAAGAGTGACTGAAGTTTATCAGAGCACAAGCCACACGGCTGGGGGAACCTGGGAAACTGACCGTATGTCTAGCCTCATGCGAGATTTCAAAATTAAATTTGAAAAATGGATTTCAGTGTAGAAGTCTGCTGAAGCAGGTTTTCTTTGGGTGCCTGTTGGCCCATTTTGACCCACTGCCTGTTCCTATTTTAAATCAAGACAACAAAGCAGATTTAAATTAAAGGAAAAGCAAAACCAAAAAATGAAAGCGTTTTAAAGTAATTAAAATATCATGTAGTGTTGCCCTGCACTGGTAAAATGGATGTGTTTGTATCAGAAACACTACTATAGTTCATATAAACAAGCTGCTGCAATGGTGGAATTGAAAAAAAAGTCTATATGGCACAGGATAAATAGTGGATAACAGATAACACCATTGTGTTCTACAGAGCTTATCTGCTGTGTAACCTGAGCCTTTTCTCCTTTGAATGGCTGCCCCCATTGCTACACAGAAGCTTATTTATATAAACAATAGTAGTGTTTCTGAAGCAAACACATCAGTTTTACCAGTGCAGGGCAACATTGCATTATATTTGTATTACTTTAAAACACTTTCATTTTTTGAGGTTATTGTTCCTTTAAGGTACACTACCACAGCGATGAGCAACTGGCTGCCTTCCATATGTTGTTGATCTATAACTCCCAGCAACTCCCCACAACTTTCTCTCTCTTATTGGGGAGAGTAAAAATAATCCCTTGGGCCCACAATTAACAGCTGCCAGGTATAGGCAGAATATGTGTTGCTAAGCAGTCAGGAAGTAAATGTTGATTTAATGGCTGGGGTAGAGCTGAGCAGTGACTGAGCAGCCAGTGTATCTCCCTATAATATACATATGCATAAGGGCAGTGAGGTCTCAAAGTCATCACACTTCCTCCCTCTCTTATTTATACACACGGCCAAGTCCTGTACCACGTACACTACCCACGGGGATGTGGGGTGGCACATTGCCCAGCCAATCACCACCCTTTTCCTGGTAGAATTAAATTCACAGCTGCTGCCGTGCAGAATGAGCTTTTTTTTTTTTTTTTAACCCTTATATGGCCAGGGACACGTTTTAAGGAAAATAATGGATAATAAATTTCTATGTTGGTTTAATTGTATTTATCTGTAAATGGGCACAGGTTATTTAGCGCTAAGTGTCTGCATTTGTATTTATTCTAGGATTGTACTGAATTCCTACCTTTCTCATTAGCCCAAATACTAAATTCCCCATATAGTATACGGTTAAGGGCGCAAGCAGTGGCGTAAATACAGGCATGGGATCTGTTATACAGAAACCTGTTATCCAGAAAGCTCTCATTTACGGGAAGGCCGTCTCCCATTGACTCCATTTTAATTTGATTCAAATTTTTTTTTAATGATTATGTTTTCTCTGTAATAATAAAACAGTATCATGTACTTGATCCCAACTACGTTATAATTAATCCTTAATAGAGGCAAAACAATTCAGTTGGGTTTGCTTCAAGTTGAAATTAATAATGAAGTAGCCTTAAGGGTATGGAGATCCAAATTACGGAAAGATCTCTTATCGGGAAAACCTCTGGTCCCAAGCATTCTGGATAACAGGTCCCATAACTGTGCACCTTATACATAGCCTATGATTAGGGTACAGTAGGGAAAGGCAATTAGATGCACATCATCATGTGACCAGGGTACAGTAGGTACAGACTGCCCATATACACAATATATAATCATGGTTCTGCTCAGTGCAATAAAGTGCCGTAGTAATGTAGCAAATCAAAAATGTTCCACTTCCAAAGAACAATTCCTCCCACTACATGTGCTGTATAATTTCCTACTGAGAGCCACTTAGCATTCAGCACACATTTCCCTGCTGCCGGTTCCTCTCTGACACAAACATCCTCAATATTCTTGTTGCCCTATGAAAAGAACTCATATTTACTCCTGTTGTGCACATTGTGGCAAGACAGACATCGACTCTTTCTTCAGCTGGTACTGCTGGCTCTCGCCACATGTAAGCTAATGTTTTCAGCGCCAGACAACTGCCATCTGGACAAAATGCCAATTCACTGTCCAACTGTCAGTGCTCACAAGGGCTGCATGGTGGCTGGAAAATACTAAGCTTGAAGGGTTAACCATTGATACTGTACATTTGTATTCATATTTTTATTAATATTAATTAAAAATATTTATTGCAACCTATAAACCCAAGTCTCATAGATTCTGTACAGTCCTAGGATGTTAAGACAACTCTTTGGCTCTATTTGTACTGTTTTCGGGTAAAAACAGCAACAACACGAGATACTTGCATGTAAATCCCAACTAGAGTATTTCATGCTCAGCTCCACATATATGTATAACCTTGCTCTCTAGAGCATAGTCAGGTTTTTACACCTGCTGTCGAAAATACCTGCCCGGTTTTCAGTAGTCTGAAAACCGGGCAAGCCTGTTCCCTGTGTCCTGGGCGTTTTGGCCAATCACAGGCTGCCACGTCACAGGCCTGCCTCTTCACATCACAGACCCGCACTTTTACATCACAGGCCCACCCCTTCACATCACTAGCCCCACCATGGGTACCGCCCCCTGCCCGGATTCCTAATGTAGAAAAGGTGGCAACCCTACTAGAGCATGCTATGTCATTTTTATTTCCTGCTGTTTATATAGCTCAGACACATGTTTGCAGGGCTTTACAGAGATTATACACTACCAATCCATGACCCAGTGGAGTTTACAGTCTAAGGTCCCTATGCCATACCTCCCAACATTTTGAAAACAAAAAGAGGGACAAAAAAGTTGTTGCACGAAGCGCGGCAATTTTTGTGACCACACCCATTTTTGTGGCCACACCCCTAATTACCATGTTCATTTGGCAGGTTATGAAAGTTTGAACATATTTCTGTGGTTTTTTTCCCCAGTTGTTACAGCTTTGCTAATGAAGGTGAATTGCCCTTTAAACTGTGAGTCTAACTTTTCCCAAGGGACCTGTTATCTTATATTGTTACAATTCCTTATATGCTTAACTCAAAATTGTTGCAAACGTATCTTATCAGCTGCTATGGCTATTCTGGGCTCTCTGCCAAAAGCCAACATGGTTTCTTTTTCTGGCTGTTCAGTGCAGAGAAAATTGGGACTTTCCAGTAAAAACAAGGGACTGTGGGTTAAACTGTCAAAAGAAGGACTGTCCCTCTAAAAACAGGACAGTTGGGAGGTATGGCCTATCACATTAGCGCACACTAGTCATGTGATGATATAAGGTCCCCATACACGGGCAGATATACACATACACAGCAGCTTATTGGGCAGTGTATGGGGCCAACAGGCTTCCCTGATCAATACCTGGCCGAAAATCGGCCAGATGTCGATCGGCCAGGTTTAAAAATCCCGACAGATAGAGAACCGAACTGATACGCTCCTCTAACCATCTGGATTTTCAAACCTTCCCAAGTGCCCAGGATCAGATCAACCCGATATCACCCTCCTCAAGGTAGGCATATATCGGGGAGAAATCCGAGGTCCCCAAACGAGCAAATCTCTGTATGTATGGCCAGCTTTGGTCTGTGACTTGCAAATAATGGTTGTTCCACCATAGATCTGCATTACAAATGCTATCCTGCATTGCAGCAGAGCGTTGACAATTAAGAAAACTAGAATCACAAGAAATTTAGTGCAAATTTAGGCTAAATAAAACAGCATATCTGGGCCATATGCCAGCTCAGTCAACACAAACCAGAAGGTGCAAGACAGTTAATATGATGTTAAATGCATTGTGGTTAGTGAGTCATCCGTTTGTGTGTCTGCCTGGGACTTACATGCAGATTTACAAAATGCTTTCATTAAAGCGATACCGACACATAGGTACGTGTCCATATCTAAGAGCTGCTGCGCGCCGAATAGTTTCCACTAAAAGCATCCCCAGCCCCGCGAACCTTTGTTAAGTCAACCCTCTGACACTGCTAACGGATCTTCCACATTGCTTCAGTCGCGCTGGGGGCGGAGCGATCTTCCATAGGCTGAAGCCCTGTTTTCATTTTTAATCAGCCTATGGAAGGATCACACTGCCCCCATCCCACCGTCACAGAAACAGCACAGAAGATCATTTAGCAGTGTCGGAGGGTCAGCTTAACTAAGGTTCGCAGTGCTGGGTGCAGCTTTTGGGGACTTGTAGTGGAAACTATTCGGTGTGCAGCACCTCCTAGATATGGACACATTCCCATGATTTTTATAGGAACGTGTCGGTATCACTTTAAGAAGAAAACTTGTAAATAAAGGTAAAATAGTTGGAAAAGAATTACGTGGCCCAGGGCCGGGCGCTACAGGTAACCCAGCCGGCCCCATCGCCCCCTCCGCAGCCTGCGTGTACATGAGCATGAGCGTGAGCATGCGCGCAAGTATGTGAGCATGCGCGCAAGTATGTGAGCATGCGCACTGACCGGCAGGATCTCCCCCCTCACCACTCGTACAAGCACGCAGGCAAGGAAACGATGGCAACTAGCCGGATTTTGCAAACCGGACTGGGGTAGGCAGCAGTGAAAGGTACGTGCCTGGCGCCCCCTAAGTTTTGCACCCTTGGCACATGCCTACTCTTCCTACCCCTAGTTCCGACCCTGATGTGGCCACATGCAATCTGATTTCCAGCTGTATGATATGAGGGTCTCCATGCACCTCCTGACCACCTCCTACCGACATAAACCAACTTCTGGGTTTAAAGTAGCCATACACGGGCAAATTTAAGCTGCCAATTCGGATCGACAGACGTGATCTGATCTGCCCTTATAGAAGGCCCTCCAACAGGCCCACATGTCCAGATATCATTCGATAGATTTGACTTTCACGTCGGATCGAGTACCACAACAGCTCATTAATGCAGTCCTAGTTAACTTTTAGTATGTTATAGACAGGCCAATTCTAGGCAAATTCTCAATTGCTCTTCATTCTTTTATAGTTTTTTAATTATTTGCCTTCTTCTAAATTTTTCCAGCTTTCAACTGGTGGTCACTGACCCCATCTAAAACAAAGGCTCTGTAAGGCTACAAATGTATTGTCATTGCTACTTTTTATTGCTCATCTTTCTATTCAGCCCCTCTCCTATTCATATTCCAGTCTATCGTTCAAATCAATGCATGGTTGCTAGGAGAATTTGGACCCAAGCAACCAGATTGCTGAAATTGCAAATTGGAGGGCTGCTGAATATAAAGTAACTCATAAATAATAAAAACCGAAAACCAACAATAAATTGTCTCAGAATATCTCTCTGCATTATACTAAAAGTTAACTGAAAGGTAAAAAAGCCTTTTACACATGGCATTAAACCTTCACCTACTTTCCTGCAAGCCCAGACCTATTTTTACCATGTACAGTAATTTAAATGAGGCCGCAGGAAGAAACTGGCACCTGCTATAATTCCTAATAATAAAACCCTTTCTGTGGAACACAAAAGGTTAAAAATATTGACCTTTATCAATGGAGATCAAGTGAGGCGCAGTACTTTAACAAAGAAAAAAACAAAACAAAAAAATCAGCCATATTCTATCTTATTTTGAATAAATCCCCCAACTTGATCCCAAGATAGAATTAATTATCGGAAAATTGTATCCTATTAAGGCCGAGCAGTCTGCTTAGGCTGCTCAAAAGCACAAGTACAGGATGTACAATGCAAGTACATTATTAATATTTCTGAGAAAAACAGACAAGCCCGAATTCATTTTATATAATCAACATGTACTAATTAAACAGTCTCGCTTGCTGGAGTTCCCTAGAAATCTGAATACAGAAACAGGCTTGTTGATTGGTTAGGGTAAAGCGCAATTTACTAACTTAAGGGCAGAGACACACGTTCAGATTCTGGGAGATTAGTCGCCCGGCGGAATGGCACTCGGAACGCATAGTTTTCCGAACTCGTCCGAAGTTTCCTTGTGAGGCAACTTCGGGTTACTTTTAAAATGAAGCGATCCGAGTGCCATCCCGCCCGCGATTTAAGATTCTAGCAGGCAGGGAGGCAGTTTAGGGAGATTAGTCGCCTGAAGAAGAGGCGATTTGTCGCCAGGCAACTAATCTCCCCAAATCTTCTTGTCTGCCTCTGCCCTTATAAGAAATCATCTGAGGATATTTTTTTGTACAGTTTTATCGGGGTGCTGGCGCAACCTAACTGTAAACAACTCAGCCATCATGTTTGTAAGTAGTGCATTGTAACTTGTTGTCTTCAGCTGGAATCAGTCAGTCGGAGGAAGTGACATCTGTCAGTGACTCACAGCATGAGTGTGTTGCTTGCGTTAGGTTGAACTACGCACAAACAAATTGTTCATAAACAGCCGCAAGAAAAACATTAAAGAAACTAATGAAAAAGATTTATTTGTAGATCTATACACTTATATAGATTCAACCCTTCCAAAGCCCTCTGGAAGTTAATCCAAAAGACGACGATCCTGCTACTCTCACATGCAGGCTTGAATGTCAAATTTATAGGGGGTTAACATTTTTTACTAATCCCAAAATAATAATTTCCTTCCTAGGAATAACCTCTCCTGTGCTTGGTACATGACCCTACCAGAAACGCCAAAAGTGACCTTTGGACAGAATAATTACCAGCTGTCCATGTATTATGGATATTGGTTGGTTTGGGGAATGGACATTATTGAAAATGTAATCTGCCAACGCATTAGTTCTCAGACACTGTTGCCCAGGCCCCCTGTGACTGAGGGGTTCTGTTTTGTCTATAGTTAAACCAATGGATCGTGCAAACAGAATATCATCTTTGCAGTGGTCTCCCAAAGTTCAGCAACCTATGCCTTTGTGTAAATGAAAAACAGCTAATCGTGCTAACAGCACACCTAAATGAAAGCATGGCTGGGAAAATATTCCATTTGGTGTGGTCTCAACAGCAACAAAGATAGGGAGACTTGTAAAGGGCAAACAAAATATACATGATGAAAAGTACAGTCAAATCCTGTAGGAAACCTGTTAGATCCTGCCAAAGACCTGGAACCGGGGAGAAAATTCTGTGAAATGAATGTCTGTGAAAAGAAAATAGAGTAAAAGAAAAACATGACCTGACCAGAAAACCTGTGCTAAGATTCCAAGAGTGCACTCCATGTATGATGCCGTCTCTTCTATCAGGGCTTGGCATTTCATTGTACAGGTATGGGACCTGTTATCCAGAATGCTTGGGACCTGGGGATTTCCAGATAAATGATCTTTCCGTAATTTGGATCTTCATACCTTAAGTCTACTAAAAAAATATCACGTAAACATTAAATAAACCCAATAGGCTGGTTTTGCTTTCAATAATGGTAGAACTACATTGGCGACTTTGGTGCAGTTCCGGTGGATTGAACACACTGTGCCAAAATTCAGGTGTCAAATCAGATGCGACGGAAAATAAGATAAAAATACAAACGTCGGATCTTGTCGCAGCGTTCATCCGACACGACGCAGCATACAGCGTCTGCATCCGACAGTCATGCCGAATGAACGCTGCGGCACCATCCAACATTGCTATTGCTTACCTTATTTTCCGTCGCATCAGATTTGACGCCTGGATTTTGCCGCAGCTCGTTGGATCGGCTGGAAACGCACCAAAATCGACCATATAGTTCTACCCTTAGGATTAATTATATCTTAGTTTGGACCAAGTACAAGCTACTGTTTTATTATTACAGAGAAAAAGGAAATCATTTTTAAAAATGTGGATTACGGTATTTGGATAAAATGGAGTCTATGGAAGACGGCCTTTCCATAATTCGGAGCTTTCTGGATAACAGATCCCATGCCTGTACAACCTTTGGTGACTATACTGTAGCTGTATAACATCATTCACATCATTAGGCCCGAGTTATAGTGCATAACTTGGGCTAAAATTACATCAAAATCAATGTTCCTTCTAATTCCTTCTTGGCTATGTGTGCTAAAAAATTAATTTGTGTGCAGTCCAGACTAAATGTAAAATTTTGTGTTTTTCCCACAACATTCTTTGTGCGCTGGCCTTAAAATTTGTGTGCACTTGTACAACCGCACACATTGCTCTAAATGCACAACATTCTGTACAATGCAATGTATCACAAGGGCGTTACAGGCTGCACTTGCTATGAAACGAGGTGCCTATACCATGGGTGACTATAGTTAGTGACCCATCAGATCAAGTCATCAAGGTGGCTATAAATCAGTGATGGTCCAACTTGTGAATGGGCAAAGGACATCCACATTTTAAATGAAAAGGATATGGAAAAGATTTATAACTCAGCAATATGCAGAATAATGGTCAGCAGCACCAGCCTCCATTACAATCATGAATCTTTATTTTGCTCTGGAATTAGCAAGATCAGGGCCTCTGCCTACTGTTCCTTTTTCCATTTGGATGTCCACCATCATTTGAGAGGACCATTAAGGGTTTTATGGCTCCTCCCTAGCTTATCAGCAACTATTCCTGCACACCTGACACTTATAGTGCAGTGCCAACAACTGCAACCTGCAGCAATAAACACCCTCCTAAAAGTTAAATTGTAAGCTCTATGGGGCAGGGACCATTTAGCTCTTAATCTTTAAGGTAACTGTACTTTGTATGTATTATGGTAATGACCCCTGTTTGTTCTACTAATCTATTGTTTTGCTGTACAGTAAGTAGCACCCTATAAAAATATGCATATACCTACAGTACATTGGTTCAGTGTTTAATGGAACAGTAACACCAAAATAATTAAAGGGTTTTAATGTAATGAAAATATTCTGTTGCCCTGCACTGGTAAAACTGATGTGTTTGCTTCAGAAACACTACTGTAGTTCATATAAACAAACTGCTGTGTAGCAATGGTGGAAATTGAAAAAAGTCTATATGGCACAGGGTAAATAGTGGATAACAGATAACACCATTATGTTCTACAGAGTTTATCTGTTATCTGCTGTGTAACCAGGGGCGATCCTGGCCCCTCCGCCACCTGAGGCAACAGCAGTTGCTGCTGCCCCCCCCCCCCGGAAATTCGTTCTTAAAGTACCAGGAGCAGCATTTTTGCTGCCCCTGGTACCTAGTGGGGCGCTGCCGCCTGAGGCGACAGCCTCAACTTGCCTCATTGGCGAAGCACCCGTGTGTAACCTGAACCTTTTCTCCTTGAATGGCTGCCCCCATAGCTACACAGCAGCTTGTTTATATAAACTATAGTAGTGTTTCTGAAGCAAATACAGCAGTTTTACCAGTGCAGGGCAACACTGCATTATATTTTTATTAATTAAAAAACACTTGTTTTTTGAGCTTGCTGTTCCGTTAAGGTACATGCACAATGGCAATATGGCTATGTAATGACATAATCTGAATATCACAGTATACAACTATACAACTATATACAGTATACAACTACAGACACTGTTTTTTTGAAACTTGACAAACATTTCGACCGACCACTATCCTTAAAACCCCTGTAGTGGATAGTTTTGTTAGCTAGAAGAATTGCTTGTGTTGCCAGATGTGTGGCCACTTGTTAGGACAGGCAACCAAACCCCAGAAAGACTATTTATAATATATTGCCAATGTTACTTAGGGTGTTGGCACATGGGGAGATTTAGTCGCCTGCGATAACTCTTCCCTAACAGGGGCAATTAATCTCCCCACCAGCAAAGATGTGAATCGTTGGCTGGATGACACGTATGCCATCCCGTCTGCGATTCACATTTTTGCCGGTGGGAAGGCATTTCGGGGAGATAAGTCGCCTACAGTAGTGAAGATTTATCGCAGGCGACTAAATCTCCCTGTGTGCCACCACCCTTAAAGGGAGACATAGAATCCCAGCTGGACCCCACTTAATGCTGACAAAGGCAAATGATGGGTGAGCACCAGTAAGGCCAAGGGGCAGCTTCAGAGGGGGATCTACTGGACACTAAGGGCATTGTTTATTCTCCCTTTAGACAATGTTCTTGTTTTATTTTAATACAGTGGACTAGTGGTTTAGTGGTTAAAGGGCAACTAAAGTTCAGAAGGCGCATTAACACCGCTGTACAGGCTTGCAGGGGTCAGAGTTCAATGATTTACTGCCCCTGTATCTGACAGTACCAACATACACAAAGTGTTCCCAAACCAGAACTGCACACTGGGATCCCCCCACTGCTCCTGTCACAACACAAAAGTACACAGTTGCATTGTACAGATGTACAAAGGATATGTTTCATGTCAGAGCTAATGGGTGCTGTGCTGGTAGACTTTGGACACATGTACCTTGCATAGAACTGTTCTATGATTTGAGTATAGTTGCCCTTTAAAGGAAAAGTTAAATGAAAGTGTATTAAAGTAATTAAAATATAACGTAGTGTTTTCCTGCACTAGTACAATTGGTGTGTTTGCTTCAGAAACACTACTATAGTTTATATAACCAATGTGCTGTGCAGCCATGGGGGCAGCCATTCAAAGCACAGGTTAAACAGCAGATAACAGGTGCCCACTGTAAAATACAATTGTATTCTATTACAGAGCTTATCTGCTATCTGCTAAGTAACCTGTGCCTTTTCTCCCTTCTCAGGTTGAATGGCTGTCCCCATGGCTACACAGTAGCCTATTCTTATAAAGATATTAGTCTTTCTTAAGCAAACACATAACTTTTACCAAAGCAGGGAAACAGTACATGATATTTTAATTACTTTGAAATGTTTTAGTGATACTGTTCCTTTAAGTTTCTCAACATATCTCTTTCTGGGGGGGTATATGACCCAAGATTCCCCAAGCACATCCCAGTATCTACTAGTGATACACGAGTCAGACCAGTTCATTTGCTGGGTGTGCATGCTCTGTGCTACTGGCCATCACCTGGTGTCTACCTGGAGTGGCACCCTTTCAACCTGGACCTCCCCCACCCATGGTGGTTATGCCACTGTCTGGGTTGGATTCCCATGATAACATGGTTACATTTCCTTGTTGGCTCAGACAGTCACCTAATCCTCCTGCTCCTCAGGCACCAGATTTATATGGGGCAGGAGCTTCATAACATACAAATATGGCTGCAAAATGACAGCAATAGCAAGCAGCAGTGACGTAACAATGGTGCACAGTGGCCCCCCTGCAAAAAAATCTTTGGAGGGGCCTGGAGCACACCCACTGTCCGGCTCTGACAGTCACCTAATCCTCCTGCTCCTCAGGTGCCAGATTTATATGGGGCAGGAGCTTCATAACATACAAATATGGCTGCAAAATGACAGTTAAGAACGTTTGGAACAGCACCACACAATATTCTTCTTATTAAAAAGCTTGATAAAAGGCTGCATGGCCTGAAACGTTGCTGTGATGTCCTAAAGCACTAATAAAGGCTTTTTGATAAGAAGAATATTGTGTGGTGCTGTTTCAAATGTTCTTAATTGTGATGTCAGTGGAATGTGGCCACTAAAGAACATGCACTACCCCTATAAAGAAATGACAATCATTGTGCTGACTGCTTGTTTGCAAAATGACAGTTAGCAATAGTAAGCAGCAGTGACGTAACAATGGCGCACCGTGGCCCCCATGCAAAAAATATTTGGAGCTGCCTGACACCAATTGTCTGGCTCAGACCTAATCCTCCTGCTCCTCAGGCACCAGATTTATATGGGGCAGAGCATCATAACAAACAAATATGGCTGCAAAATGACAGTTAGCAATAGCAAGCAGCAGTGACGTAACAATGGTGCGCCGTGGGCCCCCCTGCAAAAAGTTAGCCCCTGTATTAGTAAATGAGCCCCTAATCTGCCTACAGCGCTGCACATAACTAGTAGTACTGCCTAAGAATACTGTAAATAACAGGGTTTGTTTTTCTCCTATGTAAATGTGTATGAGAATGAATCCAAGATACATAGAGCCACATCTGTGAAAGTTTGCTTTGTACAGAGGGTGCAAATAATTCATCTCACATCTTCCCCTTCATTATTTTGGTTTGTTCCGAAAACTGTATTTTATTTTCCTGCCTCTTCTGCGTCTGTCTCTAGGGGCATTTGGAGTTGAACACGTTCTTTATGACTGCCCAAATGCCTGGTAGTAAGCAGGCGTAAACAAATTCCGTCATGCCGAACACTTACTCTGTCCTAATTGGGAGCAGGTCTTGGCATTTCAAGGCTTTTGGGAAACAAAGATCAGACTCTTACAAGATAAGAAAGAAGGAATTCATTTGTAACGAACTGAAGCTTCTAATGATAAGATCTTTGCGTGATTCCTAACAGAGAATTTGAAGGAAAGTTTGATGAAATCAAAGAAGATTGTCCAAACAACTGCTGTTTATTTTTATACTACAAACTGGTACATCATTAAATTCATAAGCATGTAACAGTGGAGTCTACAGCCAATCACGGACTTTGAGATACCGCTGCTTGATACATCCGCCCACGTGCTGACCAGATTATCATTCTGGGGCCAATAATATCATCATACCGTACTGAGAGCTGTACATTTAAAAGTGTAGTTCACCATAAAGTTAACGTTTAGCATGTTATAGAATTGCCTCTTCTTAGAAGCTTTTCAATTGGTCTCCTATAGATTTTTTTTAATTATTTGCCTTCTTCTTCTGCCTCTTTCCAAATTTTCAGCCAAAAACTATTGCTCTGTGAGCAGGCCGGACTTGTGGCAAGACCACAAAGGCCCGGGCCTAGGCCGGCGAAATTTCAACCGCATCCTAAAGTGTATGGGGAACGCATACAAGTTTGCCAAAAGCCAATTAAGTTTCAGAAACTTTGCATCTTTTTCTGGCTGTTCAGTGCAGGAGATCAAAGAGAAGGTCGGGAGGTATGACACCAGACAGACAGAAGTGGATAGGTATAAGGTTAGGGCCACATGAGTCAGATCTAGGCCTATAGAGAAACACAAGTCAAGATCCTGCTCCTCCGTTGCTGCCTAAAACCAGCAGAGAAAATGCCTTGTGTGTCATTAGCCTTAAAGGAACAGTAAGGTCAAAAAATAAAAGTGTTTTAAAGTAATGAAAATATAATTCAGTGTTCTCCTGCACTGGTAAAACTGCTGTGTTTGCTTCAGAAACACTACTATTGTTTATATAAATAAGCTACTGTGTAGCAATGGAGGCAGCCATTCAAAGGAGAAAAGGTTCAAACAGCAGATAGCAAATGAGCTCTGTCTGCCTAATGGTGTTATCTGTTATCCATTAGTAAACCTGTGCCATATAGCCGTGTTTCAATTTCCGCCATTGCTCCACAGCAGCTTGTTTATATGAACTATAGTAGTGTTTCTGAAGCAAACAGATCAGTTTTACCAGTGCAGGGCAACACTACATGATATTTTCATTACTTTAAAACACTTAAATTTTTTGGTGTTACTGTTCCTTTAAGTAAGTCATATGGCAAGCTTAAAGGGATACTGTCATGGGTATCAATGTCATTTTTTCAAAATGCATCAGTTAATTGTGCTGCTCCAGAAGAATTCTGCAATGAAATCCGTTTCTCAAATGAGCAAACAGCTTTTTTTATTTTGAAATCTGACATGGAGCTAGACTTATTGTCAGTTTTACAGCTGCCCCAGTCATGTGACTTGTGCTCTGATAAACTTCAGTCACTTTATTGCTGTACTGCAAGTTGGAGTGATATCATTCCCCTCCCTCCCGCCCCCAGAAGCCTCACAACAGAACAATGGGAAGGTAAGCAGATAGCAGCCCCCTAACACAAGATAACAGCTGCCTGGTAGATCTAAGAACAGCACTCAATAGTAAAATCCAGGTCCCACTGAGACACATTCAGTTACATTGAGTACAGTTACAAGATCCAGAAAGCAGTTCCATCCTAAAGTGCTGGCTATTTCTGAAAGCACATGACCAGGCAAAATGACCTGAAATGGCTGCATACACACCAATATTATAAATTTTAAACACATACACTTGCTGGTTCAGGATGAAATTGTATATTGTAGAGTGAATTATTTGCAGTGTAAACAATGTAATTTAGAAATAAAATCTACAACATAAAAACCATGACAGATTCCCTTTAAGTGTTCAAACAAACCCACTTATCTTCAGCCAGTGCTACCTTGCTTAAACCCTAAGAGAAGTATCAATTCATGAGCCAGTTGCAGGTTGGGTTTAACATGGCCTTTGTCTGGCTTGTCGTTTATCATTCTAGGCAGTGTATTACCAACTTACACTCGGCATTCTACAGATTAAACAGGATCCCGGAACGGTGTAACCTGTTATGTCAGCGCTATATAAATAAATGATGATGATGATGTCAGCACCATGGTACTTTTATGATGACTAGGACTATAAATCCAGGTGGCATTAAAAGGGTTAAAGCATATTACTTACTTATTTCCCTCTCCTATTTATCTTACAGTCTCTTTTTCAAACCATTGCCAGGTTGCTAGGGTAAATTGGACCCCAGCAACCAGATAATTGCTGAAGAGAGATGTAAAATTAACAAAAAAGCTAAATAAGTAAAAATAATAAAACAAAAATACAGAGCAACTGCAAATTGTCTCAAAATATTACTGTCTAAATGAAATTAAAAATTAATTGAATAGTTAACGAGCCATGTAACTGGGAGAAAAGTCCTGCAAATGTGTATCTAGGAAATAAGTACAGTTTAGAAACTATTAATTTTTGCCAAAAATTCCATTTTTAACCCTTTGAATGTAACCACCATGACTGTGACTGGAACCATTTGTTTCATAGCAGAATTATTTTCCAATTGGCTTGCTGGTGCTTCAGTGTTGGCACAATAGATTCTTCAATCTACAACATGCAAGTTGTTCAAGGTGAAGTTCACCCTCAAAAAAAGTTTATGGCTTATGTAATAAAGGACACTAAAAGCCGTAACCCACAGCAACCAATATTTTACTCTTTACCATTTCCTGCTCTAAAGGCTAAAGTTTATGCTGGTCAGAAACAGGAAGTGGACAGTGTTACAGAGTATTGCTTCCCCCAGCTGCTGAAATAGAACATACACATAAAAATAGCATATCCTTGTATCCAGTGTATATAATTACATGTGTTTTTATTGACAGATTTACAGTGTGTTTCATAGCATACTATTGCTTACACAAGCAGTGTGTGGTTTAACTTTTTACCTATTTATAATGAGGCATACAGTATCTCACACTCCCTCTCCCCAACCCCTGATGTCTGTCCTTTCTATAATGATTCATCTATAAGAGAAATGTCTCCTGTAAAATCAGTATATTCTTATTTTGAACTGTGGATACCATACTTGCTCTGATTAAATTATCTTTGTGCATCTCAAGGATCAAAACACAGGCCAAAACAGGCTGCCTACTCAGCCCCGCCTATTGACCTAATTGCTACTTCTTATATTAGCCAAATTATCCACTGCAGGTATAGGATCCATTGTCCATAAAGCTCAGAATTATAGGAAGGCCATCTCACATAGACTGCCTTTTAGGGCAGAGACATGTGGAGATTCGGGGAGATTAGTGGTTTGGCCGAACTGCCTTTCCGCCGGCTAGAATCTAAATCCCCGGCAGGCTGGCACTCGAATCGCTTCGTTTTCCACCCAAAGTCGCAGATGCGTCACGAGAAAACTTCGAGCGACTTCGGAAAACGAAGAGCTCCGAATGCCATCCCGCCGGCCATTTAGATTCTAGCTGGCGGGAAGGCAGTTCGGGCAACTAAATCTCCTCGCATCTCCATGTGTGTCTCTACACTTAAGCATTAATTCAATTTAATTTTTAATACTGATTTGTTTTTTCTCTGTGATAATTCACAGTGCCTTATATTTGATACAATGAATCCTTATTGGAGACAAAAGCAGCCTATTGGGTTTAATGAATGTTTAATTTAATTTAACGTTTACTTGATTTTCTAGTAGATTTAAAGTAGGATCCAATTACAGAAACATCCATTATCTGGAAAACCCCAGGTCCTAAGCATTCTGTTTAACAGGTCCCATACCTGCACTAGCACTACATCACTGTGAACTCATCTAAGGATAGTACATAGTAAGTATATCTGTGTAGGTTATATTCTTTGCACAATGTTACCAGTGACTATAAAAAAATACTAACCCTGCACCTGCGTGGTTGTTCGTGCTTGAGCCCTAGGTGACCAATGAACTAGTAATTATAGCCCCCATATGCAAGCGCAAGAGCTTAAAGGGGAAGGAAACCTAGTCTTCGCAAACCCCCCACCCCCCTCCCGTTTGTTGCCCACCCTCCCCCCTGGCCTACCCGTCCCGCTGGGCAAATGCCCCTAACTTGTTACTTACCCTTCTGCACAGGTCCAGTCCAGGGAGTTCACAGACGACATCTTCTTCCACGCGATCTTCTTCCTGCTGTGAACGGCGTTTTGGCGCATGCGCAGTAGGATCATTTCGCCGGTACGGATCTACTGCGCATGCGCCAAAAGTCACGCGCATGCGCAGTAGATCGTACCGGCCAAATGATCCTACTGCGCATGTGCCGTTCAAAGCAGGAAGAAGATCGCGTGGAAGAAGATGTAGTCTGTGAACTCCCTGGACTGGACCTGCGCAGAAGGGTAAGTAACAAGTTAGGGGCATTTGCCCAGCGGGACGGGTAGGCCAGGGGGGAGGGTGGGCAACAAACGGGAGGGGGGGTGGGGGGTTTGCGCCGACTAGGTTTCCTTCCCCTTTAAAAGGGTGCAAAATTGAGCCCAGATTACACCTGGCTGATATTACCTTGAAGTTTTGTGTATGTATATACTGAATGTGTATAGTTACATATTTAAGTTGGGTTGAAAAAAGACCAAAGTCCATCAAGTTCAACCCCTCTAAATGAATCCCAGCGCATACATGTATACTTACACACATCCACCGAGACTATATATACACAACATACTGTATGTATGTTGCTCAAATAAAAGTTTTTTCCTCTAGTCTAAAGTGGAGGGGGGGACTCTGGTCCGATGACCCATTTTTTGGAAAAATATATCTCCCGCTATATCTTTTTTATGCAAGACAGCACATTATTTGCTTTATAAGCCACAGAATGACACTGCCTGAAATTAGACAACTTGTTATATACAAAAACCCTTAGATCCTTCTCAGTTAATGAAACTCCCAACACACCATTAGTGTATCATTTGCATCTATACTATTTCTGCCAAAGTGCATAACCTTGCATTTATCAACATTGAACCTCATTTTCCAGTTTGTTTGGCAAGATCGGTTATGCATAAAACCATGCTGGCATTAACTCATATTAGTATGATTTGCAATTAAGTCACACTGATATCAAAGTTTTGAATTCAACTTTGTCATCCTTTTTATGACACTCTATTAAACCAAAGATTGCCTTGACCAAGTTACAATTTAACCCATCAAAAGGTGGTTTAAGTTAACCTAATTTCAGAAGATTTAATATAGCCTCTTTATTGCGTTAAGTAATGGAATGGATTTATGGAGGGTTTAGATATACTAATTAGGGATGCACTGAATCCATAATTTTGGATTCGGCCGAACCCCCGAATGCTTAGTGAAAGATTTGGCCGAATACCGAACCCGAATCCTAATTTTACTTCCTTGTTTTGTGACAAAAAGTCATGTTATTTCCCTCCTGTCTCTAATTTGCATATGCAAATTAGGATTCGGTTCAGCCAGGCATAAGTATTCGGCCGAATCCTGCTGAAAAAGCCGAATCCTGGCCAAATCCCAAACTGAATCCTGGATTCGGTGCATCCCTAATACGAATCCAGAAATTGGATCGTGGCATCCTTCTTTTGGTCATATTCTGTCGGTTCTGTCTGGTGTGATATTCCCAACTACTTCAAAAGTAATTCAATTCCATGTATTCCATGTATGTTTGGAGATTTCTTTCTCAGAACCATGGCATGGATCATTGTATTACACCTTTTACTCCAGTTCAAAATGTAAATGTTTTTGTTTATCCATTCCCTTCCTCTTTACTAAAGGAGAGATTCTTTCTTGGGAAGTATTACAAAATAAATGTAACCTTTCTGACAGAGAGAGAGTTTTATATTTTCAAATTAAAGAACATCTTTGGTTGTATTTTAATGCGAGTTCATTAGCGCTTGCGAGTCAATTTTATATCTAGTAATTTTCTAAATTTTCTTTTAAAAATGGAAGACCCTTTACAGCTTTCTGCTAGTTGCTGGTCAAAGTTCCTGGATTATTCTATTACATCAGTTCAGCTTCTTAAATCTCTTAAAAGTTACAATATTAGATTGGGAGCTGAGAACTGGAGACTGCAATATTTTAAGTGAATACATAAGGGTTATGGTTCCTGTTACAAAAAAGGTGATAATCTTAATATTAGCTCTTATTGTCCATAATGTGAGGCTGAGAATGTTGATTTGTTTCTGGTCATGCCCTTTAATCACTCAGTTATGGGAGATATTGGAAAGGTTTCTCTCTCTTAGCCTAGAGAGAAAAATAAAACTATATCCAATGTTTGCTTTGTTAGATTTAATTGAGGGAGATAGCTTTTTTTTTTTAACTCAACCTTGAAATTAGAGAAAGAGATTTTGAATTTATACACCTTTTCATGAATGCTACAAGGAAACGTATATCTCTTTATTGGATACAGAAGGAAGTACCTACCTAAAAGGAAGTTCTTGTTTCTCTAAGTCAGTTATGCTTGCAAGAAGCTTTTAGATATAAATTTGAGAAAGAAAAATCCTCATATTCTTTTAATTCTCTTTGGTCTAGATATCTAGATTTATTTGATAAACCCAAAAAGGAATTGTTGACTAAATTGGGATTTGTAAGGTCATCTGAGCAAGGAGATTGAAGGTCAAAATATTTCATGGAAATTGTCTAATTATTTCCCATTTTATGTTCTAACTGCTTTGTTGCTTTTATTTCATGTATTTTTCTTTGCTTTTATGTCATTTTGGCAATTTTTATTGCTCTTAGTTTGTTCATGAAGATCTTTACTTGTTTTTATATTTGTATACTTCTGCATTCAATATTTTGTAATTTTGTATATGTACTGCTCCATTATTGACTTGTTTATGAAAAATAATAAACACATTGATAAAATGCAATGAAGTTAACGTTTTTATCCCTTAATACCCCTTCGAAAGGCTTTCCTACCACTGACATCAGACTACCTGGCTCATAGTTTTGAGTCTCTCAGCACCATGCCAGACCTCAATGAATCCTGAAAAATTAAGTAAAGAGGGTTGGCAATCACAGAGCTAAGCTAGTTTAGTACCATCTGGACCTTTATTTATCTTTACATGTTCTAGTCTCTTTTGAATTTTGAAAACCTTTTTTGAAACCTTCACTACTTGGTTTCTCATTTGTGTAGACAGATGAAAAATAACAGTTCAGAATCTCTGCTTTATCTCTGTTCTCATCAATCAACTGACTCCCCTCTGACAACAAAAGTCATTGAGCATATTTACAAACCCATTAGCTTTTTCCAACTTGGCAACCCCATTACCCCAGTCATTGTGTATAGTGTGAACAGTGTATGTTTATAATGTGTATAATGTGTAAAGTGTATATAATGTAGGAGCTAGCATAAGTAGAACGGAACACCCTGAATATAGCCAGAAGCCAGCTGCCTTTATATGGAATGCTGAGTTCTGATATGCTAATAATACACAAAGACATGAACAACATGTGAATGTCCCTTGAGTCATTCACAGAACTCACTGAAACTTGTGAATTGTCTGAATAATGTACCCTATAGGATAAACTAAGTTATGATATCTATAAAGAATTACCTTTGAGTTCAATGACATGTGCACACACCCTGTAGGTGCCTTGTGCTTTTAATATGGTCGTTGAACTCCTCATTGGCTTCTAATATCCTTACGTTTTATGAGAGCAGAGACATTATTCCCTATATAATTGTAAGAATTACATTTGTCTACTGCACGCACCCTAGTAGGCTCATGCACTCTAGCACACACACACAAACTAGGTCTAACTGAATAAAGACACACTTACATATTTCCAAAGCTGCAAGATGCCTAATGAATTATTTGGATAAAAATGAGTGTATGGTAGATGGCCTTTCTGTAATTCGGAGGCTTCTGGATAACGGGTTTCTGGATAACGGACGCCATACCTGTATTACTTAATCACTTAATCATCGTTAAAATAATTATTGCTAAAGTACTAAAATATGAGCCCACAGTCGGTTTCCAGAACAATCACAACACTGCCTTCAGGGTCAGTGACCCCACCCCACTGTCATTTTAAATTGAAAGCTGGAAAAAATACAGACACTATAGCTGAGCAGTACCACTATACATTGCTGCTTCCCCCACTTCTCTCAGTGAGTTAGCAGCCCAGCAAGGCAGCCTGTGCTATAGAATGGGAGAGTGTAGGTGTCCAAGCTGATTACGCAACTCCTTTGCCATGGCAACAGGCAGGATGATCTGCAGTAACCTCTGCCTCCCCGCCCTCTGCTGTGGATGAACACGTCTGATTGCTCCAGGGCTTTGGCAGGCGCATTCAACTTTGGCCTAGTAAAGTCCCTCCTGTTTTGATTGGCAGGAAGCTGACATGTTTGCCGGAGTCACGTGGCCTGCTGTGCGGAGAGGGCGGATTTGGATGCCTACTTTTAGTATACTATTCATTTGTTTCCCTCTAACCCCAGTGACCTCACCCAGGCCATGTTTAACCCCTTGATTACTATGTGATCAATACGAGTATTCGCCTATTTAACTCACTGCTGCAGTCGTTTTTTTTTGAAAAGCAAACCAGAATGCAGTTGGTCTCTTTGTAGCGAGAATTGCTGTCACAGATACAGACTTAGGAGTTGGGTACAAGTATGGGACCTGTTATCCAGAATGCTCAGAACCTGGGGTTTCCCGAATAACGGGAATTGGGATCACCATCCCCTAAAGGTGGCCATACACAGAGATCCGCTTGTTTAGCTATTTCGCCAAACGAACAGATCTCTCCCCGATATGTCCACCTTGAGGTGGGCGATATCAGACTGATCTGATGGTGGTCCCCAGGGGCAGGGCCGGATTTACATAGTGGGAACCCCTAGGCCCGCTGTTGTTCATCAACCCCGTCCCCTCCCTTTTATTCAATCAAATTGTCATCATTGGGACCAGAGCAATGGGGATTGGCGCACAGGAATCAAAAAAACTGTTGTATCTCCCGTGCCTCCCTTGTGTTTCTGAACC
Organism: Xenopus laevis; assembly: GCF_017654675.1. Lineage (NCBI taxonomy): Eukaryota > Metazoa > Chordata > Amphibia > Anura > Pipidae > Xenopus > Xenopus laevis. The sequence goes on from NC_054373.1 coordinate 29,978,263, forward strand.
AATGTGAGTGTGGTTGGGCAACATGCTGCCCCCTAAAATCTTGCTGCTCTAGGCCCGGGCCTTGGTGGCCTCTCCACAAATCCGGGCCTGCCCAGGGCCCAACGATCGGATCATACGGGCGGTCGGATTGCAGGACCGCATCAAGATGTGGTCCACCATCCGACGAGATTTATTATATTTTATATACTGAACTTATTGCATCAGCTTGTCAATAGCAGCAATGATCCAGGACTTCAAACTTGTCACAGGGGGTCACCATCTTGGAAAGAGTCTGTGACACTCACATGCTCAGTGGGCTCTGAGCAGCTGTTGAGAAGCTAAGCTTAGGGGTCGTCACTAATTATCAAGTAGAAAACGAGGTTTGTCTGTAATATAACCTGACGCTACAGGGCTGATTATTAAATTCTGATGCTAGTTGCACTGGTTTCTGAGCTGCCATGTAGTAATTATCTGTATCACTAATCAGCCTTATATTGTGACATTTCTATTCTGTGTGTACTGTATATTGTGATTGGATCTCTAAGCTCAGTAAGTGACAGCAGCACAGAGCACGTGCAGTGAATCAGCAGAAAAGAAGATGGGGAGCTACTGGGGCATCTTCAGAGACACAGATCTTCACTGCAAATGGGTTGTGGTTGTCTTGGGCTGGTACAGAAGCCCAAAACATTTATAGCCTACTTCTTAAATTAAGCTTTAGCTCTCCTTTAAATCAGGGGCATGTCACTCACCAGGCAAGGTGGGTGCATCACCTCACTGGGGAGTGGGCACTGGAAGGACAGAAATCATCCTCCTGCTCGATAAGATTTAAAAAACATAACTATAACATTTAAAAATATTACATTCTTAAAAAAGAAGAAAAAGTATAATTGTTGCCCGGCACATATTTTTGATTTAGTTGAGCCCGATCGGAGAGCAGATCTGGGCCGGCAGGGGACCATTTGGGTTTTTTCCCGGTGTTCCCCGCTAGCCCAGTCTGACCCTGTGTAGCACTCTACAGTAGTACCCAGGTCTGTGTGCATTTCAGCAAATAGGAGCACTATCTGGGGTCTTAGGTATGTGACTGTAATCACTGGTGGGGTGCCTAACATTTTTCCCCCCGTCCGCGACTATTACTTTTCTTCTCCCTTAAAAGGGCATCCAATCTCTCGGAAGACAAAAAACCCCACCAGGATGACACTGAATCCCTGGTACATTAAAGAAACCTATGAATCATTAATGCGAATAACATCATTAATATCACAAATAATCCCAATTTTCATAATCCACTGCAATTTAAATTGACATTGCCATGATATAACAAACTTTTACAAAGGTTCTGTCATGTATAAAACCTGATAATAAACCTGATAATGCCTATGTTAGCAACAATTTAAAATTGGGGGGCCCTCTTACTGTTTAAAAACAAATGCTGTACTGTGCTTATAATGTATAAGATTTTGTATATAGATTTTGGGTGAAACTAATGATTGAGAGCACAGACAATAATCCCTTATCTTCTAAGTGGCACTATTTTTTATTCATTCAACAAAACAGATTCTGTAGTTATTGGCTTCAGGAGGCCATGACCCAGCATGAAAGATAGGGGTGCTGCCAACTGTCCAGCCAGACAAATTACACAAGCTATTTATCATTATGTTGCCATTGTCAGTTTACTGTGTGTATGCATTGGCAGTCCTTTCTATCACCTAGAGTTCAGCCCTTAAGGTCAGTGATACAAAGTACTTACTAAAAACACAGGATTGTCCCTAATCCATTTGCTTTATTTTCTGTGATTTGAAACAGGTTGCACCATTTCATCTATAACCTTTGGCTGGCAAAAAAAAAACCAAAACATTGGCTGAAGTGTTAAGCAAAAACATGTCGTAAATATTTCACAACAGAAATGCTATGATATTACAGGTAAAGGTGAAACATACATTAAAGGGGTTGTTCAGCTTTCAAACACTTTTTCCAATTCGGGTGTTCGCCAGAAATAAACACTTTTCTCAATTGTTTTGTTTTTTTACCATTTTTTACCATTTTTATTACGTTCCTGTCTCTGTTGTTTGAGTCAGGCAGCTCAGTGATCCAGGAGCAGACTCTAAACAGTTACAATTTATTACATTTAGTTGATACATTTCTCAGCAGCATCTGTGGAATATTAGCAACTATTGTATCAGTTATAACATAGTAATACACAAAAGCAATGAATATCCTGTAAATTATATCCTTATAATACACAAAAGCCATGAATATCTTGAAAATGATATCCTTATAAAAGGTGAGTTCTGATGTCATTTCTGTCACATGACTCACTGAAATTTGTGTATTATAATAAAGTAACCCCTTGATGCAAAATATGAGGATATAAGGCGTTATCTCGGAGTTCCTTCGGCCTTGTGCTTTTATATGGTCATGAAACTCCTCTGTAACTTATAATATCCTTATAATTTACAAGAGGGGGTACTTTATTCACTATATAAACGGTGCTTAATGATGTCATTGGTTATAACTGGAGCTTAGTGATGTCAATTGTGTCACATGACTCACTGAAACTTGTGTATTATAATAAAGTACCGCCTATGGTAAAATATAAGGATATCATAAGTTCCATGATCATATTAAAGCACGAGCCCGAACTTATGATATCCTTATATTTTACAATAGTGGGTTTTATACTTTATTTACTATATAAACTCCTAAATTCTGCTCAGCAGGGCCAAAGATAAGAAAAGTATCAAATAAGAACAATTTACGGTGACCCCTTGCCGACAGCTGCTTAAAAAGACATGAGAAGGTAAAAATGAAACTATCTAAAAAAAAAAGTGTAAACAACCCTTTCAATGTTCATCATAGGATTTAAAGTCACAGTGAAGGGAACAGTTTATTTATAGCCAAAATGCAGACCATCACTATCTGCTGATGCCAATGGGAAGCTCCTAAACCAACTGCACAAAAACAAAGAAGTGCCAAAGCACCCAAAACTATTCCCCATACACTTACATTGAAATTGCCTACAAGAACGTGGGCCAGTGCTTGTTAGGCGGTAGCTGCCTTGAAACACATCCATATGCTTTTTTGGCATCACAACAGCCGTGGGCTGCTTAAATTGACAGCGCTGAAAGTGCTTTACATGGGCCTGTAAAAAAATGATTGTTGGTCATATCTGACACATTGCGGGTGTGTTTGGGTTTATCAGGGCAAGTCATGGGTGGATAGGAGCATTGCAAAACAATAGCTGTTTTTCACAGTTTGAATTTCGGGAGGTAGGCTGCGTGACTCTAACCTCATGCTGTGTGCTGCTGGATCATTTGATTCTCTGTGGTTGAAGATAAATAAAGCAACAACTGATCTGTTATATTTCATACACCAAAACTGTAATTTTTCCCTCCCTTCATGGTGCCTCCTTACAGACGCTTCTGTAGAAAAGTTGAGCACATTTATAATTCAAGTCAGTTATAGACCATAAGGCATACAAGCAGGCTCCCATACCATACCTCCCAACATTTTGGAAATAAAAAGAGGGACAAAAAAGTTGGTGTGCGTAGTGCGGCAAAAAAGTTTCAATATTTCTGTGGCTTTTTTCAGTTATTACAATTTTGCAAATGAAGGTGAATTCAGGCCTGGATTTGTGGAAAGGCCACCTAGGCCCGGGCCAAGGGCGGCAGGATTTTAGGGAGGCGGCATGCTGCCCAGCCACACCCACATTGGTTCTAAAACATTGGGCATGTGCTGGAGATACAATCATTTTTTAAATTTCCCATGCACCAATCTCCATTGCTCCGGTCCAGATGAAAATTTGCACAAATAAAGGGAAGGCGACACGGGCGACGAATGGCAGTGGGCCTAGGGGTGCCCACTATGTAAATCCGGCCCTGGGTGAATTGCCATTTAAGCTGTGAGTCTAACTTCTCTTTATCTAAAATGTTACAATTATTTATTTGCTCATCACAAAATTGTTACAAAAAAGTATCTTATCTGCAGCTGTGGCTGTTCTGGGCTCTCTGCCTAAAGCCAATTAAGTTAGAAACATTTCTTTCTTTTCCTGGCTGTTCAGTGCAGAGAAAAACGGGACATTCCAAAACAAACGAGGGACTGTGGGTTGAGCTGTCAAAAGAGGGACAGTTGGGAGGTATGCCATACCACAACTACTAGATCTGCTCATCAGGATTGGTGTCGACCATGTTTGGCTGTTTCACTTGTGGACCCTAGCTCCTTCAGTCTCTGAACAGAGGCTTGCACTCCAAAAGCTCATCTACAGTTGATGAGAGGGCCTGTTCAGGACCTCTGCTGCCTATAATTGGCTTTAACTTCTCTTCTTTCCAGTACCAGGCTTCAAAGAATGGAAATGTTCAGAAGTGAACCTGCTCATTGTTTGGCCTTAGTTTCTAACACTGATTGATACACCTTGACTTGAATGCAGACAGCACACAATGGAAACTCAATTATAGGCGAGTCACTTGCTTGTCATGCAGCAAGTGACTAACCAAAGGAATAACAAAAAATAGACAGATGGAGAGAAGTTGTTCCCATTCTGGCTTTTATGTGTTTTTTACAAGGGTTGTTCACCTTTGAGTTAACATTTAGTATGATATAGAGCAGGGGTCCCCAACCTTTTTTTACCTGTGAGCCACATTCAAATGTAAAAAGAGTTGGGGAGCAACACAAACATGAAAAAGTCCCTTGGGTGCCAAATAAGGGCTGTGATTGGCTATTTGGTAGCCCCTATGTGGACTGGCAGCCAACAGGAGGCTCTACTTGGCACTACACTTCGTTTTTATGCAATTAAAACTTGCCTCCAAGCCTGAGACACTGGAAGCAACATCCAAGGGGTTATTCAGCAGCTCCCCAGTTTGAAATTTCAGCAATGTGGTTGCTAGGGCCCAAATTACCCTAGCAACCATGCAGTGATTTGGAAAAGACACTGGAATATGAATAGGTAGAGTCTGAGCAGAAAGTAGCAATAACAATACATTTGTAGCCTTACAGAGTTTTGTTTTTAAGATGGGTAAAGTGACCCCCATTTGAAAGCTGGAATGAGAAGGAGAAGGCAAATAATTAAACAACAAATAAATAATGAAGACCAATTGAAAAGTTGCTTAGAATTGACCATTCATTAACATATTAAAGGGGTGGTTCACCTTTGAGGTACCTTTAAGTATGTTACAGAATGTCCAATTCTTAGCAACTTTGCAACTGGTCTTCATTATTTATATTTTATAGTTTTTGAGTCATTTTTCTTCTGACTCTTTCCAGCTTTCAAATGGAGGTCACTGACCCCATCTTAAAAACAAATGCTCTGTAAGGCTACAAATTCATTGTTATTGCTAGTTTTTATTTCTCATCTTTCTATTTAGGCCTTTCCTATTCATATTCCGGTCTCTTATTCAGATCAATGCATGGTTGCTAGGGTAGTTTGGACCCTAGCAACCAGACTGCTGAACTTGCAAACTGGAGAGCTGCCCGAATAAAAGGCTAAATAGCTCAAAAACCACAAATATTAACAAATGAAGACCAATTGCAAATTGTTTTAGAATATCACTCTCTACGTTAATTTAAAGGTAAGCAATACCTTTAAAGTTAATTTAAAGGTGAACACTCCTTTAAAGGCACAGAATCTTATAAAATCCCTGCATGAAGGAGTTCATTGTTGGCTTTTTGCATGGGAAAGGGTCAGACAGGTGACTCTCCTTGACTTATAACTATCACATATGACAACAGAAACTGAAGGCAGGAAAAGGGATGGCACAGCAGGTAACCTCATGCATTACAGAGTTTCAGATACCTTCTAATAAACACATGATCTAATTAAGTCTTATGATCATGTTATGATCTTATTCTAATAAAGTCTTATGATCATATGTCACATAATTACCCAGTTTATTATATTAACATTTGATATTCTTACACAGTCTCCGTCCACGTGATGTCAACCACTGACACAAGAAACATCACTTTTTATTTTCTTTAAATATTCGTAGTCGGTACAACTGTGACGCAGCAAGCGCACACACTACAACACATGCTTATCAACTTTCCAATGTCAGTCTCCCTTTAACAAACCTCTGGTATGAGGAAACACCACGACATGAATCAACCGAGAACGATTTAAGACTTTGGGTGTCACATGTTTAATGAAAGGTTTGAACCCACATCTCTAATAACAAGCAGCACCTAGTGCTATACAAACAGAGATGTACGTTCTGGACGGCATTTATAGTATTTAGACACAGGTTCATTAAGTCTGTACCAGCCTATTCACAACAAGAAAGACAATACAAAAGGACAACATAGTTGAGAGTTTGCTTTTATAACCTATAAAAAATGTATTTTCTCATAAGCTAATTAGGACTTATGGGTGGTTCATTCTCTGTGCTAGTGAACTAATTCTTGCAGTTGCATGTTATACCTTTGCTGAAGAACAGTGCAACCCATTAATGACCACTAGGGGCACTGTTTACAGATAGGGCTCATTTATCAACAATGGGCAAAATTGCCCACAGGGCAGTTACCCACAGCAACCAATCAGTGATTAGTTTTTCATAGCCAGATGCAAGTAGAACAATGAATGCAACAATCTGATTGGTTGCCATGGATTATTGCCCATGGCAAATTTGCCCAGTGTTGATAAATGACCCCCAGAGATGGCAGCTTTTTCAATGAGAAATAACTCCTAGTTTAGAACTGGATGCCTCTGGAGAGATGGAGTCAGGTGAACCCAGTGTTGGCCAATAAAATGGCAATCATTTTTGGGAGTTTTAGCCTTGAAAGCAAGTAAGTTGCAGGTAAAACTTGTGAAATATATAATGAAATAGCAGAGTTCTTAAGGAATCAGATGAAAGTTGAGTGTAGGACTGGCCAGATTGAACACATTGCAATATATGGACAAACAATCCCTGTTTTGATTAAAGGGTAAGTAATTTTTTAGTAGCTATATGCACAAAATGTCTCAATGTCCTTTATATACTTATAATGGGTTGAGTGCAGAGGACCTCTTGTACTTGTCTGGAGAGATGCACCAACACCACAATTTTCCAATTTGTCCAAATACTGAATCCCCAACCGAAACCAACCACTAATTTACATATTCAAAAGAGCAAAAAAAGTAATGTGATATTAAGTGTTAGAATTCAGGATTCAATTCAGTGGCAGAACTACTGGGGATGCAGCGGGTGAGCTTGCACCTGGTCCCACAACCCCTCGGGGCAAGCTGGACAAACGCCTGATCGAATCCCACACAAAAATGGCTGGGAACTACTAGTTCCATTATTGGTTTACTGAATCCCTTATAGGAACAGTTCAGTGTAAAAATAAAAACTGGGCAAATAGATAGGCTGTGCAAAATAAAAAATGTTTCTAAATAGTTATTCAAAAATGTAATGTATAAAGGCTGGAGTGACTGGATGTCTAACATAATAGAACACTACTTCCTGCTTTTCAGCTCTCTAACTCTGAGTTAGTCAGCGACTATATGGGGGGTAACATGGGACATAATTGTTCAGTGAGTTTGCAATTCATCCTCAGCATTCAGCTCAGATTCAAAAGCAACAGTTATGATCCATGTGGCCCCCTCCTCAAGTCACTGATTGGTTACTGCCTGGTAACTTCTTGAGGGCAATGGCACTGGGTACATTTGTCATAAAATACCTTTGTGCCGCAATGAATGCAAATCACTGGTTTGTTATGTATAAGTATAAGTAAAACATTAGTAACATAGTAAAATATTAGTCAATGGATCGTGTGAAGTTGCCTTGCGCTTGATGGCAGGCCCCATTTAATCAGAAGAAAGATCTCCACAGCATGTGCTAGAATAACAAAATCCTGCCCTGAGCGTTGGCGCTTCCCATAGGAAAACAATAATTGATAGGGACTCTCAGTGGGTTCGAAAATTAGAAGTCTCAGGTGAAAGGCCATTAAATGAAAAGATGAAGCACAACTCACTTATGGAGGTACTCCACGGGCAATTTTGGTGAGATCTGACGCGCAGGCGTCAAGTTGGATGCATGTTCTAGAAAACAAAATCCTGCCCTGAGCGTTGGCGCTTCCCATGGGAAAACAATAATGGATAGGGACGTTCAGTGGTCTCGGGTGAAAGGCCATTAAATGAAAAGACTCACATAGGGAGGAACTCCACGGGCGATTTCGGCGAGATCCGACGTGCTGCACAAAAACGCAGGCGTCAGGTCAGATGCAACAGAAATAAGGTAAGAGATGGAAATGTCGGATGAAGTCGCAGCATTCATCCGACGCAACACGACTGTCGGATGCAGACGCAGCGCAACACCATCCGACGTTCCTGTTGCTTACCTTATTTCCGTCGCATCCAACTTGACCCCTGCATTTTTGCGCAGCGTGTCAGATTGCGCCAAAATTGCCCATGGACTTCCTCCCTTACAGGGGATATGAAGCTAAAAGTAATATTTTGCCTACAGGAAAATAAATTCTGAAAACATTCTCATATATATTAATTCAATGGTTTTAAAGTTATTTATTAATGCAATTACTGCTGAAAGCAGTGGTTGTATGTCCCTTTCTGCACTGCCGGTCCTGTCTCTTGAAACAATGTAGCAGATGTTAGCCATGCTGTGGCTGCCTTTTCCTACATTCTTTTAAAAGTCAGAACCAGTAAGCCAGATAATATAAAGGGACAGCCACTGCTGTTTATATTGGTTGCATTTACAAATCATTTTAAAACCACTTACATCATGTAATAGGAAAGTACATTGAAAAGTTGCTCCTTATCATTAATCAGGCTTTGATGGTAGGTTTACTCCTCCTTTACATAAACAGTGAAATGCAGTGAAAGCCCTCTGTAAAGTAACTGCAGTAAACAGCAATTTGGATCAAATGTAGCAGAGCTGTAAACAAGCCGATGGAAAGTCTTGACATCAAGGACGTGGGAGGGGTGCAATAAAAGTTTGCTCAGGTCTAGTAACCCATAGCAACTAGAAAGATGCCTGCAGGCAACCAGTATCACCAATGTCCCTGAGATTGCTGCTTTTGCACTTTAGTGTCACTAGTAAAATGATTTCAGAAGCAACTGGTGCCCTGTTGGCAGCATGTTACAACATTAGGAAGGGCCAGAGAGCAACTGACATTTGAGAGCAGCCACTGAAGATGTGTGTACGGCAGCACCTTGCGCACACTACGTGCTTTGCTTTATGGCAGGAGGATCGCATACAATCACACCCATATATGGAGTCTGTGGTTTTCTTTTGTCCTTGCAATCTCCTGCTCCTCTGCCAGGGTTTCCAACCCAGTCACTTCCTCTGTGGTTTTAAACACACACTCTGGGTCATGTCAGTTCATTGTTAAAGCAACGAAAGACTCGCAGATCTGGAATGATTATACCCATCCCACAATGCCCTGGGGCACACAGACTGTCAACACAGCCGTCCTCCTCAGTCATCCTCTGGGACACAAGCCAAGAAGCCTGCCAACCCCTGGGGCAGTCTGACACGGAGCAGTGAGCTGGATCCCATGGTTCTTTTCCTTTCCAATTAACCTCTTCACTGCAGGACTATAGAACAACACAGCCCAAAGGAATTCCCACTGCACTTGAAACAACCAAAGCCGACACCTTTCCCTTTAATTGAAACTAGTAAACCTAAATAAGTCTTTTATTAAAACAATATTAGCTTGTTTTTAGACCCCAGGGCTTGGGGAAGTAATAACTATACATAGAAAGTACCAAAATATAGAAAGCACCACACCCTCGAAATATTGTGGGCCTTTATCTCTAAGGTTACTAATGTAACGTACAATTCAGTCATTTGTGTGTGTGGCCAGCTGTCCGGCCTCCTCAAAATCTCAAAAGTCATCAGCTGAAACCTTCTGTTGACTTTTTTTGAATGTGGTTTAAACCACAAAAATAATTTTGGTTTAATTAAGTTCAGCCTCCTCGAGGGCTCTCCACCCCAGTCACGGAGGCCCCAGACATCCCCACACCCTAGAGTCCTGCAGTGGGTTGGGTACCCACGGGTTATCCACCAAAAAAGCGGGCACCCTGTGGAATGAGGGGAGGATTTTCAGGTGCGGGTATAGATGCGGTTCTGTGGGTCACGGGTTGGGTTGTGGGTCTCATCTAAATTTCTTATCTTATGTAATATTGTCTATATTGTTATAGTTATATACTTGTTTCTGTCCCCAGCCATTTTTGATGATGTCACTTCCAGTTTGCAGCAACATCACTTCCTGTTTGATGGTAGTCGGCGGGTTGTGGTTAAGGCAGTTGCGGGTCCAGGTCGGGTAGCGGATCAAAGTGGGTTCCGCGCAGGACTCTACCACACCCTACTCCCAAAGCACATACTTGAGTCGCATCACGAACTTCCTCCACATTCGGATATCACCACAGACCAAGCAGTGGGTCTAAGATGGTGGGGCCCACAAGGGCTAGGGCCCACCGGGTTTTCTCCCGAAACCCAGCCAGCCCAATCCTACTCTGTTAGCCAGTCCTTCATCGGGTCAGATACCCACTGGTATTGAGCAGTTTCTGAGTAGGACTTGTGGATGTGAGTTTAGGTGAGGGTCAGTGGGTCCTGTGTCTCAATATAAGCTAGTTTTGCTTTCTGTTTGTTTTTTTCTTTCTTCACCGTCTTCTGACAATGTAACATTTGGTTTGTGATTTTCGGTGACCCACTTGCTGCTTGTGATGACGTCAGTTCCAGTTTCATGGTGGTCAGCGGGTCAGGTTAAAGAACAGGCAGATTTCAGAATTTGGTCTCAAGCAGAACTCTATAGGTGAAAGATAGAAACAATAGAATTCTACCTGTATCTGATGATTCAGCACTAACAATGGCCGATGTTCGGGTGCCTTCAAAGGTGCCCGATCAAAATTTCTGGCCAGCCCGATCAACAAGATGACCGATGTCCAAGTCTTCTGAAGATAACGTTCAGCTTGACTCCCACCATACACATACCAGATATCATACGGAGTTTAGATTCATACGATATTATCCGTGCATCTACAGCCACGCCACCTTTACATGAAGGGCTCTGCTTTACACATGAACATAGCTATACACACATCAATAAAATAGATTTTCAGTGTGTGCATGGTGGCCCGACAATGGCGACCGATATCTAGGTACTAAGGCAATGCACCACATTTGCCAGGATATGGTTCATATCTGTGGCGCACAGGTGGTCTTGTGATGGCTTGTAGACAGCCTGCCCCATCTTAACTCTGTTTGCTATTGAATGAAATATCAATAATACAGGTATGGGATCCTTTATCTGGAACCTCATTATCCAGAAAGCTCAGAAGGCCATCTCCCATAGACTCCATTTTAGCCAAATAATCCAAATTTTTTTAAAAATATTTCCTTTTTCTCTGTAATAATAAAACAGTAGCTTGTACTTAATCCAAACTAAGATATAATTATTCATTATTGGTAACAAAACCTGGGTTTATTTAATGTTTACATTATTTTTAGTAGACAAGGTATGAAGACCCAAATTACAGAAAGATCCATTATCCGGAAACCCCCAGGTGCCGAGAATTCTGTATAACAGGTCCCATACTATATTAATATGATCCAGGCTTATTTTGTACTTTAGTTCCCCTTTAAGGGCTCAGCCACCTGTTGAAGAACATACACTATCTTTCTGATATATGTTCAGTGACCCTGCCTTGCCTTTTGCGTGACTCATGCTCTGTTACAGATATATCTGGAATCTCCGTCATAAAGCATTACATACTAAAATAAGCTTGTACACGGAAGTGCAAGCACTTTGATGTTACTGAAAAATACAATTTTATAACCCTCCTCTGCATTATGCAATATTTCACTGGTTATTGGGGCTCTGCTGATTATGGTACAGTGTCACTTTCAAAAGCTCTGGGTCTCAGATAAAAGAATGCACTTTAAAGGGGTGGTTCACCTTTAGGTTTACATTTAATATCTTATAGAATGGCTAATTCTAAGCAACTTTTCAATTGGTCTTCATTATTTATATTTTTTAAAGTTTTTGAAATATTTGCCTTCGTCTTCTGACTTTCCAACTTTCAGATGGGGTCACAGCCCCCTTCTTAAAAAAACAAATGTGCTTTAAGGTTACAAATATATGACTGCTACTTTTTAATTACTCATTTTTTCCTACTCAGGCCATTTCCTATTCATATTCCAGTCTCTTATTCAAATCAGTGCATGGATACTAGGGTAATTTGGGTAATTCCAGTTCAAACTGGAAAGCTGCTGAATTAATGCTACAAAACCACAAATAATAAAAAATGAAAACCAATGTCTCAGAATATCACTCTCTACATCATACTTAAAACTTAAAGGGAGTCATGATTTTTATGATGTAGTTTTTATTTCTAAATTACACTGTTTACACTGCAAATAATTCACTCTATAATGTAAAATTTAATTCCTGAGCCAGCAAGTGTATTTTTTTTAGTTGTAATATTGGTGTGTAGGCGCATCTCAGGTCATTTTGCCTGGTCATGTGCTTTCAGAAAGAGCCAGAGCTGCACTATGGAACTGCTTCATGACAGGCTGTTGTTTCTCCTACTCAATGTAACTGAATGTGTCGCAGTGGGACCTGGATTTTACTATTGAGTGCTGTTCTTAGATCTACCAGGCAGCTGTTATATTGTGTGACGGAGCTGCCATCTGGTTACCTTCCCATTGTTCTGTTGTTAGGCTGCTGGGGGGGGGGGTGATATCACTCCAACTTGCAGTACAGCAGTAAAGAGTGACTGAAGTTTATCAGAGCACAAGTCACATGACTGGAGGCAGCTGGGAAACTGACAATATGTCTAGCCCCATGTCAGATTTCAAAATTAAATATAAAAAAATCTCTTTGCTCATTTGAGAAATGGATTTTGGTGCAGAAGTCTGCTGGGGCAGCACTATTAACTGATGCATTTTGGAAAACATTTTTTCCCTCGTGACAGTATCCTTTAAATTTAAAGGTGAACAACCCCTTTAAGAATAGTGAATTTTATTTTTAGAACTGACCGATTATTCCATTATCATCATGTGGGTGATTTGTGAATATCTAATAGGAAAGCTATTGTGGGTGACTGCCTTATAACCCTATTACAGTACCCCATAAAGCACCACGGCAGTTACAAAAATGGCTCAAAACCTACATGCTGGCAAAGGCGTAGAAACAGTTAAACACCTGTGAATGTTTAAAAAAACAAAACAAACATCTATACCTTTTTACGTGGGCCAACACTTAACTTGGATATTGTTTTGGTCTAACGTTTCAGAAGGCATGACCACAAGGGCATGTGATTTCGGAATCTCAAATTAAATGTCACCGGGTTGGCTGTGTGATTCCCTCCAGCTGCTTTCAAATGTTTCACTCTGTCAGGGTGAGGGTGTAAATCAGCGCAGCGCTCCAGAAAGGATGTATTGGACATATTTGTCAATCATCAAATTATTACGCACTGCTGGGATCTGACCATAAAAGCAGTCAATGTTAGAAGCTGCTGTAACTCCCCTCCAAAGCAATCACTTGTGACTGGGACACAGCCTGTTTGCCTGATCTTTTTTTGCCTTAACCTTCAGTATGTCATACAACTGCCTATCCCTAGGAACTTTGCAATTGGTCTCCATTGGAAAAAAAAAGCCAATTGAGGAATATTATAAATCAACAGATTTCACAATCTGCATTCAAATGGTTAATATAAAGGTCAACTGCCCATTAAAGGCACATTATAGAATAGTCTTCGTTATATATATATATTTTTTTTTTTCCAGCTTCCCAATAGGGGTCATTGACCCAATCCAAAAAACAAATGCTCTGTAAGGCTACACATTTATGGTTCTTGATTCATTGTATTACTCATCTTTCTATTCAGTCCCTCCCCTATTCATATTCCAGTCCCTTATTCAAATTAATGCATGGTTGCTAGGGTCATTTGGACCCTAGCAACCAAATTGCTGAAACTGCAAACCGAAGAGCTGCTGAGTAAAAAGCTATACAACTCAAAAATAATAAAAAATGAAAACCAATTGCAAATGATCTCAGACTATCACTCTCTACATCGTATTAAAAGTTAACTCAAAGCTGAACAACCCCTTTTAACTGCCAGAATACGAATCCCGTCAATTCCTGTTTCAGGACCATGGCTACCAGAGAAAGGCACAGAGCCCCTGTTTGTAGCTATTGGCTCCATAATGTCCATGGTTTTCCGTCACCCATCCCACGGATTCTGCAGTAGGGGTTCTGCTTTTGCGCTGTGTGACAGCAACTGTAAAGTATAACATGCTAAAATATTTATTTTCTGCTCCCCTGAGTGTGGTCAAGGGTGAGTGGTCCAAAAATTTTGCGTACTGTACTTTTGCACAGGACTTTTTTATGTGTCCCTGAATTTCACTGGAATCTGGTAACTTATGACAGAGACCCCTGCATGTTGTTTATAAAGGCGGCCATACACAGGCCCTGGGTTACATATACATATATATATATATATATATATATATATATATATATATATATATATATATATATATATATATATATATATATATATATATATATATATATATATATATATATATATATATATATATATATATATATATATATATATATATATATACACACAAGCTGCCGCCCTAGGCACAGGCACTTGGGCACCTATATACTATATACTTTTTAAAGAAAAATTTAAAAATCCTCCCAATCACCTGTGCATGTGACATAATTCCGTATGTTGGGAGGCACTGTATGCTCTGTAAGGCTACAAATGTATTGTTATTGCTACTTTTTTATTACTCATCTTTCTATTCAGGCCCTCTCCTATTCATATTTTATTCGAATCAGTGCATAAATAAAGTTTAATAATTATCTCTTGAGTTGGCTATCTTATTTTTTGCATGTAACCTGTATGTTCAGTACATACACCCATTTATTGTACAGCACTGTGGCTAGGGTTGCCACCTTTTCTGGAAAAAAAATACCGGCCTTACTATATATTTATCTTTTTTCCCTATTAATAACATTGGGATAAACCATCATTTTTACAGGCTAGGCCGGTAAAATACCGGCCAGGTGGCAACCCTAACTGTGGCATATGTTGGCACTTTATAAATAGATGTTAATAACAATAAGAAGAAGAATTGTGGAGTCTATGGAAGATGGCCTTCCTGCAATTCTGAACTTTCTGGATAATGGGTTTCTGGTTAAAGGGATCCCCTAATGCCCTTGTAATAACTTTTTATTATTCGTGAACTTTCATACTCATCTTTTGGGTTCTACAGAATGTCACAGCACTAAACAGTAAATAAAATAATATGTGTGTGTTTTCCCTGCAGAAATGTATTGCTTTCTCTGAATAGGACTAAGCCAAGGGCAAGCACTGCTGTTTCTGATAAGTGGGACATGGCTACGAGCCCCCTAATTAATGCAGAGCGCAAGGAGGAAATCCAACTTCAAAGAAAAGAAACTAAGCTTTTTGATTAAAAACACTACTTTTCCGACTCAAACAAAGGTCTAGATGCAAATAAAAATGTGTTTATGACAGTTGTGACTTGGTTGAAATGAAGGGTTTTCCTGTTCCTTAGAGAGTCGCTCTCTGCTCAATGCAACACAGCTGGGTCATGAAGAATCCTCAGCATTTCATTTATAATATTCCATCTAGAATTGCTGGCTCTTAGTCATGGCTATGCCTTCCCCTGCAGTGGATCCTTTCATGCATTTGTACTCCACGGGCAACACAGAAGCTCCGAACATAATCCACCTTGATACACATTGATACAAATGCAACCTGTGCTTGGTACACCCATGCAGCACAATGGGGCTCATTTATTAACACTGGGCAAATATGCCCATGGGCAGTTACCCATAGCAACCAATCCGTGATTGGTTTTTAAAGCCAGCTGCAAGTAGAACAATGAATGCAACAATCTGATTGGTTGCCATGGGTTATTGCCCATGGACAAATTTGCCCAGCGTTGATAAATGACCCCCATTAATGTTTCTAAACATTGGGCAACTTTACACCATGGCAACCAATCAGATGATTGCTTTCAGTGTTCAATCTGCAGCTGGCTGAAAAAAGCTAATCACTAATTGGTTGCCACAATGGCCAAGTATGTTTTATTTTTCCAGGGGATGTTTACCACTGTGTGAGAGCTGCTGTGTTGTCCCTCATCGGAGCTACCATTTCAATTTCATTGGCAGAAAAACTGCCACTAGCCATCATGAAAAATGGGAAACATAGGACAGCACTAGGAAAAAGAAGTAACATTTACACCTGATCATCAGTATAACATACCTCCCAACGTTTTGGAAATAAAAAGAGGAATAAAAACATTTGACGTGCACAGTGATGTTTCTTGACCACGCTCATTTTTGTGGCCACACCCCCTAATTACCATGTTAATTTTACAAAATTTGGCAGGTTATGAAAGTTTGAACATATTTCTGTGTTTTTTTTCCAGTTATTACAGTTTTGCTAATGAAGGTGAATTGCCCTTTAAGCTGTGAGTCTAACTTTTCCCAAGGGACCTCCTCATCTAAATTGTTACAATTGCTTATCTCAAAATTGTTACAAAGTATCTTAGCTGCACCTGGTGGCTGTTCTGGACTCTCTGCCAAACGCCAATTAAGTTAGAAACTTTGTTTCTTTTTCTGGCTGTTCAGTGCAGAGAAAGCACAAACGCGGGACTGCAGGTTGAGCTGTCAAAATAGGGACTGCAGGTTGAGCTGTAAAATAGGGACTGTCCCGCTGAAAAGGGGACAGTTGGGAGATATGGTATAAGTATATATGAGTTTACATTTCGGCACAAAGCTATGCCTCAGGCAAAGTCCTCTGAATGGTTAATGGAACATTTGTCAGTTATTAAAATATTCAGAATCCTTGAACCTAAACCCAAACAGCGGAATCCTTCTATCAATGCCAGTTCTTACAGCGTAAATGGCCTTCTGCGTATCGGGACACCTAATTACTTGTGGTCATGTGTCCCTGGACTGAGTACAACAAATTGCCCCTCGACAGCAATCATAAGAGCACAGTAGAAATAAATGGCATGTAGTAACCATCACAAGGGCCTTGCAATCATGCTCAGATGTCATTTTTATTAATATAGCTCCAACATACTCCACAACGCTTTATTGGGAATATACATCACTCACATCAGCCCCTGCCCCAGTGAAGCTGTGTGTTTTGCAGTGTGCAAGCACAGGGAGAAATTGCAAACACTATGAAGAGAACCCTGGCCGGAATTGAACCTAGGACCCCTGCACCGCAAGACACAAATCATAATCACTGCCCCACCATGTTGCACATAAATATGTGTATGCGGAGTTAAAAAAAACAGTGAATTGAAATGTGCACTCCGGTTGATCCGAAACCCACAGTGACCCACGGTTTGGCCACTGGTTGGGTGGGTTAGGGTTGAAATTTGTGGGTTAGGGTTGGGTGTGGGTCAGACTGCTCCAAAAGATTCCATGTCTTGGAACTAGAGGCTCGCAGAGCGAGATGAGATGAAGGTACCGGTCAGATCCTACAATAGCAACATTTTTCAGGTCAGGATTGGGTGTGGGTTATGGTCAGGTGCAGGTTGAGTTTTTCCTGCATATCACTAATGATGGTGATACTTGGATGGTCCGAAACGTTGCTGGAGTTGCCATATGAAATAATAAAGGCGGTTTTACCTTCATAAGATGAGAGTGCTGCAGTCCTCAAGAACAAGCTACATCACCTCTTTATGCATCAGCTACAGAATTTATGGCCAGTAATAAAGTGGGTCAATATGGAGGGAGGGTCACAGAATCAGAACCCCTGAATTACATAAATACAGGTATATACTATCTGGTATCTAATTATCCAGATATCTTTGATATAGAGCAATGCTTTTTTCCCTTGCTCTCCCTGTTTAAATGAGCAACTCTTCATTTTTTATTAATTTGCTTTTTTCTTCAATAATTAGACTTGACCGTAGCTATCTGCATAAATCCATGCTGAAGATATGTAAGATATAAGTGACGATACTATAGGATATATAGGACAAAACTATTGGCTTCTATTTCAATATATTTGCAGCTATAAGGCATTATGCTCCAAAATACAGAAAGACTCCTTATCTGGACACCTGAGGTCCCAAACATTCCAGTTAATAGATCCCATATCTGTACTTTTCCCGTAGACTGGAGACCCAGCCCTAACTGTTTCCAGGATTAGGGAGAATCCCAACAAGTCATAAGACTTTAAAGCTCTGGATAACTGAATGTGACAAACTTTTGTTCACCGTTTATGGAGTTTTTTTATTCTTCTTTTATTTGAATATGGAAACAAGGGTTTGTTTTGGGTCCAGTATTCAGCCAAAGTTTTTGTGAAGGATTTAGCATTTAGCCTTTTCAATCCTTCTCTTGCAATATGGCACCATATTTGGTGTTATCTTTCATCCGCCACCGGTCTGAGTGGCTCAGCCGTTATAACACAAGTCAATTAAGTGGGGTGGTTTAAGTTAACTTGTAAGTTCTAGAATATCCTATTTTCCTAGCAATGTTGCAATTGTTTTTCATTATTCATTTTATTAAGTTATTCCTTCTTTTTCTTCGAAATGGGGGTCACTGACCCCAGCAAAAAATGCTATATGAGGCTACAATGTTATTGTTATTGCTGCTTTTTATTACTTAATTTCCTATGCAGGCCCTCTCCTATTCATACTGCCATCTCATTCAAACCACTCCCTGGTTGCTAAGGTAAACAAGACTCTAGCAACCAGATATCTGCTTAAATATCAAACTAGAGAGCTGCTAAACAAAAGCTAAATAACTGAAAATCCATTAAAACAAATGAAGACCAACTACTGCTATATGAGGCTATAATTTTGTTTTTGCTACTTTTTATTACTTAATTTCCTATGCAGGACCTCTCCTATTCATACTGCCATCTCTCATTCAAACCACTCCCTGTTGCTAGGGTAAATAAGACTCTAGCAACCAGATATCTGCTTAAATATCAAACTTGATAGCTGCTAAACAAAAAGCTAAATAACTGAAAATCCATTAAAACAATGAAGACCAACTACAAATTGTCTCAGAATAGCAATATCTACTGTACATCATGCTAGAAGCTAAATTAAAGGCGAACTAGCCCTTAAAATTAAACATCAACAACATGGGTGTCAGGCCCTGTACTTGCTAGGGGCACAGGAATGATGTCTGTTTTAATATAACTTTTGAGAAAGGTGACATCTTGCGATTGTTGTGGAAAGCAGAGTACACAATGAAACAAATCAAACAGATTTCCTTGTCTTCAAACAGACCAACGGAGTCAGTGTGTGAGCTTTCCAGCCAGCAGGAGCAGTAACCGTTTTCCATCCGGCAGCAGGAGGGTTAAAGTTCTTGGCTCGGTACAGTGTTTATGTAAACAGAACCCTCCCTCTCAGATTGCCAAGAGCAGTACTATTATAAGAAGCCATGTATTCTGGTTCTGATGCAAAGGAGGAAGAAGGGGGTGTGATGGGGAGGCTTGTATTTCCCCGCAGAGCAATACTTAGCCTGAATTGAGACCGTTTATGTCACAGGGTTATGAAATGACATTGTTTCCAGGAATCGCTGGCAGCATTGTACTGCTGCATAAATGGAGTTCTTTTTTTTTTGTTTCTCCGACCACACCTTTCCCTAAAGCTGGCCGTAGACGTGCAGATTTTATTTTTTGTGCTCGATCATTTCAGTCTACCGATCTACCAGTAACCATTCAGATAATAAGTATCAAAAAGCACAAACCACATAATGCTCAGGTCATTGACGGGCAGCAATTGTACGGAAGTTATGTCCGACAAATAGCAGTGACAGGCTCCCTTTGATATCGTCAGATAGGCAATACATGCAGAGATATTATCGCTAGCCGATATAAATCGTTTAACCTGTCCGATCGACTGAATGGCCGATTACCATGGCAGTGTTGGACTGGGATGCCAGCGGCCCACCATAAAGCCTTAGACCCACCAAAAAACCAAAGAACGTGAGCCCACCCATAAACCTTGGACAGTGGACCTTTCCAAACTATTATTTCTACTCTGCTCACTCAACCTCTTTATTCTCCTAGTCTTTTATATATACTTACAATATTCTCCCATTATTAAGCATTTTCCAATAAAGAAATGGGGAATGACCATGAAATAGGCTAAATGTTTAGAAGCAAAAGGGCCTACTAACAGCTGGGCCCAGCGGGAGTTTTCCTTGTATCCGGGTGGGCCAGTCCGACAATGTACCAGACACTGTAACAAAAATGTTGGGACGGTCCAGATCAACGGTATCTTTGCGTCTATGGCCAGCTTAACATACACATCATTCTTCTGCTGAATTTAGATGGACATGAATATAATGTGTACGAACTGAAGGAGAAGGAAAGTTGAAATCACTAGGGAGTGCCAAATATAATCAAGACCAACTGAAAAGTCTCAGCATACTGCTGTCTACAGTGTCCTTCAATGATTTTTATCCATCTTTAAGGGCAAAGACACATGTGGAGATTAGTTGCCCCGTGAAAAATCTCCTCTTCTGCAGCTAGTCTCCTCCAAATGCTTTCCCACTGGCAATAAAGTCAATCACCGGTTGTAAAACATATGTGGCATTTCGCTTTTCCTAAAGTGCTTTCTTAAGTTGCCTGAAGAGGAAACTTTGGGCGACTTTGGAAAAACTGCACATGTCTAAGGAACTCCTGTAACAGAACCACATTGTAGTGTTCTTTCTTCTTAGATCTTTTCTTTGGCTCCAGGGACTCCGCATACGCAGTAGTCAAAACTCGCCTTTTTGCTTCCAAGTGCAGCTTTTCACTCTACTAAACATGTCACTAGTGATGTGAGGGAATGAGTTTTCCTTGATCTGCACCACACCCTCCCAACCCTAACCCAGCCCGCTCTGTTCCCTCTCATTATAGACCCATGCCTGCCCGCCCTGTGGTGGTCATGAAAGGGGCGGGACAGGTGCAAGGCTATAAATTTAATGGGCCAGAAGTCGGCAGTGTGAGGTCATGGGTGGGGAGATTGGAAGGGAGAACTTGAACCCGCCTGCGTCACGAAGATTTTTTATGGTAGCCAGACAGAACCAGCCAGACCTGCAGGTAAACCTTCGAATCCCTGGCTGGTCCACACATTACTAATGTGCACCTATCCCGGACATAGAAGAAGATCCAGAAGAAGATGACAATGTAATGTTCCTGCAGTACTATCCCGGGCTGGTGCACTTTTAAGTAAACTACTGACTTTCCAACAGGAGCAGCCTTGAACCAGCCACTGGTGATGTTCGGGTTTGTCCAACCAATACGAGTTAAGCTGGCCATAGATGTAAAGATTTTTAAAAGATCCAATCGTTATTCTGAGACCACGATTATCTCGAAACCATCATTTAAATGTACGATGTGTCCATCAACTAAAAAGACCATTTCAAGCGAAGAGTAGCTGCCTGCTTGGCCCTCCATACATAGATAGATTGCACTGGGACCGATAAAGATTTTTAAACCTGGCCGATCAATTTTCTGACAGATGTCAGACGAAAGATCGTAAGATTTACGATCGTTTGAATCCCACTAACCGCATGATAATTTGATGGATTGGTCAGACTGCACTGAAATCAGTCGTTCACCAAAGAAGAATCGTCGCATCTATGGGGACCTTTAGGGTTAGCTCACACGAGGAGATTAGGGAGATTTTGTCGCCTGGCGACTAATCGCCTCGACTTCTGGGCGACAATCTCCCCGAACTGCCTCCTTGTGACTTCCCATCCGCTGTAATGAAAAGTCGACTGCGCTAAAGCACATGCAGCAGTTTCCAAAGTCACCCGAACTTCAGGTGACTTCGGAAAATGTCACGCCGCG
Source organism: Xenopus laevis (assembly GCF_017654675.1). Taxonomy (NCBI): domain Eukaryota; kingdom Metazoa; phylum Chordata; class Amphibia; order Anura; family Pipidae; genus Xenopus; species Xenopus laevis. The sequence continues at coordinate 30,000,032 of NC_054373.1, forward strand.
AGTGCTTTAGCGCAGGCGACTTTTCATCATAGAGGATGGGAAGACACGAGGAGGCAGTTCGCGGAGATTGTCGCCCAGAAGTCGAGGCGATTAGTCGCCAGGCGACAAAATCTCCCGAATCTTCTCGTGTGAACTCACCCTTAGGGTTGGGTGTGGGTCACTCCTCCTCTGCTCCTGAAGTCTTGGGACAAGAGGCTTACATAGAAGTAGCGTACACAGTAAGATGAGGCAGGTACGGGTTGGGTGCAGGTCCTACAATGCTAACATTTTGCAGCTTATGGTCAGGTTCTGGTTAAGGTTCTATGGGTTATGGTCGGGCAGGGATTGAGTTTTTCCTAACCCCCACATCACTACCAGCCACATATAGATTCACATGGATGGGAAATCTGGTGATTATCTACCACATGCCAATCATTGTTCCATTTGTGGGGCCCCTCAATAATCAGTTTGACAGTGTAGGTACAATATGTGATATTAGTTTTATAATGTCAACTCTGGTCTGTGTTTTAAAGACAAATATATTTTTTTTTTCGTACTTAGTTGTAGTATTAAACTAGTATGTTTTAACGTTGCACAGTCTAAAAAGGTGGATCAGGATGCATTTCGCTGCATGTTGTTCTTGTATAGCTATGCATGTGACAAATAAAGAATCTCATCTTGTCTTATATTACTCTGGTATAATTGATTATAAGCAACCTTTTGTAGGTGCTAGCTTGGATGCACAGTCTCACCACTAATGTCAGTAGCAGCCGCTGAATCCTCCTTGGGGATGTATTATTGTTATTATACAACAATTATTTTTACCATCTGGTTGAGGGTGATTTGGCCCTAGGCTTACAGGTCTTGGTTTCGCAGGTCAACCCACATGCAGAGCCAAAAACGGCCAAAGAAACGCTCATTTGGTGACCTTGCCAAACACATGGATCTTACAGTGTATGATGCCCAGCTTTACTATGCCAGAGCTCTTCAAGTTGATTAAAATGAGGGGTCTGCCATTTCTATGAGATGCTCCATTCAAATGTTATTGCAACAGTCGATGGTGGGCCTTGGCCAAATGCCTCTTTTGCCCATTTATTAAAGTCTATAAAGTAAATAATTCACAACTTATAGTTTTCCTTAATTTTACTTTGGATTTAGTTATAACCCCCTTTTTATTTTTTTTGATTGGTGTATAAACATTCTAAAGTCATAAGCCGTGTTAAATGAAATTAAAATAATGCCAAGGAAGACCCTTAGTGCTTAATCAAGGCGCCTGGCATTGAGAAGAATGGCTGCTTTCAGCTTTATCAGGCCGAGAGGTCTGTCTCCTCTGCAGTGAAGTGGTTTGCTAAGCAAGGAGGAAGAAGTGTAACCGCAGTTATAATTGAAACCAGAATCAGGTAACATTTATTATGTCTAAAATTCCAATTTTCTTGAAGAGCCAGAAAAGAGCAAAGGTCCAATGCTGATCCTATATTTATTGCCCAGGAACTTTCCTACTGTATATCACTCTTGGTTTCCGTCCAGAGATAAAGTTAATATAAAGTCCTATTTAACTTGCACAGAAAGCAATTATCATGTGCCCTGATTTAATTCTGCATGAGGCTCTATATCTGGGCCTGCTGTGCTCCCAGTACAGACAGGAGCGAGGGCTTGTGTGTACAGCTGGAGATCTGGCCCTTATTTGAAAAGCCACTGACTGATAAATGGCTAATAATCACTCACCCTCGACCTGCGGATGGATGTTATTTTTCTAGGAGACATGGGGAGTTGCCCTATGCCCCTCACCCCCTTTCACCTACTTTGCCCTCTGCCGCCGCCTCCCAACCTTTTCTTCAGAAAATGAAAGGAAATGAGTTATGTCTTAAACCGAGAAAAAGGCTCCTAAAAAAAAAATATCCTTTTCAAATCTCTGGCCAAGTCAAAAGTGCAAATATTTCATAAAGGCCTAAAGGGAAAACAAAATCTATTTTGAAGGGGTTTGGTGAATAAAGAGACATAAATTGAGTGTCTTTAGAGCAAAAAGAGGCAGTCACAATTTTTTTTTTCTGCTTCAGACACCAATGCAATTGAATGCATCCCGCCTTCTGCTATGCTGGTTCCCATCGCTCTGACCCATATCCATTGCCTAAATTGTGTGGCTACAGGCGAAAGTGCTGGGGAAAGAGTATATGGAGGTGAAATGCGTGACTACAAAAAATGAATAAATAATGCAGTGGTCATTTAAAGGACAAGGAAAGGCTATTTTAGTGGGGGTGTCAAAATGTTAGGAATCCCCCCCCAGTGAAATAAACTGCTTTTCCTGGGCCAGTGCTCCTATAAGGAAAAACTGCACCAGGCCAAGGAGAAAAACTGCCACTTTACTTGCCTTTTCCCAGGCATCCCCATGCTGTCGCGCAAGTCAGAAAAGTAGCAGTTCTCTGCTAGTTTAGAAATGTATTTCACTGGGGGGTGGGTACCTAAAATTTCAGCACCCAAAATATCTTTTCCTTATCCTTTAATAAAGTAGTACAGTCATACACTTACTGCTGCTGAGCTGCTACAATATCTCATTCTCGCTGTTAAATGGGTTGTTCACCTTTAAATCAACTTTGAGTAATCAAAATGATTTTTAGAATTGTATTTATTGAGTTCTAACTTTCACCCATTGATAAATGTGCGTCTAAAAATCCCATAGGAATGAAAAGAACGTTGGTGAGTTTTTATTTATTAAAATCTAAACTCACATTTTGATAATCTGCCCCTTAGTGTTTTATTATTTGTGGTACCAAACACAATCTGGCCCAGATTATAAGAATTCAAATGGGTAAAAATCTGAATATCTGGTAACCTCTCTAAGTGAGCAGATCTTTTGGAGCACGTCCATTCCACTATCAGCGCCAATTCCTAAACAGCGACATTACTTATGGCTCAAGCCTTTCTCTTTTAAAAAAAACTTTCTTTGGCAATCCATAGACCATCAAGTGACTTCACAGGAACCAGCCACTATAAAAGCATTGTCCTATTTTAGGGCCTTGCTGTGTTGACATTGAGTTGGCAAATAAGTCTGATTATCTATCGCAGGATAAGTGTAAAGATGAGTGAGCTGCCATCATAAATTCAGGATTTGGCTGAATACCAAATCATCATTGTTTGGCTGAATATCAAATAGCACTGTTGGAACTCAGCAGGATCAAAAGATCTCCTTCAACCTATATTGCAGTAAAAATGAGGGATAACTCTTTGATCTCACTTTACTCTCAAGAGTAAAACCCTAGCTACTGCATCATTTGGCAAACTGTAATGATTTGACAGACTGCAGATGGTCCAAATAAGGATGGAACTGTGCCAAATACCCAGTCTGAATGCTAAATTTAGCGCTTCTCTAAATACATGGAACAGTGAGAAGATTATGTTGTATAGAATAGAAAGTATTCTCCAAACTAGCTCTACAGCTGCTATAGAAATCCAACAACTCCAAGTGGTAGTAAATAGAAGGCAGCAGGCTGGAGATCAATGACATAAAGACGAAACACAGCAAAGCTCAGACCTGGTGTGAAAGAGAAACACAGAGGAAACTGAAGAGTAAAATGAGACTGGAATTTGTAGGCACTTCTAGACAGGAAATTATTTATTCTACTGATGTTCTTAGACACTCCTTACAGAAATGAATGGACGCAGACAATAATTGCTAAATTATGCTAGTTCTTGCGAGAATCTAGCAAATGATCCACTTTCAGCCCCTCTGGGAGGCCAAGTTGGAAGCTGTAAGGTCTCAGTTGAGTGTGAATCCCCAGGAGATCACTGGTATTGTCCTGTATGGATCTGTGATTGGCTGTGTGCAAGATGAATTGCAACCAGCCAACTGCTTATCCATCTGACCAATGGACTGAAATAATCCACAAAGCACAGTTGACTGATTTTCACTTTGGTGGGAAGATGCTGACATGTTTATCATTGTCAAGGCTCATCCTTTGGACGAAGGAAAGACACCCATCAGGTATATGCCAAGGGTGAACAAAAGGCATTGTGCTTATGAGTGGGACATTGGGCTGGTTCCTTTGGTAGCTCCTTGTGACTCTTAAAAAACAAATTTTATATCCAAGGGACTCACCACATATATGAAGAGGCTCATGTGCCCTTTAGCTTAAAGGAGCAGAAACCATTGTATAGCTTGTAGAGCAGCACGGAAAGAGCAGTCCTCCAGGAAGACTTGTTAAATTCCAAACATGTTTATTGAAATACCAGAAGCAAAAACAGCCTTACGCGTTTTGTGTTCTCACAATACTTAGTGACACTAAAAATGTTCTTTTCAAAATATTAATCTACATTAAAATTTACCAAAAGGTCATGTTGATCGTTTTTCGCAGATAGTTTGAAGGTAATTGTTACTTGAAGTTCCTAAACCTGACTGTTTTGCCAACCTGACTGTCCCTTCTTAACATGTCAGTTAGAGTTTCTACTTGTGCACAAATATGACAGCCCCCTCATAGAGGAACATAGGGTTAATAAAGGTAATGTAAAAGCATCAGGCAATTACTTTTATGGCAAAACTATAAATAGCATTTAAAGATAATGTTATTATAGATATAAAAAAGGTTACTTTCTGGTGTCAATATCTCTTTAAACATAGGTTGTATATCAAAGCTCCTTGCGACTCTTAGACAAGATAGCTGATCTCCCTGCTCCTCGCACAACAAAATTCATATTTTATGCTTGATGATGTTCTGTTGTGTCAACATACTGTAAATGCAAATGTTGTTCTTATTGACACTACTCACTCAAGGTACTCACATTCAAACACACTCCTTGCACCATTTGTGACAAGTACAAATTCACCAAACTAGTAACAACTTTGTGTTAAATAAATACATGAATTACATACCACATATTATGTTGCATTTTGATATGTATATTCATATTTACATTCATATTCAGATTTATATCTATAATTTATATATTCATATATGTAGATGAATTTGGAATGTATTATAATATTATTTATTCACAATATGGGATATTATACAGGTCTACTTTCCTTGCAACACCATTGTTGTCTTTTTAGTTTAAATAACTTTACCCTGACTCCTGTGAGTATAATAGGGTATAACCCTGGTTTATGTATATATTATACTAGGAACCTAGGAACAGGCAGAGACTAAAGTTGTGGGTATATAAGGACTGTGACCTGTAACAGCCACACCTCCTCTGATGAAGCACCCAATGGTGTGAAACACGTCAGGAGGGTGTGGCTTGCATGAGGTTTGGGGACACAGATAAGAGACTGCCATGTGGTATGTAATTAATGTATTTAATTTTTAAATTATTAAAAGTTTAGTAAATTTGCACAAATGAGATAAAGTGCATATTTTGGTTTCTGAATAATAATTAAGCATGTTGATCACTCTTGGACAGCATATAACCACAATATTCATTATACACAATTACCCTGAACGTGGAGGTAATGCCCAGGTTCCCACAGCCGGTTGCTTTAATAGTAGAAAATAATTATTAGGGAAGCACATTTTAAAGGGAATAAAATAAAAACAATAAAACCCAATTTTTACTTTCTTTAATGAAAAAGAAATCTATCTCCAATATAAACAAAAAGAACACCAAGAGCCCCAATAGTGTAATATGTATTGGTTAAGCTGGCCATAGAGGCAAAGATCTGATCGTACGAATCGAGGATTCGTACGATTTTCAAACCGTGTGTGGAGAGTCCCGACATTTTTCGTCTGGCGGAGATCGGTCAGGTTAGAAAATTTCTGTCGGCTGCCGATAATATCTCTGCGTGTATTGCCGATCGTACGATTTTCAGTGGGAGACTGTCACTAGCTTTTGGTTGGACATAGATATCGTACGATTGCTGTCAGGGGCAGAACATTGCTGATCTGTTCTTTAACTAATCTGACTGGTAAGACTTTGATCTGAATGGTTAGTGGCGGGTCGGGAGATGGGAAAGTCCGATCGTACGATGATTCGTACGATCGGATCTTTGCATCTATGGCCAGCTTTAGGGATAATGAAATAAGAGTAAATAACATATACTCAAAAACCAGGGTTACCAATAGGCAGCCACTGTAAAGGCAGGTCCTGACCCCACTCAGGATTAAGAAGTCGCTCTCTGTAGATAGAAAAAGGGTATCAACCCTCCACCCAGGGTGGACTTAGTATTGTATAAAAAGAACAGAGGCGCCAAAAGAATGAAAGGATATAAACGAGTTAAAAAACAGAAACTTGGTAATCAGAGGAGGCAGTAGTGGACTTACCGCCTCCAAGCAGACACAAAACGACTGTAATTAAGCAGTCAAAATTTATTTACGAACTCCAATCAGTACAACGCTTTTGACGGGCTCAGACCCGCTTCTTCAGGCAATAAATATAGGAGTTACAGCATCTGGCAGTAGTATACACACTTACAACAGAGGCGCTAAGTGTGTATACTACTGCCAGATGCTGGCTCAAGCGCAAATTTGAATGTTCTCGATTAATTATTTTTGAAGGACTACATTACCTACCCACCAAGTGTTTTCAATGAACCACATTTATGGCAGCTGCTCTATGCTTATCACACTGATTGAGTATTCATTTTTGAAACAATAAAATGTTCTCTAGCTTTGCTGTGCGAAACAAGCCCACTTGCAAGTCAGAGGGTTGCTGCATTTAAAAGTAATTGCTAGGTAAAGCAAGTGTTCCATGACATTCTGAAGTCTAATGTTTCATTGGAATGGTTGAAGAAGATTTCTGTGGTTGCTTTGATAATAGACACTATTGTAGTGCTCTGTTTTATGGGTGAACAAAAATATACATAAATAAATAAGACACCTGGTGGAATGTGTGAAAGTTATACTGTGGCAAACAAAATTAGTTTATATTAGCAGTAGACAAGGACAGAATTTGCACATAGAAGCAATGTAGAAGCAATAACCTCATATAGAAGGACCATTCCAAAGGGAATGAAGGCGCCAGCTGTCTATATTGTTATTAGACCACTTTTTTGACCAGAGCCAGAGAGGATGCCCAAGCCAACCACAAGGGTTCCTTGGGACAGGTGACAAAATGTGTTGAGCACTAGATTAGGTTGGTGTGTTTTTCAGCGAAGAAAAGTGTTGGCTCAGGGGGGACAGGTAATAAATCGTCACCCCCAAGTACACAGAGGCCTGGATTTGTGGCACGGTTACAAAGGCCTGGGCCTAGAGCGGCAAGATTTCAGGGGCGGCATGGCGCCCAGCCACATTCTAAGGAGCACTGGGAATGCAAGGTTTCCCAGTGCTCTGGCTCATGCGCACGAGCGCTCGCAGTGGGGCGATTCGCGTGGGTGGGCAGTAGGACCACGCGGCCTAGGGATGCCGCAAAGGGAAATGTATGTACATAAGCCTTTTCTTATCGTTTAGGTCAGGGATCCTCAACTTCAACTTGTTGTAGCCGTGAGCCACATTCAAATGTGAAGAAAGTTGGAGAGCAACACAAGCATGCAAAAAGTTCCTGAGGATACCAAATTTGGACTACGATTGACTATTATAGCGCCTATGTGGACTGGCTGCCTACCGGAGTTTCTGTTTGGAAGCACACAAGCCTTTAAGCCAAGAATTCCAAAACAAGAACCTACTTTGAGGTCACTGGAAGCAACATCCAAAGGGCTGGTGAGCAACATGATACTCATGAGCAACTGGTTGAGGATTACTGCTTTAGGTAGTCCCAAAACATGCCACCAATGCATCAAAACCTCTCCCACCAAAGAACTGTACCAGCAGAAGATATCCATGGTAGTCTATGCAGGGAGGATTTAGGTGCCTTGACGTTGGTTGTTTTGGGCTGCTTGAAAATGTGGGGATCCAAGAGCCACGTGATCAGAGGCCAAAAAAATCATAATACAGAAATGACCTAATATCAAATTACAAAAAGCTTTAACATAATTGTTTAGACCCCCCACGAAAATGATGGTAGAGAACAGGATGGCTGTACAAGCCTTAATAATCATGTGCGCATCATAACTCAGCAGATTCTAAGGGCACATTGTCCCTTAATGGTGAAACACATCTCAGAAGCATGAAAGCTTAACTATAAAACAGTGTAGATCAAGGGATCATCAGAGAGCAAATCAGTTTAAAAAGCTGAATGCCATCAAGGGACTGAGAGCACATAAATCGGACAGGCCAAATAAAAAATAAAAAAAGCCAGGTCAGGCATTTTTGTGGAAAATTGGAGCAATTCTCGCTGCTGGCTGCATAAAAGCTGCTGGTGTGTGTGGAATCTTTTCTTACTTGCTGTATGTCTTTTGCAAGTAGAGGGTGGCCGAGCACATGCCTGCCATTAGAATTCTGCAGGGTGGCCAAATTAGCTTCATAGAGCACATCTTGTTTGAATTACCAGGAAAAAAAAAATCAAATATATATATATATATCTATATATATATATCTATATCTATATATCTATATATATCTATATATAGAGCTTCATTAATATATCCTTTTGGTTTTCAAGAATATCCCGGTGTTGCTGGTTCTTTTCTGGAAAATATATGTAAGCCTTAACAGTGCAACTAGTTGATGTAGAGAAGCGTACCAGCACTCACGTCAAATAGAGTTCTCCGTGTCTGGGTGCAGTATCCAAAAATCAAAACGTAGCAGAGAAGAAGGGTCCGCACACACAGGACTTGAAAATCAGTAAATGGTGTTTTATTCAAGTGAAGGGAGACCTTCACTTGAATAAAACACCATTTACTGATTTTTAAGTCCTGTGTGTGCGGACCCTTCTTCTCTGCTATATATATATATATATATCAAATCCACAGTTGTAAGCAGTGCACATCGGAGTTTAAAAAATGTGTTTCTTTATTTATCAAAAGATTAAAACCATAGTCGCAAGGATCGACGTTTTGGTCAGGATCTAAGACCGTTATCAAGATCTTAGATCCTGACCGAAACAACGATCCTTGCGACTATGGTTTTAATCTTTTGATAAATAAAGAAACACATTTTTTAAACTCCGGTGTGCGCTGAAGGGAGTGCAGAGACCTGCCTGGGTATATATATATATATATATATATATCACATACGGACAGCATGAGTGCACACTGGGATTTAATTAAAACTCTGATGTTTATCAAGATCTTGATAATGGTCCTAGAGGCAGACCAAAACGTTGACCAGTTTTAATGTAACTTAATAAACATCAGAGTTTTAATTAAATCCCAGTGTGCACTCATGCTGTCCGTATCTGTTATGCTTTTCTCATATGAGTGGCACCTGGGTGTCTTGCTGATTCCAGTGGAGTGCGGACTACCAAGGATTTTTATATATATATATATATATATACACATAACAAAATTAGACAGGTTAATAAATTTGGGCACCCCAACAGAGATATTATATTAATGCTTAGTTGAACCTCCTTTTGCAAATGTAACAGCCTCTAGACGCCTCCTATAGCCTTAGATGAGTGTCTGGAATATGGATGGCAGTATTTTTGACCATTCGTCCATACAAAATCTCTCCAGTTCAGTTAAATTTGATGGCTGCGAGCATGGACAGCCTGTTCAAATCATCCCATAGATTTTCCATAATATTCAAGTTGGGGGACTGTGACGGCCATTCCAGAATATTGTACTTCTCCCTCTGCATAAATGCCTTTGTAGATTTCCAAGTGTGTTAAGGTCCATTGTCTTGTTGGAATATCCAACCCCTGCGTAACTTCAACTTTGTGACTGATGCTTGAACATTATCCTGAAGAATTTGTTGATATTGGGTTGAATACATCCAACCCTCGACTTTAACAAGGGCCCCAGTCCCTGAACTAGCCACACAGCCCTACAGCATAACAGCAGGTAGCAGGTGTTTTTCTTGGAATATGGGGCTTCTATACCAGCCTAAGGAAACCACAGCCCTTTAGCAGTAAAGATCTGTGCCCCTGAAGATGCCCCAGTAGCTCCCCATCTTCTTTTCTGCTGATTCACTGCAAAAGCTCTGTGCGGCTGTCACTTAGCTCCACTTAGGATGCTGATGCACAGTATACTGAATACATATAATATAAATGTCACAATATAAGACATTAGACATAATTCAGATTACTGGTATATGGCAGCTCAGATACCAGCAAAATTAGCACCAGAATTTTATAATCAGCCCTGTAGCATCAGCTACTATTACAGGCAACCCTCATCTTCTACTTGATGATTTGCAATGAGCCCTAAGCTTAGCTTCTCAACAGCTGCACAAAGCCCACTGAGCATGTGCGTGTCGCAGACACTTCTAGTAAAATCCAAGTTGGGAAACTCCTGTGACCACTATAGAGATGCTGAACCTTTAGGCTGGTTAAGTAAGTTCAGTATATAAAATATGGCATTTCTAAACCTATTTATTGTTAGTCTTTAGCTCTCCTTCAAGTAGGTAGCACATATTATATGAAAAAAGTCTTACTCCCAACGTTTATAGTGCACACACAGCATGGAGTTAAACTCAGTATAATTTAAATCATGGAAAGAATTTACCACCAAACAAAACAGTAAACCCACACACTAGCTGTCCAGTGGCATTAACAGAAGTCCCAGTACAGCAAGGGAGTGTCAGCAGGGGAGGTGGACCCAGCCCAAATAATAAAAGAGAAAAGAGCGTATGGGGATTAATATTATTCTAGCTAGTCAATAGTCGAAGCTTTCATAGGGAATTCACATACACAGTATTTGTTCAGTTGAAATGCAGTATAAATCAGCCTTTTTGTATAATAGAGGAAAATAAATATGTATAACTGTAGGTGCCGTACATGGGAGAGGGCAATGGTGTAACTATTACTAGAATAGATTCTGCAAGTACGCGCATGTCTTATTCCCAAGAATGTGCATGGAATGGGGTACTCAGGGCCAAGAAGTTACAAATAAATATGTAGCCTTACAGAACATTTGTTTTTTAGATGGGTCAGTGACCCCCCCCCTCATATTCTAGAGAGTCAGAAGAAGAAAAAATGAAGAACAATTAAAAAGTTAGAATTGAATTATCCATCAAATCCCTATACCGTTATCCACAGGCATATGTACATTTGGGGCCCATACATCTCAGATGGAACAAGACAGGGCTGCCCCCTGTCTCTTATCCTCTTTATTTTAGCACTTGAACCATTAGCAGCACAACTCAGAGGTGATGCCCAATGTCAAAGGCTTAAAGATAGGACGATCACAAATTACGTCTGTTGTTATGTTAATAACACAACCACTCACCACCTAACCCAATCTCCTTAATATATTCAACGCCTTTGCAGAATTTTCAGGTCTCATGATTAACTATGATAAAACCAACGCTCTGCACATCAACCTAGGAGTACCGGACCTAGGAGTACTGGACTTTATTAAATACCTACAAGCCAGATGGCACTCGGAACGCTTCGTTTTCCGAAGCCGCTCGAAGTTTCCTCATGAGTCAACTTCGGCCAAAGTATTAGAAAACATAGCATTCCATGCCATCGCGTCATTCTAGCTGGGGGAAGGCATGTAGGGGAGATTAGTCACCCGAAGAAGAGGCGTTTTGTTGCTGGGCGACTAAACTCCCCAGTAGCCTCGTCTGCCACCACCTTAAAAGTAAAGTTAAATTGGACATATCACAATGTTGTGTCCAATAAGTCTCATAATAAGTCACATAATGAACAAAGAATGGTGCCCAGGGAGCAATTAGCCTACATGTTCCAAACTGAGGCCTTGAAATATCAATAACATTGCATGTTTTCAGGATATCCTCCCATAAGAACAAGTGAATGCAATTTAAACGGTGGATTAGCTGTAATTTCCATTGTGAGTTGATGCAAGGATAGCCTGGAAAAACTGCACTACTATAGAGCTTTCTGGACTACTACTGGTAATATGCAGCCGGAATTCTTAGGATACTCAAACATAGCTGGCACTTGTAATGGGCATACCTGCTATTATGCTATGGTTTCAGTATTTTATTTTAAGAACATCAGCATGTGCACATTTTATGAATTAAATGCTGAGCTGGCACTCACAGAATCCTCTGTAGACCAGTGTTGTAACAGCATAAAGTAGTTTATTTACATTCTGTAAGGTACATACACCCTTGAGTAGTTCATGCTATGTTGCACTTAGTCACCGGTCGATTGGACAAAGCCAACAAATATAAAGAGAAATCACTGTCAGATTACGGATTAACACCCTTTGCTGAAACTCTGGGGCATGGTCCACACATCACATTTAGTCAGCATTCAAACACTCTAACCAGCAAAATACTTCCACTCCTATGTTTGTAAAGTTTTTCTGTTGGGTAAACTACTCTTCAACAAGTTTGCAGCCTATTGGCAAGTGTTCAAAAGGACATACTTCATAAATCTTGATATGGCCCACTATGGGGGTGGCCATATTAGGATATGGCTCTGCTAATGAAAGTCATGGGCTTCAAGAAGTGGCCCCCAAGTCCTCTTCGATGACTTCTATGTATGACATTAGGGTTTTTAATATAATCTGTCCATCAATCCTGTGTTTTAGCAGATAATTGGCCGACTATGCATCAATATTTGGACAACACTATTTATGTGGGGGTGTCAGGGCATAAGCAGCAGCCTGGGAAAGGCTCTCACACAGCCTTTTGTTTGTTTAGCCCTGCAGGAAAACTCACTCTCCAAAGCTGATTGACTGGCATGTTTCAATGGCAGGAGATAAAACATGAAACATCAAGACAATCCAAATTTCTCTGTAGTAGCCTCAAACCCTTACATCCCCCATTTATTATTCTTCCTAACAGAGCAGAACCATCCAGCACAAAATATTATTCTAGTTTTTAAAATGAACAGGCAAAGTCATAGCAGAGAAGTGGTGTTTTTAATTGCTCCTACAAACAGATGTCCGTTGTATTATATACTTACAGTTAACAACAAGTGAAATGCACTTGGACATAGTATTAATCATACCACAATATGGTAACAGCAACTCAATTTGCTTTGTATCATTAACGTCACAATTTATACACATAACCAAAAAAAATAACAGAACACATGTAAAGGTGGTATAAAAAAAGGAGTTATAAAGTGATGACAGTAGCCCTGTAACACAGGGAGATGGAAAGGCTTGGAGGTTAAAGAGGTGGTTCATCTACACAAATATTGTTTTTAAAATAAAAAATTGTTCTATTATGCTTCTAAAAGTGTCCTATTTCCCAATACCAGTTTAGTAATGTAAGTCATACATGTCTAGATTATGTTGGGTAGTTTAGCTGATTTTGACCACATTGGCCAACCATGTAGGATGGTTAGTCCAAGCAATTAAGGCCATGCAAGTATATGGCCCCTTGTACAGTATCCATCCTTCCAGCCCACAGGCCAATAGAATAAAATGCCTTGTGGGTAGTCCTGTGTATGGCCCTTTAAGCCAAGGCACCAGCTCAGTGTACATTAGTTGGGAATGCATCAAATAGTTATGCTGGGCATATGTGTACCAATACATTTGTATGAAATAAATGTTCTTGAAATTTCTAGTAATTCTGTGTTGGAAAAACGATCCAGGCCAATATCTTTGCACCGTGTATATTGGTCAGTGTGTCAGTCAGACAGGTTTCAACATTTTATTGGAACAGGTTTAAAGGAGAATTAATATTGGTAGGCAGGGATGTTTCTGTGGCAGTCTTTTAAATGTGCCCCCCTCCAGCAAAGTGTGCAGGGTTGGACTGGGCCCTGGCCCTTGGGGGCCCTACAGGCTCAGACTAGTGCCACACAACGCCTGAGGTACTTGGGGACCTCCCTAAGGCACGTGCTGGCGAGGGGGGTTTAAGGGCTGGAGAGGGGTTGCGGGCACCTGATGTTGCAGCTCTGGTGGGCCCGGCCCAAAAGTCCGACACTCCCCCCCCAGTGCTTACCTTTCAGAACGTCATTGTGGGTAGACGGGGGCAGGGAGTGCTATTGTAACATTTGTACTTCTCCATGATGTAACAACTGGTTGAGCGGTTCTGAGGGGCCTCTGGCAAAGCCCTACATCTCCTACAATATTTATCCTAAACAACATCATTTCAGGGTATCATCAAATTGTAAACCACTCATTAGGGTTTATTCCATTGCCTTGCTAAACTTTATCTCAATCACTGAAACCTGCTAGGCAGCAGTACTTAGGCTGATTGAGTTTGCTCTTTAACCAGCCCATGGAAAACGAATGAGGGATCACATATTCTATGGCCACCTTTCTTTTGTTCTGATAATTTGTACAAGGAGTATGGTTGATCGGAATAGGAAGAGAGGAAGAGCCACAACTCCTCTTTACTTCCACAGCTGTAAATATACCATACACTGGCTGACTTGGTGCAAAAGCAGAAAAATCATCAAACATGTCCAATTCCCAAACTGAGTGCAAGGATATTGATCACAATTGGTAGGCCGCCATACTCGTACAGAATGAATATTGTTGCCATATGTATGGTCAGCTATCAACAGATCTTGAATCCCAGCTATAAAACGGAAAGCTGTCACACTAACAAAACAGGTGCAAATAGGGTGCAAGGGCATTAACAACGATCTTTAACATATAGAGACTGTAGCACCACTGTGCTCTTAATTCCCTATAATAAAGATGGCTATAACTTCAGTCATAAAACTATGAAATCTGCTGATTTGCAGGAGAACCGAACGAGACCACTGGACTGCACGTGTCTATGCAAGTGCAAAAATAATTTTTATGGAAATTATTTGCATGCACACACTTATATGCATACCTATATCTTTTTACTGACCTTGGTGCCGAATGCTTAAGTAATGGGAGAACTTACACACCAACCATAACGTTCTGCACTCCCTGACCTCACCTTCCACAGCTAAATACTATAGAGCAAACCCTGCACACAGTGCTGTGATCATGCAAGTAAGGGAATCCGCCTCAGAGCTTTATCAGCTTTAGAAAACACATATAAACATACAAAGCAAATATTTCTGAGAAACTATCATACGCTCGCAATATATCACAATTTTCATCCAGTACCCCAGCCCCCAAAAGCAGGTACATGCTTGTGTGAATGGTCTACAAAAATCCATATAAACCCACACTCCAATATGCCTGATAATGAATCCATAAATCTAATGCACAGAGATATCTCCTGGTGTCTATAGACCAGGAGAGCCCATTCTTTACTAATGCGAGGTCTACGTTTAGTCATGATTCCCCATTATGATCTACATCCATAAAAGCTTTGTTAGCCTTCTGCTTTATGGAAAATATTACTTATATGTTGATATATACCTTAATATAAATGATTTATGAGAAAATGAACAAACTATTTCTTATGTAACCTTAACATAATAAATATCTGAAGGAGCAGGTATGAACAGGTTTAACCTGTGATGCTCGGGTCACTCAGTGCAGGATTTAAGGATGGGGTATATGGTCAGATGGTGCAGGACTGACCTTGTCTCACACTAGTTCAAGCGAGTCCAGTTGGGGATAATGAAATCTGGCAGATTAGAAGGGCATGTGGGTTGACGTTTAGACGTTTTAGGTTGACATTAGATGCCGCTTTATCAATCCTTTTAGTGCTATTGACTCTTACATTACTTAAAGGCAGCATCTGCTACTGGCAAATAACCAAAAAGCCCAGGGAAGCCCCATAGCCAGTCACTGTATTTCCAGTGTTGTACAGCTTTAAAGATATTGCTTATTTATAAAGACCTAGGTATTCTGCAACTTTTCACTAACTGCAATAGCATCTAAGACTCTTAGTTCCTTTAAAGGGCCACACTTTTGCACTAAATGCATTAGTAATCAAAAACATGGAGGGATGGCCTTGTCCAATAATTGTGCCTAGACGAACTATTCCCAGGAGAGTCAAAAGGCTAACATTGGCAATATTAATGTAAGATTCATTTATTGTAGAGACTGCATATGCACTGTGTAATGTAGCAATCGCACCCCATCTGACCCTAAACCAAACACTAGAGGAGTTGGATTTGCTGCCTCAGGACCAGAAGCACCCATAAATAAGAGTCACTTTGGTGGCGGTTGCATCAGCCTGGGAGCGGAGGAGCTTGAGAAACAGTAAAACTGCATATGCGCGGTGTGCATGCTTCGGAGGAGGGGGAGCAAGAGGCAGCTGGCCTCGGGAGCAGAGTTTAGAAATCCGGCACTGCCTACAGTGCAGTGTGCCGAGTGCTGCCGGCTCCCCTGCACAGCCTGGGAAAGGAGGCAGCAGGAAGTGGAACATATAGGCTGAGCCTGTACTAGTGGGGATTGTGCAGAAATTTTCAATAAAGTAACCAGAAACATCATTTTTTAAAGCACATTCCATCTAAAAGAGTTTAAGCAAATCTAAACAACATTTGTGTATTTTTAAAAGATCTTTTTTTTTTTTTAATCTTTTTTTCCAGATTTATTCTGCGGTCAGGGTGGTATGTTGGAATAATGAAGGACATTTTGTCTTCAAACAAGAGGCAACCATTAAGTGCAAATGTACCTTTAGGCAAACACCCATACTGCATAAACAGTAACTGGCAGGAGTGCAGTCACGGGGTGTTTAAAAATAGGCAACTAAACGATAAGCCCAGAGCAATGACAGGAGCTCTCTGCTACCCAGCCCTGCCAGCAACTCAGCTCTCACTTCAGCTTGTGCTCAGTGGGCTGCTAAATACTAATAATGCCAGCGCTACAGTTTACAGCACTCTGCATTGTGTTTAAAAACCGGCCCGCAACTAGAACCTAATGCCAAGCTAGTACAGAGGAAATAAGGGAGCAGCTAATATGCTATGCTGACCACTTGCACAGAAGTCTTACATTGTGGTTGGCGGCAGACAGCAGTTCCCATAGCCTGTCTATACTGATGTAACCCACATGTAGACATAGATATTTTTTTTTATCTGTAAGTAAACTGCAAAACTGCTCAGTGGAGTAACGTCTGCAAATGCCCGTAAATGTTTTCTTAAACTTTAGTTTCCTTTTAACACAAAGAGGGAAAACTGATGGACTTGGGAAAACTATAGCCTCAAATGAAAATTTAAGCAACAGATGTTTATATCATATTAAGTGGCATATAAAAGAATCTTACCAAATTGGAATATATATTTAAGTAAATATTGCCCTTTTACATCTCTTGCCTTACATCTCGTGATGGTCTGTGTGCTGCCTCAGAGATCACCTGACCAGAAATACTGCAGCTCTAACGGTAACAGGAAGAAGTGTTGAAGCAAAAGACACAACTCTGTCTGTTAATTGGCTCATGTGACCTAACAAGTATAGTTTGTTGGTTTGTTTGTGTGCACAGTGAATTGTACGATCCCAGGGGCGGCCCTTATATTTTAAAATGGCAATTTTCTATTTATGATTACCCAATGGCACATACTACTAGAAAAGTATATTATTATGAAAATGGTTTATTTACATGAAGATGGGTTTTACATATGAGCTGTTTTATGCAATATATTTTTTATAGAGACCCACATTGTTTGGGCATACCTCCCAACTGTCCCTTTTTCAGAGGGACAGTCCCTCTTTTGACAGCTCTAACTGCAGTCCCTCATTTGTACTGGAAAGTCCCTATTTTCTCTGCACTGAACAGCCAGAAAAAGAAACAAAGTTTCCCACTTCATTGGCTTATGGCAGAGAGCATTGAACACCTAACAGGTCCAAATAAGATACTTTGTAACAATTTTGAGACACAAAAAAACTGTTTAGATAAGGAGAAATATTTTCAAACTTTCATAACCTGCCAAATTTTGTAAAATTAACATGGTAATTAGGGGGTGTGGCCACAGAAAGGGGCATGGTCAAAAAATGTTGTTGTTCTACGTGTTCTCTTTTTACTTCCAAAATGTTGGGAGGAATGGTTTGGGGGATATAGTTTTCCTTTAAATATAACTAAGCTAAATCACCACAATAGCATTATGTATATAATTGAGGAACTATCATATAAAATATAATCGTCAATTGGCTAGTGCTCACTAAAACAAGGAACTGTGTTATAATGCTTTCTTTATACAGGTATGGGATCCGTTATCCGGAAACCCGCTAGCCAGAAAGCTCCGAATTACGGAAACACTGTCTCCCCTAAACTCCATTATCAAATAATCCATATTTTTAAAAATGATTTTCTTTTTCTCTGTAACAAAAAATAGTAACTTGTACTTGATCCCAACTAAGATATAATTATTCCTTATTGGAGGCAAAACCAGCCTATTGGGTTTATTTCATGTTGATTTTCTAGCAGATTCTAGGTATAAAGATCCAAATTACAGAAAATACTTTATCCAGAAAACCCCAGGTCCCCAACATTCTGGATAACAGGTCCTATACCTGTAGTGTGTTCCTTGTCATCTCAAGCTCAATCCTGTGCTTATCCCCATTGGTGTAACTTTCAATCAGGGCTACTATGAGGTGGGAGTCCAGTCAGTCACCCCCTACAGACTAGACCAGTCCAATGGGGTAGAGTGGGCCTCTTTGAGCACATTTGGCCATTGTCAAGCCTGCACTATTTTGTTTTTTAGTTAAAGCCCCATTCTCACTTAGTTGGCAGGGTCCACCACCCAGGTAGTCCAGAAGGGTGGTGGGAGGCCTAATAACGGAGTAGACTTGCTAACAAAGCAAGACCTTTAATGGAGGATGCTCTGCTCCCATGAAGGGCAGCACAAGAAACTGTGACAATGTAACTGAATGCACAGGAGCAGGCTTGAAAGCACAAGGCGCATAAAGCAATCAATAAATAACATGGTCATGTTCTGGCTAAACAGAGAGGAATCTGTGAGTCTTATCCAGTGTAAGGCTGCTGGTCATATTCAGCAAAAGGTAAACCTATGTCAAAAACAATTAAAAAGAGATAAAGGCCACATCAAGGTTAGCTTTACTCCTTCTCTTCACTTTCCACTTTAAATTCAAGCATTATAAGGGGTGGCAGAAGTGCATGATACGTTTTGTCACTTCCAAAAGGTAGTATAATATTAAAAACGGATACTAAAAATGATTTACCTGTGATCAATAACCGTAACATTGGAAGAAGGGATTCCTAAAACAGCACAACTTCTAATCAACTCAGTCTTACGGATCTCCCCTTGATTGTAGTAATTTCCTACAAATAACAAATACATTAAAGGGGTTGCTCACCTTTACATTAACATTTAGTATGATGTAGAGAGTGATATTCTGAGATAATTTGCAATTGGTTATCATTTTTTATTATTTGTGGTTTGTCAGTTATTTCGGTTTTTTATTCAGCAGCTCTAAACTCTCCATATTACCCTAGCAACCATGCATTGATTTGAATAAGAGACTGGAATATAAATAGGAGAGTCCTGAATAGAAATATGAGTAATAAAAAGTAGCAATAACAATACATTTGTAGCCTTACAGAGCATTGGGGTAGATGGGATCAGTGACCCCCATTTGAAAGAGTCAGAAGAAAAAGGCAAATAACTAAAACACTAAGAAAAATAAATAATGAAGGCCAATTGAAACATTGCTTAAAATCGTTCTAAAACATACAAAACGTTTACTTTAAGGTGAACCACCTCTTTAACTCTCCTTTACTTCTCAATGATTCTTTTGCTTGGGGAAGCGAAACACAGCAATAACCAGAGGATATCAATGGTAGCTGTTGGAGGCATAATTGGCAACCTTTGGCATCTCTACAAGCACTGCTCAGCCAGCAGAGATACAGGGCCATTGATGCCTATGCGTAATAACATAAATATAAAGGACACCAGCAAATGAAGGATTCAATAAAGACCACGATTTTAAAGATATAAAATATTTAATTTCAAATTGCAAACACGCAGAAGGAAAAACGTACAAGATAACAAGCTGGATTAAGAGATTCTTTTTAAGAGGGTTGATCCTCATGACCCCCAGATTGGACACCAAGGGGCAAATTTTTCAAGGGTTGCATAGTAAATTAAAATTTTTGAGCTTCAAAATTCACACATTCAAATTTTAATCCCCATATTCGAATTTAAATTCGAATGGGAGATTTATCACACCTCAACCATGAAACAGTCCTAATTCAAATATTCGCCACCTTAAACCTGCCGAGTTCATGTACAAGTCATTGCCAGAGGTCAGTTGAGCTATATGGAGATGTTAATAGCCTTCCTGACATTCCAGTTTTTTTTTTCAGAGAAAAACTCGATTTGTACAAATTGAATATGATACAAATTTCCGGGTTTGAACTAGTCGATCGAATATAAGACATTCTAATTTTTTCTTAAATAACCTGAGTATTTTTTTTTTTTTGAGTATATTCGAATGAAAAAAAAATCACATGAATTCGAAATTCGACCTTTGATAAATGGGCCTCCCAATGTGTACAATGGCACACCCCACTACCGTGTCATGCTGAGCAAACTGCAGTAATTGTATGTAAATGCTGATGTCTATGAATGCACATAAACACTCCTTGTATAATTCTTATTCTGAATCGGAAAAAAAATTAGGGCACAGTGCTGGAATGCCTTCAAAGGTGGAACTGAAAGAGCTGAAATAGGAAAAGGAAATCATTGTTAAAAATCAAAAGCTGCTGGTGAACTTGCTAGCTGGGCACCTTTGAGTTAAGTTTAATATAATGTAGAGAGTGATATTCTGAGAAAATTTGCAATTTATTTTCATTTTTTATTATTTGCTGTTTTTGTATTATATAGCTTTTTTAGTCTTCAGTTTGAAATTTTAGCAATCTGGTTTCTAACGTCTGAATTACCTTTGCAACCATGTATTGATTTGAATAAGAGACTGGAATACATATAGAAGAGGGCTTTAATAGAAAGGTGAGTAATTAAAAGTAGAAATAACAATACATTTGTAGCATTACAGAACATGTTTTTTTTTTTAAGATTGGGTCAGTGACCCCCATTTGAAAAGTGGAAAGAGTCAAAAGCTAAAAAAATAATGAAAACCAATAGAAATGTTTCTTAGAACTGATCATTCTAACATATAAAAGTTAACTAATAGGTGAACCACCCCATTAAACATGAAGAAGTTGAGGTTGCCCATTACAGCCTTGAGATTTGCCCTAAAACAGTAACCGACAGCGGCAGTGGGAAACAAATCTGCTAAGTCTAAGCAAATAAGACTTTGTTGGAGGATATTGTATCTACAAATGCAAAAACATGTGCTACATGTTATATCATTATGATAAATAGTGACTCCAATACTCAAGTAATGTAATGTGTCTAGTGTTCAGACCTAGCTGTGAAATATAATAGAGACAGCCTGACTCAATTAAACACAACTTTCTTGTATTGGGAGGCAAAGGCCCACTGACTTCTCATTAAAACACTGTATGTAATAGACTCTGTTTTATCCAAATAATACAAATTTTTAAAAATGATTTCCTTTTTCTCTGTACCTTGTACTTGATCCCAACTAAGATATAATTATAATGTTGCCCCCTTTTGGAGGCAAAACCAGCCTATTGGGTTTATTTAATGTTTACATAATTTTCTAGAAGATCCAAATTACGGAAAGCTCCATTATCCGGCAAACCCCAGGTCCCGAGCATTCTGGATAACAGGTCTCATATCTGTATACGCTTTGGTTGTATTTGTATGAAGGGGTGTTGTTCCTTTGTGGTCAGGATTAAAAGCAGCCTCAGCATGCCTTGGATCTGTCAGTATTTGGGTCTAATATCAAGGTCTGAGGCCATATTGCAGGGCCACACAGTACTGGCACCATTGTCGGACTGGTCCACAGAAAATTATCAGTAGGTGTTACGGGCCCTCCTGCTCGGAACCATTTGGTTTACTTAATTGCCTTCCTTATTTCTGTATGGGAATGGAGAAACAGATGGAAGGATGGATTATAGTGTTTAAATAAAACAGACAAGTAGAATAGAAAGGCGGAGAGAGGAGTAAAATCAGTTTGGAGAGTGGGACCCCTTGCATCCCAGTCACACACTGCGTAGCAAACATTCTGCTTTCCAATGCCTCATTGCTGCTCGAACAGAGATCCCCAACTGCCCACTAGTGCAGTACCAATTGCCAGCATCTTTATCATCATTTGTGTATATAGCCCCAGCAAGTTACACAGCCTTTTACATTAATTTATGACGAACAAGGATCTTACAATAATTTAACAAACAAGGGTTTACAGAGTTAAAAAAAGGAATATAGAATTGTTTAAACATGTTCATCACCCATGAATACTGGAGGCTTTGATGAAGTAATAACCGGCAGGGTGTATTCTGGACCCCCCATCGACCTTTTAAGCAGAATAAAACTCGGTTGCACTGGAGTAGTTTGTTTGGGGTGGATCTAAACATTACTCTCAAGGTGGCCACAGATGAACCAATAAAAGCTGCCGATTTGGTATTTCCAGACCGAGACGACAGCTTATTAGCTCATGTATGGGAACCTCTGAAGGGCCGGCCAGACAGATACCTGGCTGAAAATTGGAAGGAATTGAAGGGGCACATGTAAAAATCCCGTCAGGGACCACATCAGCTCTTTAATACAGTCCTCATCCAGTCACCCTGACAGCCTTCATTTGCCACTGTTGTGATTTGATCACTTGACCTTATCAGCCCGCTATCTCCCACCTAAAGGGAAAATATCTGCTTGTGTTGCAACCTCGCCAAACAGGCTGATCTATTTGTGTATGGCCAACTTGAGATCAGTGACTGTCCACCAGGGTTGCCAGGTTTACCTCCAAATTGGGCTGTTTTTAAAATGTAGTGGCGGGTTTTAAAAGTCCAAACCTGCCAACGTATGGATTTTGGCTACTTTTGGGAATTGTCACG
Organism: Xenopus laevis; assembly: GCF_017654675.1. Classification (NCBI taxonomy): domain Eukaryota; kingdom Metazoa; phylum Chordata; class Amphibia; order Anura; family Pipidae; genus Xenopus; species Xenopus laevis. Next base: position 30,022,675 of record NC_054373.1, read on the forward strand.
GGTTTGGACTTTCAAAACCCGCCCAATTTTGTGCGGCTGGAATTGGACTCTGATGTGAATCAGAGATTTTATGGGGAGTGGCTGAGACCGAGGTACTGTGGACATTGGTGAGTGTTTTACTGTAAAGCCCTTTTAATATTCCTGCATGTATTGTGTTTTGTTTACAGTGTATGTTTAATAGGTACATGACACAATGGCACAGTTTGTGTATGTTTAAAATGTGCCATTGTCAGATAGAATTGTATGAATTTATAGCATATGTGTGTGTACGTCCATTGTATATTGTGTCCGTTTGCTGGGATTGAGAGTTGTATCCGCACTGAAATCCATATCATATATACTGGGTTCTTGATCTAAATTGTATACATACTTGTCAAGGTGATCCGCACAACAATTTCTCTTTTTAGTGAATATTTATTCCACCGTGCATTCCAACGTTCCGATCCACATTAGGATCCTTGATTAAGATCCTAATGTGGATCAACACGTTAAAATGCACAGTGGAATAAATATTCACTAAAAAGAAAAATTGGTGTGCGGATCACCTTGACAAATCTATCTATACACACACACATATATATATATATATATATATATATATATATTCAGTGAAAAAAGACCGCACTCACAGGACTTTGTATCAAAAAAAGCCACAAGGGCTGTGATTTTATTCCTTAGATTAGAGGAATAAAATCACAGCCCTTGTGGCTTTTTTTTCATACAAAGTCCTGTGAGTGCGGTCTTTTTTCACTGAATATATGTAAATTTTAATAGCACCAAGGCATTTAACCATTTTATTGTGGAGTGCACCAGGTCGGATTCTTTCTATCTATCTATCTATATATATATATATATCTATATCTATAGATATATATATATTAAGATTTTTCAGTGTAATTGGGCCATTTTTGGGCTACTTTTTGGCTAGTTTATTTTTTTTATAGTCTTTGGCTGGTTTTTGAAACATAAACCTGGCAACCCTGCTGTCCGCCAACTCTCAATAAGAACTGCAGCAACAAATTATGCAGGACACCACACATGCCCAGATCTGGTTGGACAGTTTGGCCAATATAAAGCACACAGGTAAGTTGGGGGGCTCATAATATCCTCCCAAAGCATCATTACCACTATAGTGTGTGCCCTTAATTGTAGTCTAGATAGACAGCTGTGTGATCTCATTGGTCTCACACAAAAAAGTATTCCTCTCATTTGCATCTTAGTGGGATCAGCTGACAGGAACTGCACCAGAATCTGGATGCCCAAGTAAAGCTGGCCATATATGTTGAGATTTTTAAAAGATCCGATCATCGTGAGACCACGATTATCTCGGAACAATTGTACGAATTGTCTATCAACTAAAAAGACCAATTTGCCAGGAAAACAAAGGGGAGCTGCCTGCATGTCTGCCTGGTCGATCAATTTCCTGACAGATGTTGGCTAAAAAATCGTAAGATGTTCGATCGTTCGAATCCCACTAACCGCACAATATTTTCGAAGGATTGGTTGGGCTTCGCTAAAATCGGTCGTTCGGCAAGAGAAATCTTTGCGTCTATGGGGACCTTAACTCACACACAGCCCATATCACTCATGCAGAAACCGTTGTAGCTACATAGATTCATGTTATTATAAAACTTGCTGCTCTAAATCAGGTACGGGATATTTATTATATTTATTTGCCTGGTATGGGGATGCATTGCAGGGGATCTCTTAGTTCTCTGGCCGTACCTGTGGAGCAGCACAGCACGGAAAGTGGCAGCTCATTGCGGAGCAACCCTAGAATGGTCGGTGCAAAGAACATACACTCATCATCGGGGTGAGCTATAAGCAGCAACGGGGTCCTGAACCCCAAAAGCCGATTAGATCCGAGGCCATAGAAAGCGTCTGTCCAGCGTTTGCATGCAAACAAAACCAGCACTGGAATCACGATGAGCGCTACCGCCAGCAGCATCCCGGAAACATAAATAAAGAGGCTACAGCCGTTCCATTATCATACAACCACAAGTCCCATCATTCATTGCCTTGCTAAATATGCAAAGAGCTGATGGGAGTTGTAGTTCTGAGGACTGCCGAAAGATGTTATGCGGAATGAGTGCGCCGAGAACAGCAACCCCAGTGAAAAGCAACCACCACAATTAGCGTTCCGCTTTCGTTCCCCACTTCACTGGGGCTATGATACCTACAGTAGCCAGCTTTTATCAACTGGAAATGGAATTCCTAACTATTCCCTTGGCATTAGCAAGGAATAAGGATACAATAAAATTCTTGCTTTAGAGTACAGAAAACTGATGTAAAATACATTAATCACACCTTTAGCCACAGAAAATTGTTTATATAAACCTTTTAGTCATGGGCTCCAGAAAGTAGCACCCCAACACAGTGGTGCTTACAACTTCCTTCCTATACAATAATTTCATATTGTATAGATTTCAATCTATACATTATTGCACATTTCTTACCTGAAATTTCTAGATTTATTGCCGGGGTTGCCACTTAGCTGGTAAAAATGATGCTTGATGCCAATGTTATTGATAGGAAAAAATGGCAACAATAGAGGAAGGCCGGTATTTTTTTCCAGAAAAGGTGGCAACCCTAGTTGCAATACCCAGTTTTGACCCCAATCTGCTCTTGGGCTTCACCCCCTGTTATACCTAGGGTTGCCATCTGGCTAGGGTTGCCGTAAAAATTATGGTTGATCCCAATGTTATTAATAGGGAAAAAATATAAATATATAGGAAGGCCGGTATTTTCTTCCAGAAAAGGTGGCAACCCTAGTTGCAATACCCAGTTTTGACCCCAATCTGCTCTTGGGCTTCACCCCCTGTTATACCTAGGGTTCCCATCTGGCTAGGGTTGCCGTAAAAATTATGGTTGATCCCAATGTTATTAATAGGGAAAAAAGATAAATATATAGGAAGACAGGTATTTTTTTCAAGAAAATGTGGCAAGCCTAGTATACCCTTGCTATGCATCACTCAGACATACACATTTACGCGTACAGAAATGCCCATACACATACATAACAAATACAGGTATTGTCCGGAAATCCGTTATCAATAAAGCTCTGAATTATGGGAAGGTTGAGTCCCATAGAGTGAAGTGCATGAGGTGGCTCCTGCAATGAAACCCCCCTCGCCCTCCAACACTTACCTTTTCCTGTGCCATAAGGGGTCCTGGAGGGGCATTCCTAGTGGATAGAGCACAATTGCACTCTCTTGTACTAGAAAAGCTGAATTTCTGTTTTTTTAAAGCAGAAATTGACCACTACTTGAAACAATTGATTAAACTACCATGGTAATGTTTCACCCAGATACAGTATGATGACCAAGCCTTGCTGTATACTATCAGGGGCACTTCTAGGTTTTCAGCCACCTAAGGCAGCAGACCCAATGTTGCTGCCTCTCACTCACTACACTTAACCCCCTCCCCTTTCTGCCCTTAAAGAGACCCATTTCCAGGGATGGCTTTTTGTTGCTCAAAGTGTCATCTGAGCTAAGGTTCCCACCTACCCTCATGGTTAAAACGGCACTACAGGGAATCCCCAGGTTACAAACATCCGACTTACATACAACTCACACTTACAAACTGAGGCTATGTAATGTACTGTGGTTTGCTTGGCCTTTATTAGCATTTAGCTTAAGGGCTATTCCACACGGGGAGATAGCCTTGCGTTTGCGGTCGCGGCGACAAAGCGCCGCGCCAGTCGCCGCGACCGGCGCAGGCGACAGTTTTGTATGGGCGCCTATGTAAAAACGCCTGTGCTAACCACACGAGGCGATGCGCTTTTCAACAGTCGCCTGAAAATGCCTCGCCAGGCTTTTTCAGGCGACCTGGTTACACTTGCCTACATTTGATTCCAGCCAGGATATAATATCTGCAAGGATTTTCTATATTGTCTTTGTGAGTTTCCTCCATACTCTAGAAACACACAGGCTAGATAATTAACCCATGATAAAACTGAAAAATAGTGTATGCGTGTTATATAGATCTACAGATAAAAGAACATTTCCACCGTGGCAACAAATCATGCCTAATATATATATATATATATATATACATATATATATATATATATATATATATATATATATGCCGCAGAGAGTGTTGTGAGTGTTGTGAGTGCATGATCCGCACTCCTCTTGGCCAATCTTCTCATGCACCCGGGTGCTGCTCTTGGGTTATAATAGATACACACGGAAAATAGCAGCGCACTCCTGGGATTTCATCAATACAAAATTAGTTTATTAACTCATCATTGCAGTAATCGATGTTTCGGCTCGTGTCCAGAGCCTTTATCAAGATTCTTGATAAAGGCTCTGGACACGAGCCAAAACGTCGATTATTTTCCGTGTGTATATATATATATATATATATATATATATATAGAAATTAATAGTTAAGTGTCTGGCACAGCAGCCCTCTGGTCTAAAGCTCTTAAAATAAGTTGATTTGATTTTAGTTGTCCTTTAAAGGGCAGATTTATCAAGGGTCGAATTTCAAAGTAATGGACTTTTTTTGAACTCCCATTATTTTCGAAATTCGTAGAAAAAAAAAATACCAATCGAAATTTATTGAAAAAATTGGCCGTTTTTTTCTGCGGGTGAATAGGCTGTATCCGAATCGAAGTAAGATCATATATGATCTACTTCGATTCGTAGTTTTTAAAAACAAAAGAGCTTTGATTTTTTCAAAGTCCTACAAATGACTCCCAATAGGTTCTAGGAGGTCCCCCATAGGCTAAAAGAGCAATTCAGCAAGTTTTAGATGGTGAATGGTCGAAGTCCCTTAGGGTAAGGACACACTGGACGATTTGTCGCCAACGTTTTAAAAAAGTAAATCGCGGCGACAAGACGATCGTCTTTTTTGAACAGACGATTCACAGCGATTATTGGCACAGAGCGATTTGTATCCCATTACCCTGTGCGGTACGTGCTCCACCCAAACCGGAAACGGTTTGTGCTTCCCGCTGTAACCTGGCGTCTTTACGTTCTTGCGTTCGCATTGTAATTTGAATACAATTGCTGCTACTTATCTGTATGTGTGTGCGTGTCTAGGAGATTTCAGTGCTTTTCTAAGTACATACTATTTCTGATAAATCGCTCGGAAAAGGGTCTCAGTGCGTTTGGAACTACAGGCGATTCACAAACGCGCTGTGGGCACAGGAGCTGGCGTCTTTCATTTGGTTTTGTTCAGAGACAAAACGAGCGATATGTCGCCGCGATTTGCTTTTTAAAAACGTTGGCGACAAATTGTCCAGTGTGTCCTTACCCTAAAAGAGACAGTACATGATAGATTTAAATATTCACATTTTTTTCAAACCCAAATAGAATTTTGGCCTATTTGATAGTCGAAGTACGCAAGTACGCTCTACATTTTAATTTTTTTACTTCTAATTTTTACTTTGACCCTTGATAAATCTGCCCTAAACACAAAAGTCCCTATATAATAAATCACAATCCCCATTGTGCAGGAAAAGGACGCATGATACGTCTGTGTAGTAGTTTATGATTCTGTCGCTTAAAGTAAACAAAGTCCTTTTGTTTTACGACTGTAAAGAGCGCACACAATTGAGACACATAATCGGTTCTTCCTGTAAAGCTCCGAAGGAGTTACGTACACAAACCACTCTCACAAGCCGCCAGGCTTCCTGGCCGATATGTAATAGTACAGGGTGAAGGTCTCCTATCTGAAAGCTGCAGCTCAAGCCCCGCCCACTTAGGTTGCTGAAGTTTCGCATGAGCCTCTGAACGCTGCGCCGTAAGGTCCTTGCAGGAGTGTAGCACTCGTGGTGTTCGGCTAGACTTCTTTATTTTTTCACACTCCTAAATTCCAGTGTGATAGATAAGGACTTAGCTAAACAGGGTTTTATCCCACCTCGGTCAGCGGGGAAGTTCTTCCAAGGGCTGAGTAGGAGCGAGTAATAATACAGCGCTACCAGGACCATGCGCGACTGGCTCTGAGTGTCCGAGGAGGAGGGGGAGCGAATCAGAGAGATTCCGGAGAGTGGCCGCACACAGACACTCGCTGCGGTCAGACTACGGACTCGGGGTTTTATTGACATGTTCGGGTTGGATTACTGATTCCGTGGTGCCGCTTGTGCCGACGGGTGGAGAAGAGAGCGCAGAAAGGAAAAGGAGTTGCGGCGAGGAGGAAGAGAGAGAGAGATAGAGGAGGAGGAGGAGGGGGGACACAAAATGGCGGACAGGCTGCGACTCCTGCCTGTCTGAGAGTCTTCGGGTACCGGGAAGGACGTGTCAGGGCGCAGTTTACACCGTGCGAGTAGGATTCTAAGAGGCGAGACGCGGTAAGTTAATATCTGAACTCGCTCCTACGTTTTGGGATTGAGTTGAAGTCGACTCAGACTTGTGGTGAGCTGGCCTCAATCTTCCTGCTGCTGCTGCTCAGAGGCTTCCAAACATGAGCCACAACTACTGCTCTATTACAAGGCCTGCTCTATGGTACAAACTGCATTGCCCTTGAACGTCAGGGGCCACTTGTTGTTGTTGGGGGAAATGTCAGCTATTTGATTACTATACACATCAGACTCTTCTTCCTTGCGGCCCTCCAGCTGTTGCTGTTATTGGCATCTCCATTGTATTGAAGCAGGGAGCTGGAGATCCACAGCAGCTGGAGGGTCGCAGCTTCAGCATTTGTCATCTCAATCCCTCCCCTCAGATCTACTCTGTAGCCTTTGCCCATACAGATGTTCCCATTTATTCCTTGTACCAGGAACGCTCTGATATCGATGACTTGTCCCAATGCCACGACTTAAAACTGGGGTTCAGATTTTAATTGTAGGGAAAATAACTAATTTTCCAAAGTTCTGGCCATGAATCGACAGGCCGCCATTGTATGAAAGTTATGACCTGGCAAATAGAAGTGACAGTCTCCCGTGGATATGGTCACATAGGCAATACATGCAGAGATATTATCCCATAGACACTTCCTACCCTGTTTGACTAACAAACGATTGCCGTGGTGTGAAAACTGCCAGGACGATTATTTTGAGCCCACGCGAAATCATATAAAATTTTCCGTTCGTACGATTATATCTGCGCTTCTATGGCCAGTGCTGAAAGTTGTAGTTCAATAACCAGAGGGCAGTATTAAAGGAGAATTCAACCCTAAACTTAAAAAACCCATACCCTACATAGACTCCCTCCAACCCCCATCTTAAAGCTGGCAATAGACGCAAAGATCTGATTGTACGATTCACGGAGAATCCCGACATTTTCGTACGGCGGAGATCAGTCGTTGGTCGATCGATCAGGTTAAAAAATTTCTGTCGGCTGACGATATCTATGCATGTATTGCCAAGCGTACGATTTTCAGTGTCACCAGCTTTGTCAGACATAACTTTCGTACGATTGCTGTCAGGGGCAGAACATCGGCTGATCTGTTCTTTTACTACTTTATTTGATCTGAATGGTTAGTGGCAGGTCAGGAGATGGGGAAGTTCGATGATTCACACGATCGGATCTTTGCATCTTAAGTGTTACCCTGGGCAAATGCCCCTAACGTTTTACTTACCTCTTGGTGCAGATTCAGACATCGGAGTTCACGGGCGCCATCTTCAGCCAATTTTTCTTTGAAATGAGACAGGCGCTTCTGCAATTTTCGTCAGTTTCGGCGCATGCGCAGTTGTCGCGTAACAGAGAATTTCTCCAGCTGCGCATGTGCCGACATACGGTCATTCCGAAGAGAAGAAGATGGCGCCCGTGAACTCCCATGCCTAAATCTGCACCAAGGGGTAAGTAAAACATAGGGGGTAGGGTTTTTTTACGTTTGGGGTTGAATTCTCCTTTAAATTTAAAGGATCTTTACCTTAGGGCAACAGTGTATTTTCCATGGAAAGTCGTAGCATAATGCTTGTCAGTTGTCCTCTTTCTTTACCGTCAAAACACTCGGGTGACTGATTGTTCTGTTCATGGAACCTATACTATAAGATGCTTCTTAATTATTCAAATGAACATTCCCATTTGTTGCCCGTCAGCCAGAACTCCCAGGCATTATAGAACTCCCAGGCATTATAGAACTCCCAGGCATTATAGAACTCCCAGGCATTATAGAACTCCCAGGCATTATAGAACTCCCAGGCATTATAGAACTCCCAGGCATTATAGAACTCCCAGGCATTATAGAACTCCCAGGCATTATAGAACTCCCAGGCATTATAGAACTCCCAGGCATTATAGAACTCCCAGGCATTATAGAACTCCCAGGCATTATAGAACTCCCAGGCATTATAGAACTCCCAGGCATTATAGAACTCCCAGGCATTATAGAACTCCCAGGCATTATAGAACTCCCAGGCATTATAGAACTCCCAGGCATTATAGAACTCCCAGGCATTATAGAACTCCCAGAGGTTATTGTGTGTTCATAAAGCCTTAACATGTTCTGCAGTGCTGTACAATAAATGGAGTTATACTCTGCACATAGATATTACGTACAAAAATACATCTGATTCCAGACAGGAAATCGGGCCCTGCCCAAAAGAGCTTACAATCTAAATGTGCTGATGAACGGCAAGTGGTGGGAAATCAGACTGGACATCCCTGACAGATGACAATTAAGTGAGATATTATGTGTATATGCCAGTGTCGTTTGAAACATTAGCCTTCCAGCCTCAGTGCTGGCAAACATTTCTGGCCTTTGTAGTTTGCTGGCATTAATAGGTTGGCTCTACAAGATCTTAGTACAGGTATGGGATCCATTTTCCAGAAAGCTCTGGCCTTCTCCCATAGTCTCCATTTTATCAAATTTTTTAAAAATCATTTCCTTTTTCTCTGTAATAATAAAACAGTAGCTTGTACTTGATCCCAACTAAGATATAATTAATCCTTATTGGAAGCAAAACCAGCCTATTGGGTTTGTTTAACGTTTACATGATTTTCAAGTAGACTTAAGGTATGAAGATCCAAATTATGGAAAAATCCGTTATCCAAGCATTCGGGATAACCGGTCCAGTGCCTAAAGTAATTGTGGAAGATACATGGCTGGTGAAGTTTGCTTGTTTGTTATTGTCTTTTATGTATACAGGTATGTGATCCGTTATTCGGAAACCCGTTATCCAGAAAGGTCCGAATTACGAAAAACAGTCTCCCATTATAATCAAATAATTGATTTTTTTTTTTTTTTTAAATGATTCACTTTTTATCTCTTATAATAAAACAGTAGTACTTGATCCCAACTAAAATATAATTAATCCTTATTGGAAGCAAAATCAGCACATTGGGTTTATTTAAGTCTACATGATTTTCTAGTAGACTTAAGGCATGAAGATCCCTCATCCGGAAATCCCCAAAGTCCGGAGTATTCTGGGTAACAGATCTCATAACTGTATATACAGAAAAGTTGTATTTGTTGGCTGTTTGTGCAGTGCAGCTTTGGGTTGCTGGGCACACACACCTGCAAGTTTATATGGTTGGTATTTATGCCTGTAGCCCTCCAGTGCAACTCCCAGCATTTTGTTTGACAGCCTCAGCTGTGCTACATCAAGAGATGGATTACCTTCTGTTTCACGTGCTGTTATCCTAGGTAAACCCCAAGCCATAAAATACAAAGGACACACTGTCTGCACAATGTCAAGTAGGGATGCACCGAATCCACTTTTTTGGGTTCGGCCGAATCCTTCGCGAAAGATTCGGCCGAATACCGAACCCTAATTTGCATATGCAAATTAGGGTTGGGAAGGGAAAAACATTTACTTCCTTGTTTTCTGACAAAAACTCACGCAATTTCCCGTCCGCCCCTAATTTGCATATGCAAATTAGGATTCGGTTTGGCCGGGCAGAAGCATTTGGCAGAATCCGAATCCTGACAAAAAAGGCCGAATCCCGAACCGAATCCTGGATTCCGTGCATCCCTAATGTCAAGCATTATTATTTGCCTTAGAACCCTATGTGAACTTCACCCTGGTATTAAAAGTATCAAGTAGGGATGCACCGTATCCACTAATTTGGATTCGGCCGAACCCCCAAATCCTTTGCGAAAGATTTGGCAGAATATCGAGCCGAATCCTAATTTACATATGCAAATTAGGGGTGGGAAGGGGAAAACATTTTTTACTTCCTTGTTTTGTGACAAAAAGTCACACAGTTTCCCTCCCCACCCTAATTTGCATATGCAAATTAGGATTCGGTTCGGCCGCGCAGAAGGATTCGGCCGAATCCTGCTGAAAAATGCAGAATCCTGGGTTCGGTGCATCCCTAGTATCAAGCTGTCGCTCATCAGACACTGTACGATGGAAACTTTAACAACTATATTTACATAAATATCTAATTTAGGATCCTGAGCTTGATTCTGACATGGGGACTATCTAGTCTAGAAGGAGTTTGTATGTTCCTCTGTCTGGGTTATTTCCTGACACTTCAGTTTCTTCCCACACTGTAAACATACACAGGCAGGTTATTTGGCTTCTAATGAATATGACCCTAGTGTGCAAGTTAATAGTAACTTTACATTTTAAGCTCCTTTGCGGCAATGATGGATGCGTGATTAATTGTCTCTGCAAATCACAATCTTAACAGGTCAGGGTAATAACCTATTTTTCTAAAAAGGTCTGCTTAAAGTGGATGTTCACCTCCCAAACACTGTTTTCAGTTGTTTCTCAGAAATCAAGACTTTCAATTACTTTCCATTATTTATTTTTTACTGTTTTTCCAAAATCTAAGTTAAAGTTGAATGTTCCTATCTCTGATGTCTCGGTCTGACAGATCAGTAATTCAGGCGCAGACTCTAAACTGTTACAATTTTGCAACATTTAGTTGATACATTTCTCAGCGGCATCTCTGGAGTATTAGCAACTATTGTATCAATTCTAACAGCTGCCTGTAATGAAACCCAGGGATTCTGCTGGGACAAAGAAAAGAAATGTATCAAATAAATGTATCAATTTAGAACCGTTTAAAGGGTTGGCGACCCCCCTCCCAGAGCTGCTTTAGAAGATGAAAAATGACACAATATTAGAAAAACGTTGACACACATAAAAAAGAAAGTAATTGGGAAAAGTCATTATTTCAGGTGATCTATCTAAAAACAACTAGTTGTTTGAAGGTGAGCAGCCCCTTTAAATTATTTTTAAAATAACTTTAGAGAGTGATATTCTGAGACAATTTGCAATTGGTTTTCATTTTTTATTATTTGTGGTTTTTGAGTTATTTAGCTTTTTATTCAGTAGCTCTCCAGTTTACAATTTCAGCAATATGGTTGCCAGGGTCCAAATTAACAACCATGCATTGATTTGAATGAGAGGCTGCAATATGAATAGGAGAAGACTCAAATAGAAATATGAGTAGTAAACAATACCAATAACAATACATTTGTTGTCTCGCAGAGAATTTATTTAGATGGGGTCAGTGATCCCCATTTGAAATCTGGAAAGAGTCAGAAGAAAAAGGCAAATGATTAAAATAACTAAAAGAGATAAATAATAAAGACTTGCGTAGAATTCTATAGCATACTAAAAGTTTAGAGTCTATGTATTGTAGGGGATTTTAATAATAGGGATGCACCGAATCCACTATTTTGGATTCGGCCGAACCCCCGAATCCTTCGTGAAAGATTCGGCCGAATACCGAACTGAATCCGAACCCTAATTTGCATATGCAAATGCAAATTAGGGGTTGAAAGGGGAAAATATTTTTTACTTCCTTGTTTTGTGACAAAAAGTCACGCGATTTCCCTCCCCGCCCCTAATTTGCATATGCAAATTAGGATTCGGATTTGGTTCGGCCGGGCAGAAGGATTCGGCCGAATCCGAATCCTGCTGAAAAAGGCCGAATCCCGAACCGAATCCTGGATTCGGTGCATCCCTATTTAATAATAAGGGTTTGGTTCTCCTTTAAAGGTGAACAACCCCTTTAAGACAAGGAGCAAATATGATTGCGCTAAAACACCATTGTGAGGTTTCTCCAAAACGAAAATGTTTTTCATTTTCAGCATCACATTTTAGCCTAAACTACAGAATTTACTAACATGTATGTAGCAAAGTGGTATCCAATTTGGAATGTAACATTTTATTCTGTTATTGCAGTTCTGGCTTTTTTTTTTTTTGTAAAAGTTTTTGGATATAAAGTACCGGTAGTAGAGGGTGCTGTCGGTAAAGTACCGGTAGTAGAGGGTGCTGTCGGTGAAGCACCACACAGCTGTTCTATATGTATGTATGTATCCGTGTTTTTTTAGTTCAGGTTTGAGACCTGGAGTTTTCCAGATAAAGGATCTTTCTGTAATTTGGATCTTCGTACCTTAAGTCTACTAGAAGATTATTTCAAGTTTTTTTTATACCTCAATTTAAAAAACTAGAACATCATGTAGGCTGTTAACATCTTAAAATGGTCCAAGGGACGTCTGCCATTGACTTCTGCATGACCTCAACAGGTTTTAGGTGGTGTATTTTTGGGTTCGAGCTATTTCAGGGTCAGGGTTTAATAAATCTCGAAAATATAGGGTTTTATTTTTTTATTTTTTTAAACCAAAAATAGATTTTTGACTCCAAAACTCAAATTTTTGGTGGAAAATTCAACTCTATCCTTAATAAATCTGCCCCTCTATAAACCCAATAGGTTGGTTTTGCTTCCAAAAATAATTAATTATATCTTAGTTTGGATCAAGTATAAGGTACTGATTTATTATTGTAGAGAAAAAAAAAAATTGGATTATTTGGAAAAAATGGAGTCTATGGCCTTTCCAAGGGGAGGAGGGGAGCACAGATGGCTTCATCTTCTTCCAATGACACCATTTTCTTCCCTTATTGGTCACAGAATTTCAAGTCCTGGTAAAGCTGCATGGTGATTGGATGAGCTGGAGGAGAAGTTCAAACCTCAGCTATCCAATCCCAGAGCAGCTCAACCGGGACTTAAACTCAGTGACCAATAAGGGGAAGTAATGGACAGAAGATATCTCCCCTTGTGCTCCTGCCCTGCCTTCCCGAAGTCAGCAGCTCTTAGAAAGCAGGGGGGCCCGGCTAATCAAGAAAGTGCGGCGTGGCCTGGCCCCCCTTACCCTCGGGCCCCCTACAACTTTCCCCCCTGTCCCCCTGATGGCTGCCCTGACTGTCTGTTCCGCTTAAAGTAAAACTGCTGTTTACTTCAGAAACACTACTATTTTTTATATAAATAAGCTGCTGTGTAGCAATGGGTGCAGCCATTCAAGGCTGAAAAAGGAGAAAAGGCACAGGATACACAGCAGATAACATATAAACTCTGTAGAACATAGTAGTGTTATCTGTTATCCACTATTTAACCTGTGCCTTATAGCCTTTTTCAGTTTCCACCATTGCTACACAGCAGCTGTTTATATGAACTATAGTAGGGTTTCTGAAGCAAACAGATTAGATATTTTCATTACTTAAAAACACTTTTTTATTTTTTGGTGTTACTGTTCCTCTAAATAGCTATAATTTAACTTTATTTTAACTGTTGCTTGTAGCAAAGTCCAATGAAATGTAAGGCTGTGTAATACATCTTATATAGGACATTAGTGATAATTAAATTTCTTCATCGGGCAAACTATATTTAGTTACTTTTCTGAAATGGAAGATCTAGGCAAGAGCAGGGATAAGATCTGCCCCACAGTCAGAGCAGTTTTCAACCACAGATAATGCTGTCATGGACCCACAAAATGAAGTTGATCAGAATTCTTGCCTCATGAAAATATGTATGTATATATATATACGTGTGTGTGTAGATAGATAGATAGATAGATAGATAGAGAGAGAGAGAGAGAGAGAGATATTAAAACCTTGAAACTTGCCTTTTTTTATCTATTCAACAAAAGATATCCCTTAATCTCAAATTTTTACCTTTTCTCATTGGTTGGCTTGATATAATGCTCGGCTACTCAGTATTTTCCACTTAAAGCGGTTATTCACCATCCAAAAACATTTTTCAGTTTTTTTTCATATTATCTCCAGAAATAGACTTTTTTTCATCTGCTTTTTTTTACAGTTTTTCCAAAATCCATGTTTAGGTCAAATGTATGTGAATTATTTTGAATGTGCTCAAAACTTGAATGTTATCTTATTTGAGAAAAAACTCAAACGTCTAAAATTTGAATGAAACTCGTTTCGAAACAAAATCGAATGTTAGGAAGGCTATTAACATCTTCATATGGGCCAACGGATCTCTGCCATTGACTTGTAAATGAATTTGGCAGGTTTTAGGTGTCAAATATTCAAATTAGAACTGTTTCCATGGTCGAGGTGTGATAAATCTCACATTCGAATTTACATTCGAATTGGTGCTTTTAAATTTGAATTTGTGAGTTTTGACACCATTTTTTTCTTTAAATTCTAATTAACCATTCGAGCCTTAATAAATCTGCCCTATAAAGTTTAAGGTTCCTCACTTTCTATTTATTCCTATGGGATTTTTAAAAGCATAGCTATCAAATAGTGAACTTGATTCTAAAAATCCCATAGGAATGAATAGAAAGTGATTGATTTTTTTCTGTGGTGAGTTGTAATCTCACACTTTGATCAATCTGCCCCTTAGTTGATACATTTCTCAGCAGCATCTCTGGCGTATTAGTAACTATTGTATCAATTCTAACAGCTGCCTGTAATAAAACTCTGCTCAGCAGGGACAAACATAAGAAATGTATCGACTAAATTAATCAATTTAAAACAGTTTACAGGGTCAGCGACCCCCCTCCAGAGATGCTTTAGAAGGCGAAAAATTACACTTTAATATTAGAAAATGGTCAAACATAGAAAATGGAAACGAATTGGAAAAAGTCTTTATTTCTGCTAAATTATCTGAAACCAACTGGACTAAAAAGTGTTGGAAGGTGAACAACCCCTTTAAATGGTATGAAAGATTACACAGGTAACACATTAGCTGCAGGCAACGAATTTGGTTCATTAGCTGCAGGCATGCACTTTAAATTGCCAGTATATTTATATACAGGAAAGACTGAGTGTGTGCTCTTAGGACAAACTGCATTGTGGTAGAATCTATGTATATCCAAGTATGGTAGGTTCATTATTTAATGCTAAAGGCAGGGATTGGTCCCTACAGCTGTTGTAGTACAAGTTACAGCATTCCTCTGACATCAAAAGGTTTTGGGCAGGTGAAGTTGCTTCGAGCAATAGTTTATCGACTTTTGGATGGCGACATACACTGCATGTTCCTGTTCTATCAAGGAAAAACTACCAATATGAGCATTAGACAAGCAATATTCTTGTATTTTGTGTGGATAGACAGAGGATCACACTGGAAAATGTTTCCAGTATATATGTGTGTGTATCTATCTATATCTATATCTCTATATATCTCTATATATATATATATATATATATATATATATATATATATATATATATATATATATATATATATATATATTCAAATTCTGCGAAGAACCAGCACTCCCATATGTAAAAGATAGTTTTTTTATTTCTGTTGCATTCCAACGTTTCGGTTTCATCTCTCTACTAAAAAATATAATGTTTAAACATAAACTACCCACTACAGAAGCAAGTTCTCCTCTGTTGTGTGTTATTCTTTGAATTGAATCTAAAATGCGTCCTGTGTTGCTCATATTGGTTATAATGAAGTTATGCAGACCTTTTAGTCAGTGACAGGCTTGGGCTTACTCTCAGGCTGTTCTAAAGCACTCCTAGGACTTGGTAAGGCACTGCCAGCGTTAATAGGCTTGCTTGCATCCAATGCTTTTTTGTTAAAAAAAATAAAAAAAAAATAAAAAAAATAAAAAGGATCTGGAGGATGTTTCCTACTATGTAAAAGGTATAGTTAAAAAGGGTGCTACTAAGGGGGTTATTTATTAGGGTTTGAGTTGTATTTTCCATGACAATTTGAGTTTTCTAGTTTATTTTTTGTCAAAACTCACATTTTCAGGTTTAAGAAAAAAAATGAAATTTTTCAAGTTACAAAAAAAAATAAATCAAGTGATTTTGAGTTTTATTATACCCTGACCCTGTAAATACCTAGAATTCGAAAATACACCATCTAAAACATGTTGAGGTAATGTAGGAGTCAATGGCAAAGGTCCCTTGAACCATTCATGATGTTTTGCCCAAAACTCTGGTTTCGCAATTCGAACTCGCTGAATCAAGTTTTTTTCCATTCAAGTTTCTTCTTAAATAAGAAACCACTCGAGTTGAGTTCATTCAAGGTATAAAAAAAACTCTTAACATGCCACCTTTGATAAATAACACCCTTAGAGGCCGAATTTCTAATTCATGTTAATTTTTTTTAAATTCAAATATACTCACAATTCAACTGGGAGGTTATTTAATAAAAATGTGAATGTTTAATATTCTATCAAATGGTTCCGACCTGAAAATTCGAATTGTAATTGAGTCGTATTCTATTTGTATTTGATTCGTACAAATCGAGTTTTTCTCTGGAAAAAAAAACTCGTATGTCAGGAAGGCAATTAACTTCTCCAAATGGCTCAACGGACCTCTGCTTTATTCGAATAGAGGGATTAACATTCTAATGTGTGAATTTTGAAACTCTCAAATTCAGATTTACTATTCGACCCTCGATAAATCTGCCCCTTAATTTTTAAATATGATGCCGCACCCTGTATTACTGTGTGCCTGGGATGTAGCGTCCAATTTGCTTAAGGCTCTTCAAAGGCATGTGATCTAATAATTGGACAGTACTTATACTGTTCTATAGTAATGAATTTCAATGTTTTCAGCATAGCTGTAAGACTTTGAGGGCTGGCCCATGGTGGATTTCTATTTGTAGGCAAAGAAGCAGTCTGACAAGCAGAAATTGCCCTTCATGAAAAGAGGCTTGTATTGGTGAATGCCATTCTCGTAGAGTTGCTGGCCTGTATCTTTGGGGTTCTAAAATGATGGCAGCCAAAGAGGCACATTTATCAAAGGTCGAATTCCAAATTGATGTGAGTTAATCAATTGGAATTGGTGGCCATGGGCGCCGCCATTTTGGGAGCGAACGCCGGCAGGGAAGGACGCGCCGCCCGGAGCTCCTGGACCTGCTCCGGGCGGCGATCGTGACAGTCAGTCACAGACAGTCCTGCTGGGGCAGCGGAAGGAGCGTATAGCCGAGAAGGAATAAGAGGGAACATTAGGTGGGCCCCCAGGGCCTCGTCAGCCCAGATCCACTCCTGCGGCTGGCAGAGCTGCTTCTTGCCTTCACTCCTTCCTGACCTCCCCCACTCAATAGCAGCTGTAATACACATGAAGAAGGTAAGCACTGGGGGAGAAGGGGGGACAGAGGGGAATTTGTGGCTGGGGGCCCCGTGCGGGTGGTGGGGAGGTAGTGTGCAGCCTCTGATTCCATAGTTTTCTGTTCCATAGTTTTTGTTACTCCTTTTTCTCAAAATTGTCTACAAACTTCTCAATATGATTTTATCTGTTAAATCATTTCTTTTAAATGTAAAAATGAGCTGACTTTTATGTCTCGATATTCACATTTTGAAATCTGACATGGGGCCCCTAGGCTTATACACGAGTCAATACATTTTTCCAGTTTTCTTAGGTAAATTAGGTACCTCGGCTTATACACGGGTCGGCTTATACACGAGTATATACGGTAGTTCAATAGCACAATGTAAAAGAACAATGTAAAAGGTGTTTTATTGGCTCTAAAATCTTATCACAGTGCTAATTTCCAGCATAAGTGGTGCAACTGTATTCTGTCTTAATTCTTGACCCCTGCCAGATCAAGGTGCTGTCAATTTTAGGGATGCACCGAATCCAGGATTGATTTCTGGATTCGGCCAGGATTAGACCTTTTTCAGCAGGATTCGGATTCGGCCGAATCCTTCTGTCCGGCCGAACCAAATCCTAATTTACAAATGCAAATTAGGGGCGGAGAGGGAAATCGCGTGACTTTTTGTCACAAAACAAGGAAGTAAAAAATGTTTTCCCCTTCTCACCGCTAATTTGCATATGCAAATTAGGATTCAGTTTGGTATTCGGCCGAATCCAAAATAGTGGATTCGGTGCATCCCTAGTCAATTTAGCACCATATTACAGGTATAGCAGGCCAATGCTGTACAACCTGCAGGTTAAAAGAGACCAATTGGACACCTACACGCTCCAAAACCCTGGGTAGGAAGATATTCTTCATGGTACGGCCAGATCTGTGGCCGTTGTGAAAGAAACCAAAAAGGTTTTTTTCCTGTGAGCTGGTAATTTTGAATGATCATGTTAATTGAGAGAGATGCATTTCCTTGTCTTTTGAGTACTAAAGCTGGTCCTACGTGCTTAGATTTGGTGAGTTTGTAGTTTGTAGTTTGTATGCCATCAACTAATAAAAAAACATACCAATGTGATGCCCTGCAAGCCACTTGGCACATACATTTAAGGGGTGGTTCACCCTAACTTTTAGTATGTTATAGAATGACCAATTCTAAGCAACTTTTCAATTGGTTGTCGTTATAAATATTTTTTTATAGTTTTTAAATTATTTGCCTACTTCTTCTGACTCTTGCCAGCTTTCAAATGGGGGTCACTGACCCCATCTAAAAGACAAATGCTCTGTTAGGCTACATTAATTGTTATTACTACTTTTTATTACTCCTCTTTCTATTTAGGCCTCTCCTATTCATATTCCAGTCTATTATTCAAATCAATGCATGGTTGCTTGATTGTAGAAAGCGCAAACTGGAGAGTTTCTAAATAAAAAGCGAAATAATTAAAAAAAAATTACAACCAGTTGCAAATTCTCAGAATATTACTCTCTACATCATACTAAAAGTTAACTCAAAGGTGAACAACCCTATTAATCTTTTTTACTCCATATATTAAAGGGCTGCTTCACCTTTGTTAACTTTTAGTATGTTATAGAATGGTAAATTCTGAGCAACATTTCAATTGGTCTTCATAATATATATATCTTTTTTTTTTTTATAGTTTTTGAATTATTTGCCATCTAACTCTTTCCAGCTTTCAAAAGGGGCTCACTGACCACATCTAAAAACAAATGCTTTGTAAGGGTCAGGGCACACACTCAGATTCAGGGAGATTAGTCGCCTGGTGACAAATCTCTTCTTCGGGCGACTAATCTCCCCGGACTGCCTCCCGCCGGCTAGAATGTAAATCTCTGGCAGGGTGGCACTCTGAACCCATTGTTTTCCGAAGTCGCCCGAAAATCCTTTCATATGACTATATCTCGTATACGTCTAGGGCTAGCTTTAATCCGTCTGACTCTCCAGTCACTATCAAGGATATCTTAAGTAGCTACTTAAAATGTTGATCTTACAAGCCGACGGTGATAAACAATATATCACTGAAATTCTTCATATATAAGTCACTGCTTACAAAGAAGTGATAAAGGAATGAGGAAAAAGGGAATACAATTAAATGGGGTTGAGTGAGGAAACTGTTTTAAAGTTTTCCTGTGTTCTGCTTATAGTGCATGGATATTTGCACACAAACAGAATGATGAACTTGTAGGCAGCGGCTATTTCCTTAAAGGAGAAGGAAAGGCTAAAATGAAGTAAGCTTTATATATATATATATATAATATATATATATATATATATATATATATATATATATATATATATATATATATATAAATATATATAAATATATAAAAACAGTGAAAAAGTAATGCTGCTTGGAGTTCTCTGTCAAAAGAAACACCCCTTTTCTTTCCTTCTGTTGTGTACACATGGGCTTCTGTATCAGATTTCCTGTTTTCAGCATAAACCTCCAGGGCTAGGGCTTGAGCATGCTCAGTTTGCTCCTCTCTCCCTTTTCCCTCCTCCCCACCCTGCAGTAATCTGAGCACAGAGCTATGAGTGAGCATGGAGAGACTCCGGCAGGAAGTGATGTAACACCAAAATAATATGGCAGCTGTTATCCTAAACAAACAGAGAGAGCTTCAAGAGCTGTTCACTTAGGTATGGTAAAGCATTCTACAGAATAAATATAATCTTTTAGATTGCACTATTGTGGCTAATATGTTGGCTATAAACTGCTTCGGTAGCTTTCCTTTTCCTCCTTTAACATGGCTATACATAGTAAGATCTATAAGTATTTAATTTAATCTTCGTTTGCAGTGACAGATTTTGCCTTATTTTTTACCATTGCACTTCTGATGACACATGGTCCTGTGCAGTGGCCTTATACATAGGCCCTTGTGATTATAGGCTGTCTTGATTTCCATTATACATGATCAATATTCTTGTATCTCTGAATGGATTTTAAGCAAGATAGGAACTGATATTACTATACATGTAGAGATCTGCTTGTGGAGTGACCACCTTCAGGAGGACGATATCGGGCTGATATGATCGTGGGCCTTAGGGCCCAACGATCGGATCACACTGTTGAAAATAAGGGAGGTTGGACCAAGGACCACATCAACAAACCGTTGCAGTCTTCAATCCAACAGAATTTTTAACCCTGCCCGATTTACATCTGGCTGACTTTTTGCCAGATATTGATCGGGGAAGCCTGTCGGAGGGCCCCATACACTGGGCAATAAACTGCCATCTTAATTTGTCGGCAGCTTATATCTGCCCGTGTATGTGGGGGCCTTTAGGGGTGACCCTATATTGACCAATAAAAGCTTAGAAAATCCCATCAATACATGACCGCATTGGTGCTGTCCTCTCTCAATCAGACTTCCAAGCAGATTTGAAGACATATACAGTAGCTAGCTCAGAGATTGTTATCTCTATAAGATAAAGATTCAGCAGCAGATGATGAGCAGGGGCAACAGATCCTTGTTACTGTATATATTTTCATTCATTGAAATATTTGGTGCCGCATTAGTACTAAAGATATGGGACTTGTTATCCAGAAAGCTCGGGATCTGGGGTTTTCTGGATAACAGATCTTTCTATAATTTGAATCTTCATACCTTAAGGGGCAAATTTACCTAGGATCGAATATCGAGGGTTAATTAATCCTCAATATTCGACCGTCAAAATAAAATTTTTCGACTTTCGAATATCGAAGTCTAAGGATTTTGCGCTATTCCTACGATCGAACGATCAATCATTTGAATAATCGTTCGAACGATTCGAAGGATTTTAATTCATCGATCGAAGGATATTCCTTCGATCAGGAAATTGTTAGGAAGCCAATGGGGACCTTCCCCATAGGCTAACATTGGCCTCGGTAAGTTTTAGGTGCCAAACTAGTTTGATTCGAAGGTCAAAGTAGCCCATTCGATGGTCGAAGTAGCCATATTCGACCATTCGAAATTCAAACTTTTTTTCCTCTATTCCTTCACTCGAACTACGGTAAGTAAATGGGCCCCTTATTGTGATAGACAATAATGAAATCATGAATAATAAGGATTCATTATATCTTAGTTGGGATCAAGTACAAGTTGCTGTTTTATTATTCCAGAGAAAAAGGAAATCCATTTTTAAAAATTTGGATTATTTGGATAAAATGGAGTCTATGGGAGGCGGGCATTTAGTAATTAGGAGCTTTCTGGATAACAGGTTTTCAGATAACGGATCGCATACCTGTACTGTATTGTAAAAGTATGAAGACTGTAAACAGTGGCACTATATAAACATACAGACAATCATTATTGCCCATGGTGCAGTGTTTCTTCCTATAGCCCAATTTTGCACTAGTATTTTTCATGTCGTTTAGCTGTGGAAGACAGAATGTACTGATGATGCTGTAAAATGATAGTAAACGGCATTTGCCACTACAGTTGCTTTTGTACTTGTAACCAAATCTGATGATGGAAAACAGTATTAGTACATTGTGTATGAATTCTGCAATGAAGATGTTGGATTACAATCCGGATGTCGCTTTGGTGGCACACAGAGGAAGGGAGGTGTCTGATACTAACTAAATATGGGCAATGTTTTTTTTTATATAAACGTCCTAGCCAAGCACCTGCTGTCCCAACCTTTTCTTGTGCAGTCAAAATGCCGGCAAGTGTAATTGCAAAGATAAATGTTATGCCTTTTTGTTAATTACCATTGTCTCATGACTTCCTGTTCCTAGAACGGGGTTTGCTCCGACCTCATGACAGCAAAGAAGGCTTTGTGTGTAATCGCTCAAATAAACTAGGTTTTGGTAAATCTACTGTATATCACTTTCATTTTAGTTATTTGTTACTGTAATGTTATCACAGGGAATAGATGTTATTTTTAGAATGTATAGAGCTGGAAATATTCACTGTATGGTATATTCACTGCATTTATATTTCATCTGCTTTTAATTTTGCTTCCAATAAGGATTAATTATATCTTAGTTAAGGTCAAGTACATGGTACTGTTTTATTATTACAGAGAAAAAGGAAAAACATTATTTTTTTTGGATAAAATGAAATGTATGGTAGACAGCCTTTCGGTAATTCTGAGCTTTTTGGATAACAGGTTTCCGGATAACCAATCCCATACCTGTACTTGATTCTTTTGATTGAAAGAAACCATGATTGTCTGTGTGCTCAGACCAGTTCCCAACCTCCTCTTGCTTACAGCATAATGTGACCCCTCCCTTCTTCACCATGTTCTATTATGAAGTGATGAATTCTGGGGCTTCCTTCCGCTTTTCCAGAGAATCTGTGCAACATCCATGGAAGAAAGAGGGACCTCACATCCCAGAATTCATCACTTTACAATGGTGCAGGTGAGAGAGAGAAGGGGGGTTGGTTGTATGACAATGTGATTTTGGGAAATAGTTTGTACGAGTATTATTGTTTCCTTTCAATCTGTGTAATCAGGTATGCCTGAAAAAAGAAATATTTTTATTTCTGAAAGTTCAAACATTTGTTTATGCACCGGTTCTACATAAGCCCAACTAAATGAGCTTATGACAAGAAGGGAGGGTGGGGGTATATATATATTTTTTAACATTTCTCTTAATGATTATTCATTGGTTAAAGCAATTCTGTCATCCTAAAATTACACTTTTCAGCTTTTTTGCTTTTTTCTTTAGTTCTGGGCAATTTCCTATTTGCAAATTTACCAGTTTGAAAAAAAAAAAAAAAGATTGCTTCTACTTCTGCTGATTTCCTGTGCCTGGTTAAGCTTTCTTTTCTCAAACAATTAGCAAATATCCATAATCCGTAACACGAACAACCAAAAAGAATAAATAAAAAGTAATGTGTTTTTTTTTTTTATACATGTGAATATGTTGTGCAGCAAAGGTTGTATTTTTGCTTTGGAAACACAATTTTTATTAACTTGCTGATGTGTAGCCATGAGGGAAGCCTTTCCAGATGAAATTGGACTATTGGACACACAAACTCTGTTTAGACTACAATAATTTTAGTACTTAAAGGAGAAAGGAAAGTCTTCTTCCACTTGGGGCTGCCAAATGTTAGGTACCCCTAAGTGATTGTATTGACTTACCTGACACCTCAAGCCGGTGCTTCTATCATCTGAAAACTGCACCGGCCCGGTGTTCTTCCAGCGAGCACCACGGAGTGATCGTCTTCCGACTTCTTCTTTCTTCCTGAGGCAGACGCATGTGCAGTAGAACGAAAATAGCTGACTCTTTAGTTAAAGTTCGGCTTTTCGCTCTACTGCGCATTCTCAGCCATGGAAAGAAAGAAGAAGACGGAAGAGGATCGCTCCGTGATGCTCGCTGGAAGAACCCCTGGACGGTGAAGTTTTCTGCTGATAGGAGCACCGGGGTTTATTGTAAGTAAATACAATCACTTGGGGGTGCCTAAAATTTGGCACCCGCAAGTGGAAGAAGACTATCCTTCTCCTTTAAACAGCAGTGCCGTTTTATCCCCAAGCCTTTTTTGGTGTTGGAATCACTTGCCATTTTTTCTCAACAGCCAAGCCCCAGTCCTTAAGAAGGGTATTAAAGTATTGGAGAGAGTACAGAGACTGACCTGATGAAAAGAAAAGGCGTTTGCGAGGGCACATGCTTACTTTTTGCAAGTTTTTTTTTTTTTAGGACATTATAGACCAATAGCGGGGGTGGTCTTTTTTTAGATTATTTTTAAAGGAAAACTATACCCCCAAAAATAAATACTTAACGCAAGTTTTTTTTTTTAAATTAAATTGTGGCATATTAAAGAATCTTACCAAACTGGAATATATATTTAAGTAAATATTGCTCATTTACATCTCTTGCCTTCAACCACCATTTTGTGATGGTCTGTGTGCTGCCTCAGAGATCACCTGACCAGAAATACTACAACTCTTACAGGAAGAAGTGTTGGAGCAAAACCAGAACGTACGATCCAAGGGAACGGCCTTTGTTTTTTAAAATGGCAATTTTCTATTTATGATTACCCAATGGCACATACTACTGAAAAAGTATATTGTTATGACAATCGTTTATTTATATGATGCAGGGTTTTACATATGAGCTGTTTATTCAATATATTTATAGGAGACCTACATTGTTTGTGAGGTATAATTTTCCTTTAAGGAAAAAAAGTTTCACCTGAAGCAACTCAAAGGGTTCTTTGCAGGGAGGTTGTAGAATGCACTGCCAGGTGATATTGGGGTGGCACATTCCATTAATGCCTTTAAGAGGGTTATTTTTAGGCAGGAATAATATCCAGTGCCACAGCAATTTTAAGATAATGTTCTTTTTGCTGTACTTATTTCAGCTTTTTCTTCTGTCTCCTTTATAGGTGAACTCCTAAACCATGGTTGCATTCTGGCTTTGACCTCACTATTTGTGAGAACATAGTCTCCCATCATGTCAAGTTCAGGATACCCTCCCAATCAAGGAGCTTTCAGCACCGAACAGGGTCGATATTCTTCTCATCCTGTACAATACACTTTCCCCAGCAGCCGACATCAGCAGGTAAGTGTTTATCAAATATGACTGTTCTCAAACTACTTCTCTGTTTTAAATGCTATGAAAAGCTTTATTCTGGTTAATAGTGTTCTCTATGTTTTAGGAGGCCTGAAATGTTTTAACTTATGTAAATGCAAATGTTTTGTTATTATACTTGCTTGTCTTTATTTTAAATGACAGCTGGTAAAATTTTTTTTTTACAGAATCTCAAATCTATGGTTATTTTATAGAAAAATAATGGTTATGTATCTGAACATCACACTGCTTTGTGTATTATAATTGAAACAGGCAGTATACTTATAGGCAGATTTTGAAGAATGAGCAAAATAACTAGAACTTGCCCAAAAAAAAGATCCAGCGAATACTGAACCGAATCCTAATTTGCATATGCAAATTAGGGGTGGGAAGGGAAAAACATTTCATGCTATTTCCATCCCTGCCCCTAATTTACATATGCAAAAAAAATCAGCCGAATCTGAATCCTTCTGAAAAAGGCCGGATCCTGGCCAAATCCTGAACCGAATCCTGCATTCGGTGCAACCCTACTTTTCAATTGGTCTTAATTTTTTTAAAGGTTTTTATTATCCTTCTGACTCTTTCCAGCTTTCCAGTGGGGGTCACTAGACCCATCTAAATCAAATGCTCTGTAAGGTTATACATTTAATGGCATTGCTACTTTGTATTACACATCATGTTCAGAGCCCATTCCTATTCATATTTGATTATTTGAATCAGTGCATAGTTGCTAGGGCATTTTGCACCCTAGCAACCAGATTATCAGAATATCACTCTCTACATCAGTGATCCCCAACCAGTGGCTTGCAAGCAAAATGTTGCTGAACAACCCCTTGGATGTTGGCCTCAAATCCATAAAAAACTATTTGCACTGTCATACAGAGCCTCCTGTATGCTGCCAGTCCACATATGGGCTACCAAATGGGCTACCAAATAGCCAATAACAGCTCATAATTGGCACCCCAGATGTGCACTATTTGAGCACATCTTTCCAGAACTATTGGTGTTTACAACTGTGGAGCAAGAATAAATCAAAGCTTACAGGTTTTTAAACGCGAGTATTCAATCTCAAACCCCAGGAGGGGTCACCGGTTTAAAAAATTGGTTAAAGGGCAAACTGACCCTGCAAGTGAAGGAAAAGTGCACTATAGAATGGGCAATTCTAGGCAACTATTCAATTGGCCTTCATTATTTTTTTTTTTCATAGTTTTTGCCTTCTTATTCTGACTCTTTCCAGTTTTCAAATGGGGGTCACTGACCCCATCTAAAAACAAATTCTCTGTAAGGCTACAAATGTTATTGCTACTTTTTATTACTCCTCTTTCTTTTTTTTCATATTCCAGTCTTTTATTCAAATCGGTGCATGGTTACTAAGTTCATTTTAGGTTAATTTGGACCCTAGTACCCAGATTGCTGAAATTGCAAACTGGAGAGCTGCTGAATAAAAAGCAAAATAATCACAAATAATAAACAATGAAAACCAATTGCAAATTATCTCAGGATATCATTCTCTACATCATACTAAACATTAATTGAAAGGTGAACAACCCCTTTAATGAAGGGGTATGTTATAAAATAAAAACTACTATGCTATATACAATTATTATTTTCTTGTCTGTCTATACCCGAGCTTTTTAGCGCTGGTTCATTTACAAAATACAATTGCTGCTAAATGCGAGGGAGAACGGAAAATTATAACTGACTGAGGCAGTGGACTACAGAGTAATGGACACTTTTTCAAATATGTATACAGCTGCTCATCAGTTATCAATAATTACTTGTATATCTGCTTCTTTAAACAACAACGTGAAACTCAAATTTGGCAAATGCATTCCATATTTTAGAATCAACATTTCTGCATTAAATGAAAAAAAAAACAAAAAACTTAAAATAAAACCGAGGGCATTTAGATTGGCATTCTAAAGGTTGTTACTATGGATACAGAGATCAGAGGTTCAGCTTGTACTTTAGATAAAATTGAGATCTAGCAGTCAATAGACCTCCTAATTCAGAGCTTGTGGGTATGCAAGGGCTATGCAATCACGATACCCCATGTAGCTTTGATGACATGCATAAATGACTAAAGCTGGCCATACATACGGAGATCTGCTCGTGTGGCAAAGTCGCCAAACGAGAGGATCTCTCCCCGATATGCCTACCTTGAGGTGGGCGATGTTGGGCTGATTCGATCGTAGTCCCTAGGGCCAAATGATCTGATCACAACGAGGAGAATAGAACGTTGCCCTTAATTGTTTGCATATGGGCTAAATAAACCATGGATTCAATGGGCAATGGACAGAGTCCCCCCCCTCTTCCTATATCCTTTGCAACATGACGTTTCCTTGGGAACCAAGCGTTTCAAGTGGGCCACATTCATATGCATCCTGGGCCGCATGTGGCCCTCGGGCCCGCAGTTTGGACACCCCTGGTTTGAGCACTCCATAACTGATAAGTATTAACGAGGAGAATACTAGTGGTTGGATCGATTGACCGCATCAACAAACTGATGCAGTCATCGATCGAACAGAATTTTTAAACCCACCCAATCGACATCTGGCCAACTTTTGTCCAGAGGGCCCCATACACTGGCCAATAAGCTGGCGACTTAAAGGAACAGTTCAGTGTAAAAACAAAAACTGGATAAATAGGCTGTGCAAAATATGTAATGTAGAAAGGCCGGAGTAACTGGACGTGTAACATAATAGCCAGAACACTACTTCCTGCTATTTATCCAGTTTTTATTTTTATACTGAACAATTCCTTTAATCTTATCGACCGCTTATTTCTGCTTGTGTATGGGGCCTTTAGGGAAGCTAGAAATCACATTTATGAGATTTAACGCTTGTGAGGGCATCTACTGAGTTAGGTTGAATGAGAGATACATGTGTAACAGGACTAAGCCACAGAAAATGAAAGTACTTCACAAAGTACTTCACAGCCAACTAGAAATATTAAGTATGGCATTGTAATTTACCTGTATGACAGACAGACAGACAGACAGACAGACAGACAGACATAAAAAACCAGCACTCCTCTCTCCTTAAATGGCATTAGCCGGGTGCTAACCAAGCAGTCCAATTCAGGCAAATTCTTTACTGTATCTAGGTAAAATCGGATATCCACTTGTTTCCATCCGTTGGGGACGTATATGTTGTAAAATGGTCTGACAGGTAAATTACAATGTCCTACTTATAAATTGGCTGTGAAATACTTTAATTTTCTGTGGGGGCTTAGTCCTTTACACATGTAGTTTATGCCTATGGCCCAATTGGCTTTATGATAGCCTTTTTTCTCTCGGGTAGTACCAATGCTGTCAAGGTGCCCCTCCTTGCTTGCAGCAGCTTCTGATTCATCTGAATAGGAAATATTCTGCCAGTAGCAGCTTTTGTCTGTCGTAAGGCTCACGTAGTAACAATAAAGGGATTCTGTCATGATTTTTATGATGTCATTTTTATTTCTAAATTACATTGTTTACCCTGCAAATAATTCACTCTACAATATACAATTTCATTCCTGAACCAGCAAGTGTATTTTTTTTTTTGTAATATTGGTGTGTAGGCAGCCATCTTAGAGCACTTTGGGATGGAACTGCTTTCTGGCAGGCTATTGTTTCTCCTACTCAATATAACTGAATGTGTCACAGTGGGACCTGGATTTTACTATTGAGCGTTGTTCTTAGATCTGCGAGGGAGCTGCTATCTGGTTACCTTCCCATTGTTCTGTTGTTAAGCTGCTGGGGGAAAGGGAGGGGGCTGACTCCAACTTGCAGTACAGCAGTAAAGAGTGACTGAAGTTTATCAGAATACTGCATAGCTGCGTAACTAACAATATGTCTAATCCATGTCAGATTTCAAAATTAAATATATAAAAAAAAAGGTTTTTTTTTTTTTGAGAAGCAGATTTCAGGAGCAGCACTATTACCGGTAACTGATGCGTTTTGAAAAAAACCATAGTTTTCCACATGACAGTATTCCTTTAAGGTTGTTACAGACAGGCTTTTTAATCTCTGTTCTCTCAGTGCACTGTACCCACAGCACTTATTGAAATGCT
Organism: Xenopus laevis; assembly: GCF_017654675.1. Classification (NCBI taxonomy): domain Eukaryota; kingdom Metazoa; phylum Chordata; class Amphibia; order Anura; family Pipidae; genus Xenopus; species Xenopus laevis. The sequence continues at coordinate 30,051,431 of NC_054373.1, forward strand.
GAATGCAATATCGGCTATAAAGACTAAAGTCAATTATCTCCTGCCTCTCATAGAGAGTAACACACAAAATATCCACTGCATGGGAACATGTTAAAAAGCTTGTGTGTAATAGCCATATAGGGGATGTTCAGCTTCACACAAGAAACTCAGTGCTCAAGTTCTCTTCTGTTGTTGTTGTTGTTTTTTTTATTTTATTTTAACATTTTTCATTAATTTTAATTTAATTTCAAGTATTTTGAACTATTGTATACTTATAATGTAGCAAGTATACAATGGTGGTTCAGTTCCATACACATAGTCTTTCACGTATATCTTTGTCTCATTTACATTGCTAATAGGTATCCTATATTCCCTCTACTGTTTGCTATTGGAACTGTCTTCTGTTGATTTTAATCAATTTCTGATAAAAAAAAAAAACACTAGTCACGAGACACTGTAATAATGGCAAAACAAGAGCACCATCACACCACAGAGACAGGCAAATATTTCTGTTGGAACGTTACAAGTTCAGAAGGCCATTGTTTTGTCTGGTTTTGTGAACTCTCCACAGCAAGATTAGATATTTCTAGATAATTTTGGATATAAAAAAGAGAGGGTGGGGGTGGATCAGAACTGGTAAATTGCCATATACAGATATGGGACCTGCTTCCAGAATGCTATCAGTTATAAGTGATAACTGACCTTCCATAATTTGGATCTTCATACCTTAAGCCTACTAGAAAATTATTTAAACATTAATTAAAGCCAATAGGCTGATTTAGTTTCCCATAAGGATTAATTTTATCTTAGTTTGGAATAAGTACAGGGTACTGTTTTATAATCATAGAGAAATAGAAAATTTCTATAAATCTGGATTTTTTGAATAAAATAGTCTATGGGAGACGGCCTTTCCGTAATTCAGAGCTTTCTGGATAATGGATCCCATACCTCTACAAGTATTTGATCCCTTATCCAGAGACGTTTTCTGGGTAACAGGTCCCATACTTGGACATTTTTTCAGCTTTAGTGTTGTGTTTCACTTAAAGGGCATGTAAAGGCAGAAACATAAAATCCCATTTTTACTTTCTTTAATGAAAAAGAAACCTCCAATATCTCCAATATACTTTTAATATAATTTAATTAAAAAATGTGTACCGTTTTTATAAGAAACCTGACTGTATGCTGTGAAATTCTCCCTTCATTTACTGCTTTGGATAGGAATTGTCGGATGGTCCCTAACTGCTGAGCAGGGAAACAATCATACTTATGAACTGCAGGGGGAGCCCCCGCCTTACTTTCCAGCCATGCAGAACTCAAGCAGTTTTGTTAATGATGATCCCTAAGCAGCCCAGATCACACTGAGCATGTGCCTTAGTCTTGCAAAGATGTTTAACAAATTTACAAGATGGTGACCCCCTGTAGCCAACTTTGAAAGCATAAAATATTTGTTTGATTAGGCTTGTGGTGCAGTAAGTTCATGTTTATATTTAGTATACAATACAGCAATACAGCATTTCTAGCCTTATTCTATTTTAGACTTTACATGCCTTTTAAGGGTCAGGGCACATGCTCAGATTCGGAAAGAGATTACTTGCCCGGCGACAAATCTCCTCTTCTTCGGGGCAGCTAATCTCCCCGAACTGACTTCCCGCTGGTGGGAAACCTCAGGCGACTTCGGAAAACGAAGCGCTCCGAGAGCCATCCTGCTGGCGATTTACATTCTAGCCCGCGGGAAGGCAGTTCGTAGAGATGTCGTCCCCAAAGAAGAGGAGATTTGTCGTCATGCGAGTAATCTCCCCGAATCTGAGCGTGTGGCGTGACCCTTGAGAATTCAACCCCACTGTGATGAGTCCCCACTTGCTCCCCTCCCTGCCTCCCCCGCACAGTCTTACCCCTGAATTCTGTCCCCTTTAGAAATAGTGACCGCACATGCAGAATGAGCGCAGCGGAGCTCACAGGCGCCATCTTCTTCTCTTCGGTAATCTTCGTGAATTGATCAGCGCATGCGCAGTTGGAGCAATCTTCCGGTTCGCAACAACTACAAATGCGCCTAAAGAGGCAGAAATTGCAGAAGGGAAGGAAGAAGACACAAAGATTACCGAAGAGAATATGGTGCCCGTGAGCTCTGCTGAACTCACTCTGCATATATTTTGGGGTAAGGCAGCTATATATCAATAAAAGCTAAGTTTTATCACATTGGTAGTGTCTACCATCTGAACTGGTTAACTTGGGATAGAGTCCTGCGCGGAACCAATTTTTTAAACCCGAACCTGCAACCCGCATACTTATCCGTTTGGATACCCTACCCGACCCGCAAGTACCTTATCCGCAACCCGATACGAGACCGCTGACCATCAAGAAACCAGAAGTGCTGTCATGGTAAACCTGAAGTGACCTCATTAGAAGTATACGTGATCAGAAAAAAGAGTAAAACAGAAAGTGCGGTCAATGTAAACCGGAAGTGACCTCATTAGAAGTAGGCGTGATCAGAAAAAAAGGAGTAAAACTTGCTATTGAGAAGATCGCGACCCGCAAACCTGGAGAACCGCCGACCCACGTCTATACCCGCTCCCGAAACTTCATCCTGCAAATGCAGGTTTTTGCGGGTAACCCGCAGGTACCCGACCCGCTGCAGGACTCTAATTTGGGGTGTACAGAGTGGATGCATATGCATCCAACTTTGTAACACTTCATTTGTAATTATCTTTCCAGAGTGACCACAATTTGAAATCTGGAAAGAGTCCGAAGAAGGCAAATAATTCACATATAAAAAAGAAAAAAAATTAAGGCAACTTTTTAATTAGTGATTCTATAACATGCTACAAGTTAACCTAAAGGTGAACCAACCCTTTATAAGTTTTCCTACCCTTTTTACACTACTTTTTTGAGTTCCCACTAATTCTGATTCATTTTAATGAAAGCCCTTACACTTCCTGAAGTTTATATTCAAATGGTGTCCTATATTCTTCGTTATATTGTTGTTTCTTTATAGGACAGTAGCGTTTTTGTTATATTGACCTGGTGTATTTAATCACTATTCTGCTGGAAGATGGAACATTTTTGCAAGGTCTGGTTTTTGTAGCAGACTTTTGCAGTATTTTCTTGCATTGGGTGCTACTGTTGTATCTATTCCTTCTTTTACAATTGACAAGATACCATCGTCACCATGCTACATCTGTGGGTTTTTGTGGGCAGCTCTGGCTTTGTCTCCTCTCCCCAAAAAAATAAAAAAAAACCTTTTTACAACTGTTTTATTTTAAGCCTTTTTGGAAAGAAGTGATGCCACCTTCTCAACAAAGGCAAGTTCTTTTTACAGCTCATAAAAACCATGTATGTCATGGTTTTTATGGTGTAGTTTTTATTTCTAAATTTAGGGATGCACCGAATCCAGGATTCTGCCTTTTTCAGCAGGATTCCGATTCGGCCGAATCCTTCTGCCCGGCCGAACCAACTCCTAATTTGCATATGCAAATTAGGGGTGGGGAGGGACTTTTCTTCACAAAACTAGGAACTCAAATTATTTTTCCCTTCCCACCCCTAATTTGCATATGCAAATGCATATGCAAATTAGGGTTCAGATTCGGTTCGTTATTCGGCCGAATCTTTCACAAAGGATTCGGGGGTTCGGCCGAATCCAAAATAATGGATTTGGTGAATTCCTATCTAAATTACACTGCAAACAATTCACTTTACAATATAAACTTTCATTCCAGAACCAACAAGTGTATTTTTTTAGTTGTAATATTGGTGTGTAGGCAGTCATTTTACCTGGCCATGTGCTTTCAGAAAGAGCCAGCACTTCAGGATGGAACTGCTTTCTGGCAGACTGTTGTTTCTCCTACTCAATGTAACTGATTGTGTCACAGTGGGACCTGGATTTTAATATTGAGTGTTGTTCTTAGATTTACCAGGGAGCTGTTACCTTTTGTTAGGGTGCTGCTATCTGGTTACCTTCCCATTGTTCTTTTGTTATGCTCCTGGGGGGGTTGATATCACTCCAACTTGCAGTACAACAGTAAAGAGTGACTGAAATTTATCAGAGCACAAAGTCACATTCCTGGGGGCAACTGGGAAACTGACGATATATCTAGCCCCATGTCCGATTTCAAAATTAAATCTAAAATAAATTGTTTTTTTTTTTTTTTGATAAACTGATTTCAGTTCAGAATTCTGATGAATTTTGATAAAAACATGTTTTCCCATGACAATATCCCTTTAACATGATTTTTGACCTATGCCGTTTCAAGTTGACAATGGTAATAAACAGGAATTTATTTTATATCGGCAAGGATAATCAAAAATGGAGCACAGTTACTGTCACCTGTGCAACCTAACATACTTGTATTGTTGTAATGCCTGTATTCACTCTCTTTATAGGAATATTCTGTTTCTGAGTATCGGACTGCTCACTTGGAAGCATCCCAGCTGATACAGCAGCAGCAGCTTCGAAGGCGTCCTTCATTGTTGTCAGAATTTCACCCAGTGTCCGACAGGTATTTCTGTCCTTTTTAATCTATAGATTAATGAATGCCAATGTGTTCATCATACAGGGTAGAACAGGTTTATTTTGTAAGATGTATAGTCACTGTACTTTTTAGAGGCACGTTTATCAAAGGTCGAATTTCAATTCAATGTGAATTTTCTTTAAGTCCAATAAATTTGAATTTCTCGAAATTCGATTGGGGGGTTATTTAATTAAAAAAAAAATTGAATATCTAAAACTCGAGCGAATATAACAGACACGAAAACTCAAATCGAATTCGACTTTTTCTCCGAAAAAGAAAACCTTGAATGTCCGGAAGGCTAGTAACATGTTCATATCGGTCCCTGGACCTTTAAAATTGACTTACACATGAAGGTTTTAGGTGGCGAATTTGAATTTTTAAAGGGACATGGTTTGATAAATCTCAAAATTCGATTTAAAATTCAAATTGAGTTTGGATTATTGACAATTCGAATTTGAGAGTTTTGACCATAAAAAAATTCAAATTTTTAATTCGACTGTTAATAAATCTACCCCTTTAAGTTTGGTAGCAGTTTCCTTCAAGGGCTGTGGGAACTGTTTTGAATGATAACACGATTATACTTTTTTGTGCCCAAATATCTGGACTGCAAAGGTACATCCATAGGGATATGTCTATACCTGAAAGGCATTTTTATACAGGTGACAAAATACCGTTTTGAGTAGTTCCTGTAAATGTATTTGCAATTTTCTAGTGGTGCTAAAGCCCCAAGATACCTGCCATGGTTATTAAAGGAACAGTTCAATGTAGAAATAAAAACTGGATAAATAGATATACTGTGCAAAATAAAAAATGTTTCTAATATAGTTAGTTAGCCAAAAATGTATTGTATAAAGGCTGGACTGACTGGATGTCTAACATAATAGAACACTACTTCCTTTAAGTCCTTTTACCTGCCTGGTAACCAACCAATCAGTGGAAACCAAGAGAGCTACAAAGCAGGAAGTAGTGTTCTGGCTATTATGTTAGACATCCAGTCACTCCAGCCTTTATACATTACATTTTTGCCTAACTAACTATATTAGAATTTTTTTTTATTTTGCACAGCCTATCTATTTGACCAGTTTTTATTTTTACACTGAACAATTCCTTTAAATCCAGAACAGGAAAGCAAGGGAGGAGCTGTGCACACAGCATCGCATTTAAAATGGTGTGAACGAAGAGTATCTTTTTGGGTGCACAAACCTTCTTTTGTCAGATCTTTGTTTGTTTTTAACAAACAATTGGGCTTATGTAATAATAGGCACTAAGTTTGCCCAGGGGCAGTATCCCAAAGCAGCCAATCAGCAGGTAGCATTTACTAGTCACCTGTTTAAATGTAAGAATCTTATTGGTTGTCATGTGATCCTGGCCAAACTTAGTGCCTTATATTACATATGGGGGATAGTGTTATAAAGGCATTTAGATTTCTGCACATATTCACATTCCAGACAAGAGGTAATAAAGGCATACCTGGTGCTGGAAGCTCAATTGCATAGTGATATAGTTCTGCATTGGGTTCATTAAAAAAGAGGGGATCCTGATTCCTGGGTATTTTGTCCCTTGTCCACAAAACTACTAATAGATGCAGCGATAAAGCACTTGAATTTTGTTATGTACCTTCAAACGTGCCCAGGGTGAGAGCTCTATTAATCTATTATACCTGTAAACTATGAGCAGCAATTTTTTCCCTGCAGACATTAGTAGATCCATGGACAGAGACAGCTTTCATTTTAACAAATCAGCCCAGTATGGTTTGACAATTCTACCTGGTACCCTTCTCATCGTTTCTCTCATCCATTCACATTTTCCTGAGTACAGGTATGGGACCTGTTATCCAGAATGCTCTGGGGTTTTCTGGATAATGGATCTTTCCGTAATTTGGATCTTCATACCTAAGTCTACTAGATAATCATGTAAATATCAATAAACCCAAAAAAGCTTGTTTTGCTTCCAATAAGGATAAATTCTATCTTAGATCAAGTACTGATTTATAATTACAGAGATAAAGGAAATCGCTTTTAAAATTTTGAATTATTTTATTATAATCGAGTCTATGGTAGACAGCCGTTCTGTAATTCGGAGCTTTCTGAATAACGGGTTTCTCGATAACAGATCCCATACCTGTATTGGCTTTTGCTATCTCTTGCCTCTGCTGATTTTGGTCAAAATGCATTTATGTGTTTTAGTTTTTTCCCCCTTACTTGTACATAATTTTAGGAACTGATAGATGTTTTATAGAAAAAGTATAACAATACTTTACTATTTGCATCTTTGCTTTGTAGACCCCAGGACAGAAGATCAGGCTATGATCAACAATACCATTCCATTTCCCAAAATGAGCATGAAGCCCTGGAATCCAAGCGACCCCGATTAGACCAAGTGTCGGATTCTCATTACAGACTCAACCCTGCAATGGTGCCTTTGGTACCCACCATCCAGGAGGGTGTCCGAGTGCAAAGTGAAGTTAAGAAGGTAGGAGCAATAATATACTTATAATATACATATTTTTGCTTCCCTTAAAGGAGAAGGAAAGCTACTGAAGCAGTTTATCACCAATTGCACAATAGTGCAAACTATAACACTATATTTATTCTGCAGAATGCTTTACCATACCTGAGTAAACAGCTCTAGAAACTCTGTTTGTTTAGGAAAGCAGCTGCCATATTGACTTGGGTGTGACATTACTTCCTGTCTGGGCTTAGATTACAGAAGGGAGGGGGAGAGGCAGAGACAAGCAAACTGAGCATGCTCAAGCCCTAGCCCTGGAGGTTTAAGCTGAAAACAGGAAGTCTTATACAGAAGCCCATGTGTACATAATAGGAAAGAAAAGCTGTGGTTTTTTTTCACAGAAGACTCAGAGCAGTATTACTTTGAGGGTTTACTGGTGTATTTATATAGACCTTTCTGATAAAGCTTACTTAATTTTAGCCTTTCCTACTATTGTATATATATATTCCAAGATTTACTTTTATGCAGTTTGGTTTACAACTAATTTTATTTGTGGATTTTTTTTTTTTAATTCTGTTTTACTATTTCTTGAAGGAGCAGGGTTTGTCCAGCAAACATGAGTCTTCTTCGTCACCTCTTTCTGGGCAACCTGGAGATGATCAGGATGCTTCTCCATCGAAACTTTCGAAAGAAGAACTAATACAAAGTATGGACCGTGTGGACCGTGAGATTGCTAAAGTTGAACAGCAAATATTAAAGCTGAAGAAAAAACAGGTATCTTTGAACTCGAGATCTGTCACATAAATTGTCTTGTGTCAGATTTTGTGCATGTATATGATGCCTGTTTGTTATACAGGTATAGGATCCCTTATCCGGAAACCCGATATCCAGAAAGCTTCGAATTACAGAATGGCTGTCTCCTATTGACTCCATTTTATCCAAATAATCCAAATTTTTTAAAAACGATTTCCTTTTTCTCTGTAATAAAAAAACAGTAGCTTATGCTTGATCCCATCTAAGATATAATTAATCCTTATTGGAAGCAAAACCAGCCTATTTGGGTTTATTTAATGTTTAAATGCATTTCTAGTAGACTTAAGGCATAAAGACCCAAATTACGGAAAGATCCATTATCCAGAAAACCCCGAGCATTCTGGATAACGGGTCCCATACCTGTATAGTAGTTTGTGCTGAAAAGCCTATTAGTGACATTAACGGGTAGAAGGGGCATGTGCAAGGATATGCTTGAGGCATTTAAATAACACTATAAGCTTTGCCAGACAAAGTTTGTTTATTTTTGGCTCATTGGTAGCCCCTGCTACATTCACAGCTCTAACTTTGAGAGCCAGGCCACTTCCTAAATTTGATCCATTTTCTTTTACCTATGTTATTCCAAACTTATGAACTACCTATTATTCAAGTCCTAAGAATAAAAAAAAAAAATATTGCTTTAAAGCAGTGAGTAATATTGTCAATGCTCTGATTCTAAATCATTGCCAAAGCAGCTTTAAAGGAGAAGTAATGCTTAACGAAAGTAGTAGGCTAGAAATTATGTATATTATGTTTTGGGCTTCTGTACCAGCCCAAGGCAACCGCAACCCTTAAGCAGTGAAGATCTGTGTCTCCAAAGATGCCCCAGTAGCTCCCCATCTTCTTTTCTGCTGATTCACTGCACATGCTCTGTGTTGCTGTTACTTACTAAGCTTAGGGACTGACTCACAATATACAGAACACATAGGGGCAGATTTACATAGGGTCGAATATCGAGGGTTAATTAACCCTCGATAGTCGACTGCTGAATTTAAATCCTTCGACTTCGAATATCGAAGTCGAAGGATTTAGCGCTATTCCTATGATCAAAGGAATAATAGTTTGATCGAACGATTAAATCCTTCGAATGGAACGATTCAAATGATTTTAATCCATCGATCGAAGGATATTCCTTCGATCAGAAAATTGTTAGGAAGCCTATGGGGACCTTCCCCATAGGCTAACATTGGCCTTGGTAGGTTTTAGGTGGCGAACTAGGGGGTGGAAGTATTTTTTAAAGAGACCGTACTTCGACTATTGAATGGTCGAATAGTCAAAGATTTTTTGTTCGAATCGTTCGATCCGAAGGTCGAAGTAGCCTATTCGATGGTCGAAGTAAATGGGCCCCATAGACAATAAATGTCACAATATAAGACTGATTAGTAATTAATACAGATAATTACTACATGGCAGCACAGAAACCAATTCAACTAATATGAAATGTAATAATCTGCCTTCAGATGATATTACAGGCCAAACTCATTTTCTGCTTGATAATTTACAAAAACCCCTAAGCTTAGCTTCTCAACAGCTGCTCAGAGCCCACTGAGCATGTGATGTCACAGACACTTTCCAAGATGGTGACCCCCTGTGACAAGTCTGAAGTCCTGGATCATTGCTGCTATTGAGATACTGAAACTTTAGGCTGGTGCAATAAGTTCAGTATATAAAATATGTTATTTTTGGGTGTAGTTCTTCTTCAATAATCCTATCTAAATGCCATATTAAGGGTAGTGGCACTCTGGGGCTTCTTGTAAGATGCTTCCATTAAGCCAAAGTAAACAAATGGCTTGCCCGGTGTTTTTTTTTTTGGCTTAATTGTTCTTTATAGTCTTTATAATACACAAAAGCCATGAATATCTTGTAAATTATATCCTTATAAACTGTGAGTTCTGATGTCATCAGTTATAAACGGTGAGTTCTGATGTCATTGGTAACTTATAATATCCTTATTTTTTACAATAAGGGGTACTTTATTCACTATATAATTGAATACAGGTATGGGATCAGTTATCTGGAAACCAGTTATCCAGAAACCTCCAAATTACGGAAAGTCCGTCTCCCATAGACTCCATTTTAGCCAAATAATCCAAATTTTTCAAAATAATTTCCTTTTTCTCTGTAATCATAAAACAGTACATTGATCCCAACTAATATATGATTAATCCTAATTGGAAGTTTACATGATTCTCTAGAAGACTTAAGGTATGAAGATCCAAATTATGGAAAGATCCGGTATTAGGGATACCCCAGGTCCCAAGCATTCTGGATAGCAGGTCCGAAGCATTCTGGGTAACAGGTCCCATACCTGTACTGGCATGTCTTGTTCTTTCTTGATGTTTTGGTTGGAAAGCTAGACATATTCCTTCTGATATAGACTACCAACTTGGTTTGTGTCAGTAGCTAATAGCCCTGTGTATGTGGGCAAAACAACAGCCTCATTGATATCTGATCAGGGCTTGGGATTTCCCAGCCAGTGCAATAGGTATCTGACCATTGGGGCACTACACAGAAACAGATTGTTCATTTGGATCTGCACATTCAAATAATCGGATCAGTAGTATCTGCTCGTGAAGCAATTCTCCCTGTTAAAATATTTAATGTATACTATTTTAATGGGATGGCTAGAACTTAGAATTCATATTATCTCTTAGCAATAGCGAGACTGTTAAATTTGGCCAGGCAGACTCCTAGATATTCCAATTATAAGAGAGAACAGAACCAGGCAATATTGTTCCAAGTTCAGACAAACTGCTTGAGTTATTACATGATGCAGTGATATTTTTTTTTCCTCTTTGCGTAACTTAGCAACAGCTTGAAGAAGAAGCAGCGAAACCTCCAGAGCCAGAGAAGCCCGTCTCCCCTCCACCTGTGGAACAGAAGCATCGCAGTGTAGTCCAGATTATTTATGATGAGAACCGGGTAAGTCAGCTGATTTATTATGTTTCTTTTGTAATGCCATACGGCCAGCAGGGACGGAGTTTTGCTCCATTTATTTTCTTTTAACCAATCTTTTCTTTTCTTTTTTTTTTTTTTATTCAATTATCAATTTCTCCATAAAATATAAAAAAAAATTGAATTCTAATTTGCAGATTTGAGGCAAAAAAATTGCATCATCTGTGAAAAAAATATTGCTGCTTTCCGTTGTCCTGGGCATTTGCCACATGACATGAAGCCTGTTTGTATTCCCTTTATCCAGAGACTCCGGATTCCAGCAAATCCTGCAAAAAAGTTCTCTGGTTCCCAAACCGAATCCTAGATTCTGTGAATTGCTACTTTTGTTTATTTATTACAGCTGTAGCTGTATACAGCCCACCAGAACCGTTTGCTTCTCAATACATTTAAGATACCTGTGCTCCTTCTAGGACACACATTCACTGACCTCAATATGAAAATTATCATCTGGGATGAGGGGCATGCTGTTATATAAAGGATATTATATTATATTATATAAAGGATATTAATAGTAATTCTTAGAGTTAATTTTTTTTTTCTTATTGAAGTGTAGACATTTATGTCTGTGAAATGTATACTCACAGCAGTCTTAAATGAACAAATCATAGCAAACCATAAATGATGGCATTGCTTTAATACAAGTCATTGGTGTTTGATTATTCCTGGCTATAAAGGTTTTGTTGACTGTGGATCATATTTTGCATTTAATAGTGATAAATAGAGAGTATGGTCTCTACCATGAAATTTTCAGCCTTGTTTCAAGCAGTGGTTCACCTTCATCTTAACTTTTAGTATGCTATAGAATGGCCAATTCTAAGCAACTTTTCAATTGGTGTTCATTATGTATTTTTATAGTTGAATTATTTATTTTTATTTATAATTATTATTATTTTTTATAGTTGATTTATTGAATCTGTCTAGCTTTCAAAAGGGGGTCACTGACCCCTCTAAAAACAAATCTTCTGTAAAGATACACATTTATTTTTATTGCTACTATATATTATTCAGCTTTCTGTTCCGACCCTACCCTATTAATATTCCATATTGTCATTCAAATCAATGCATGGTTGCTAGTGTAATTTGGACCCTAGCAACCCGATTGCCAAAGCTAAAGAGCTAAATAACTCAAAAATCACAAATAATAAAAAATTAAAACCAATTGCAAATTGTCTCAGAATATCTTCATCATACTAAACGTTAACTCGTGGGTGAACAACCCCTTTAAAGGAAAACTATACCCCCAAAATAAACACTTAAGCAACAGATAGTTCATATCATATTAAGTGGCATATTAAAGAATCTTACCAAACTGGAATATATATTTAAGTAAATATTGCCCTTTTACATCTCTTGCCTTGAGCCACCATTTCGTGATGGTCTCTGTGCTGCCTCAGATCACCTGACCAGAAATACTTCAACTCTAACTGTAACAGGAAGAAGTGTGGAAGCAAAAGACACAACTCTGTCTGTAAATTGGCTCATGTGACCTAACATGTATGGTTTGTTGGTATGTTTGTGAGTACATTGAATCCTACGATCCCAGGGGTTGGCCCTTATTTTTTAAAATGGCAATTTTCTATTTATGATTACCCAATGGCACATACTACTAGAAAAGTATATTATTATGAAAATGGTTTATTTACATGAAGCAGGATTTTACATATGAGCTGTTTTATGCAATATCTTTTTATAGAGACCTACATTGTTTGGGGGGTATAGTTTTCCTTTAAATGTATAACAAACAGTTGCTGTGACTATAGATAATGCACCCTGTTACTATCTGAATTTGCAGAAGGGGGTGTTGCCAGGACCTCAAAACAGCTTTATATAGTTCAGGGACGTGTTCTTTATATTATGTATGTAATTTTATTTATTTATTTTATTTTTGGAACATCACCTCTGGGCCTGTCTTACCATGGTAAATCATAAGCAGATATTGTGAATTGGCCTTCTTAAATTGTACAGACAATGGATTTTCCCTCTGTGCTGCTTTGGATATGACTATTCCCTTGATTTGACATTGCTCTCTGTAATAGTGCAATATATACACATCAGTTCTGTAATTTATTTGGGAAATGCCAAGAGAACAAATCTTGGTCTTTGTACCTTATGCAAAATGTCATGATGCATGTGTGAGCAGTGGAGCTGAAATATACAGCCATTCTGCAGTCCTGGATATTATCCTGTTTATTTAATTCTACTAAAGACTTCATTTTCAAACAAGCAGTGTCTACTAGTAAGAAGTATTTTTAGATGATCATTTTCAATACAGGCATGGGATCCATTATCCAGAAAGTTTCAAATTACGTAATGGCGATATCCCATAGACTCCATATAAGCAAATAATTCTAATTTATAAAAATGAATTCAGTTTTCTCTAAACACTACCTTGTACTTGGTCCCAAATAAGATATAATTAAAGGAAAACGATACCCCCAAACAATGTAGGTCTCTATAAAAAGATATTGCATAAAACAGCTCATATGCAAAACCTTGCTTCATGTAAATAAACCATTTTCATAATAATATACTTTTCTAGTAGTATGTGCCATTGGGTAATCATAAATAGAAAATTGCCTCACTGTGCACACAAACATACCAAACAAACTATACTTGTTAGGTCACATGAGCCAATTAACAGACAGAGTTCTGTCTTTTGCTTCCACACTTCTTCCTCTTACAATTAGAGCTGCAATATTTCTGGTCAGGTGATCTCTAAGGCAGCACACAGACCATCACAAAATGGTGGCTCAAGGCAAGAGATGTAAAAGGACAATATTTGGTTAAATATATATCGCAGTTTGATAAGATTCTTTAATATGCCACTTAATATAATATAAACTATCTGTTGCTTAAGTATTCATTTTGGGGGTATAGTTTTTCTTTGTTTCTTATTGAAGGCAAAACCATTCTATTGGGTTTAGTTAAAGTTTATAGGATGTATTAATAGACTTAAAATATGGAAATCCAAATTACAGAAAGATCCCTTATCCAGAAAACCCCAGGTCCCAAGTATTCTGGATATCCGGTCCAATACCTGTACAGGTCTTTTCCTTGAAGGGTTGAAGGAGAAAGTAAGTTTCCAATGTTAGCGCCTCTACCTTTAGTTGTGTAGAGCACTGTATTCATGTATTTCATTGGATGCATAGGACACTGGCTACAATAAAGCTGGCCATAGACGCAAAAGATTTCATCATACGAATCGAGGATTCGTACGATTTTCGAACCGTGTGTGGAGGGTCCCGACATTTTTCGTCCGGCGGAGATCGGTCGTTTGGTCAATCGGACAGGTTAGAAAATTTCTGTCGGCTGCCGATAATATCTCTGCGTGTATTGCCGATCGTACAATTTTCAGTGGGAGACTGTCACTAGCTTTGTTGTACAATTGCTGTCAGGGGCAGAACATCGGCTGATCGGTTCTTTAACTACTTTATTTGGTCGGAACGGTAAGACTTTGATCTGAATGGTAAGTGGCAGGTTGGGAGATGGGTCCATTGATTCGTACGATCGGATCTTTGCGTCTGTGGCCAGCTTAAGACTATTTAGCTTTGGGCAGTTTTAAGCGCATACATTTCTATAATGGCTTCTTTTCTTTTTCAGAAAAAAGCAGAGGAAGCACACAAGTTCTTAGAAGGTCTAGGTCCAAAAGTAGAACTGGTAAGTTTGTGGCATTTAATTTACAATGTGCATTATTCTTTTTTTTTTTTTTTTTTAAAAGACAAACACATTATACAGGGTAAGGGTTTTAGTAATGTGGGGCAACATGGCACAGTGCTTTTAACTAACATTTCAACATAAAAATAACCCAATATGATTATTTTGGTGTCAACATTTTTTTATGCTACCTTAGTTACCGTCAAGTACAAGATATTCTGTGTTTATGTCAGAATCATAAGATAAATATTCGCATACCCATAGGAACGATTGTTTTCATTCGTAGCGTTAAATATATTATAGGTTTAGTTTACATTGCTTTGGACAGTGGCACATATAGCATTTTTATGTCATTGCTTTTAAAATAGGAAATCACCTAGATACAGCGAATGTTTTTATTTGCTTCCCACTGTTTCTTAAAGGGATACTGTCATCGGAAAACATGTTTTTTTCAAAACGCATCAGTTAATAGTGCTACTCCAGCAGAATTCTGCACTGAAATCCATTTATCAAAAGAGCAAACAGATTTTTTTATATTAAATTTTGAAATCTAAAATGGGGCTGGACATTTTGTCATTTTCCCAGCTGCCCCTGGTCATGTGACTTGTGCCTGCACTTTAGGAGAGAAATGCTTTCTGGCAGGCTGCTGTTTTTCCTTCTCAATGTAACTGAATGTGTCTCAGTGAGACATTGGTTTTTACTATTGAGTGCTGTTCTTAGATCTACCAGGCAGATGTTATCTTGTGTTAGGGAGCTGCTATCTGGTAACCTTCCCATTGTTCTTTTGTTTGGCTGCTGGGGGGGGGGAAAGGGAGGGGGGTGATATCACTCCAACTTGCAGTACAGCAGTAAAGAGTGATTGAAGTTTATCAGAGCACAAGTCACATGACCAGGGGCCGCTGGGAAATTGACAATATGTCTAGCTCCATGTCAGATTTCAAAATTGAATATAAAAAAGATCTGTTTGCTCTTTTGATAAATGGATTTCAGTGCAGAATTCTGCTGGAGCAGCACTATTAACTGATTCATTTTGAAAAAAACATGTTTTCCGATGACAGTATCCCTTTAACATTAGACATGGATAATGTGAAGTGCTACAGACACGTCATAGCCTTAATGGGGTCATTGTTGGCTCTGATTTACATGTGAAAAAATACGGCAAAAAAAAGGCTCCTGCATTTCCTTAAACATTTCTTTAATATTTTTTCTTTGAGCAAAAAAGGCAGAAGCTGTTTAGACTAAGTTAGTAAATTGTATGAATGACATTATTTGTACTATTATTTGCATTACATTAAGTGCCACTTAAAGAAGAAGGAAAGCTACTGTAGCTATTTATTGCCAATAGATTAGCCACAATAGTAGAAGCTATAACACTATATTTATTCTGCAGAATGCTTTACCATACAGCTCTAGAAGCTCTCTCTGTTTGTTTAGGATAGCAGCTGCCATATTAGCTTGGTGTGACATCACTTCCTGTCTGAGTCTCTCCCTGCTCACTCATAGCTCTTTTCTTAGATTACAGCAGAAAGGGTAGGAGGAAGGGGGGAAAGGAAGGGTGTGAGAGAGGAGCAAACTGAGCATGCTCAAGCCCTAGCCCTGGAGTTTTATTCTGAAAACAGGAAGTCTGATACAGAATCCCATGTGTACACAATAGAAGAAAAGAAATGCTGTGTATCTTTTGACAGAGGACTCCGTTAATTAATTTGAGTGTTTACTGGTTTATTTATGTGTACATTTATGATAAAGCTTACTTACCGTAATTGTATTCTTTACTTCTCCTTTAAGGTCTATTTTGCTTTTATAACAGTCTAGCTGACCGAGAACTGTCAGTATTCTGTGCATTGTAATGCAGAGGAGATTACCATTTTTTATGTACATTTGGAACCATAACTGTTGAGTAAAAAGTGTCATCTCGAAATATTAGTCATCGGCCATAGCCCAGTTTGTACTTGTGAAATGACTACAATGCTACTATGAATGAAGATTGCTAGCATTAGCAAGTAAAGTGCAGTCGTTTCTTTTGCAGCCTCTTTATAACCAGCCCTCAGACACAAAAGTTTATCATGAAAACATCAAGACGTAAGTATACTGGTCTCCACCCAGTTTTATGAAACCATAATCTTAACTGGGTTTAGTGCTTGCAGGTAGAGTGTGTTCAATAGCTTCTGTAATACTCTGAGCCAATTAGTATTCCTTATAGGTATAATTAGCAGTATAAAAGGTGAGAGGAGCTGGTTTCTGAAACCGTTGAATAAATAATGTTGCATGATTTCCAAAACCCAGTAAAGCTCTTTTTGCTTCTGCAGCTGAAGGTCTGCATTGCAGATGCTTTCCACCGAATCAACTGAAGACTAAAGTACTTTGAACACATCCCCATCCATGCTTTGTTTAGTAAATAATATTAATTAGCCATAGCCATGTTACTGATGATCCAGCATCTCTAGCAAATGAGTCCCTTAAGCTTCCGGTGCAGCACATTTCTAATATAAGGACTGCTGACTAACTGGTTTTTAAGGATAAACCATATAAAGACAATGATTAATCCTGAACTAAATCAAAATACTTAACACTGGTTATTCCACTGACATCCATATAGATTAGACACATGCAAACTTTGCAGTTCAGCAAGCACAAAACAATAGTTCTTTCTCTCTTCACTGGGAAATTGTCTTTTGACTGAATGAAGCATAATCATATAGTGGTTTATACTTTTTTTTTTATACAGATTCATTTACTAAATTAAATGCACTATAACTGAATGAAATGTGTGAATGTTGTCAAAAAGGGCTTTTATTGGAACTGTTAAGTATATTATTTTCTGTTATTCTTTGTTTTGTCTTTAATTCATTTAAAATACTAAGACACGAGGTTTATCAAGTCGAATTTTGAATTCAAACTTTTGACTTGAAAATTCAATTTGAGTAACAGTTTAGGGCTATTTAAGTTAAGGAAAATACAGCTATAAGAGAAAATGATCAGTAAAAAGCTCTAGAACAAATGTTTTTTTTTCTTGTCCCAGGAATCAGGTGATGAGGAAAAAGCTTATACTGTTCTTTAAAAGACGAAATCATGCTAGGAAACTAAGGGTAAGTACTGGCTAAATTTATTGTTTTTTTATTTTTTTACAGACTCACAGATGATTGCTGATATTACAAGGAAGACACTAGTCTGCCTCTGACTAACATGGACCATTTTGCCACCGGCCCTTAAGCTTGTGAAGGCATTCAGCCCCTCCCCTTACCTTGTTCCACATTGAAGAGATGGATTCTAGAACTTGAAGTGTCTCTGCTTTTCAGAGAATCTGTTCACGGTCAGCCATAAAAGCCAGATAAACTGAATGTTCCAGAATCCATAACTTCAGCTTGGAACATGACTGTAATGGTTTGCTCTCAAACTGAGGGTTTTGCTATGCCTGGTAAAAGAAAGAAAAGGATATATATATTTGTCAGATACTCTCTATGCATCTTTTTTACATGAACCAAACTGAATGAATTGTTCACCACCCACACCCAAAGATCAATTGGTGCAGTTAGGGTGGTGGCACACGCTCCGATTCAGGGAGATTAGTTGCCGGAAATGCCTTCCTGACTTGTGAGGCAACTTCAGAAAACAAAGCGATCCAAGTGCCATCCCACCGGCGATTTACATTCTAGGCAGGAAGACATAGTTGCACGAAGCAGAGAAGATTTGTCGCTGGGCAACTAATCTCCCCGAATCGGAGCGTGTGCCACCACCTTTAACTGTTGTGTGTGTTTTATTTTAAAGGAAAACTATACCCCCCAAACAATGTAGGTCTCTATTAAAAGATACTGAGTAAAACAGCTCATGTGTAAAACTCTGCTTCATGTAAATAAACCATTATCATAATAATATACTTTTCTAGTAGTATGTGCCATTGGGTAATCATAAATAGAAAATTGCCATTTTAAAAAATAAGGGCCGCCCCCTGAGATCGTAAGATTCACTGTGCACACATACAAACCACATGTAAGGTCACATGAGCCAATTAACAGACAGAGTTCTGCCTTTTGCTTCCTCACTTCTTCCTGTTACAGTTAGTGTTGTAGTATTTCTGGTCAGGTGATCTCTGAGGCAGCACAGATAGAGTCACGAAATGGTGGCTCAAGGCAAGAGATGTAAAAGGGCAATATTTATGTAAATATATATTCCAGTTTGGTAAGATTCTTCAATATGTCATTCAATTTGATATAAACTATCTGTTGCTTAAGTATTCATTTTGGGGGTATAGTTTTCCTTTAAGATAGAGACTTAAGGCTTCAAGTTTAAGTTTCAAATTTAAATCTTGTGGGATCCTTTCCTTTGATGCAAATTCGTCACGATGTACCCAGAGACAGGCACCTCCCCTTTAGATGCAGGACCAATAATAATAGTAAGGCAGGACATTGTTCTCAATTACCTGTCCCGTATTGAGTGGACAGGTAATTACCTGTCTTAATAAATGAATTGGGGATTGGAATCATAGTAATATGTTTTGCACTGAACTGTAGACCTATGAATTTCTAGTTAACTGATTCATTTGGGAAACAAATTAATCAAACACAGTTTTTTTTGTTTATCTACTATAATTAATTGGGGATTGGCTTATTTAGAATTTTTGCACTGCACTTTAGATTAATGAATTCAGAGCCAATAGATGAATATGAAATGAACTAATAGATGCAGAATTAATTAATTATTCTCTAAGTACTGTAAGAAACGGATTGATATTTGAATTAGAATAACCAATTATTTACTATATTAATTAATTGGAATCATTGTACTATTAATTAGAGAAATAAATCCGTTGCATGGAGCAGACCAATCAGGTCTAATACATTGGTGCTGCACAATTTATGAGTTACCAATCTCGTAACCTGTATGTTTGGTCTGATAGGTGGTGTGGAATTAAAGGTTTCTTAATGACTTTTCAAAACTAGTTTTAAGCGAGGTACTTTTCTCCTTTTCTCTCTATAAAAAATTTCTCTTTAATCACCTTACACTGACCTGGGTCAGACCTCTGCTATAACTAAGTGGATAAAAATATAAGTAGGTAATGAAGAGTATTGTTCCTTCTTTTTCTTATATCTATATTGTGCTCTTGAAACAACAGATGAGATCCAGATAATCACAAAAGAATGTCTTTGAAGCCATGACTGTAAATCTGTTGGCTATAAACACTTTTTGTTATAAGGATTTGTTGCTTATATTGATATTCAGAAAGTCATTGAAGTACATAAGCTATTTTTTGGCACTTTTAATAGGAACAGAACATTTGTCAGCGCTATGATCAGCTGATGGAGGCCTGGGAGAAGAAAGTTGACAGGATAGAAAATAATCCTCGAAGAAAAGCGAAGGAGAGCAAAACGAGAGAATATTATGAGAAGCAATTTCCTGAAATCCGGAAGCAGAGAGAGCAGCAAGAGCGTTTTCAAAGGTCATACATTTATATGCATATTTCTTGGATTTTCCTATTTTTTAAAGCATTGCTATCACTATAAATGCTCTGAATTACAGAAAGGCTGTCTCCCATGGTCTCCATTTGATTCAAATACTCAATTTTTAAAAATGATTTCCTTTTTCTCTGTAATAATAAAACAGTACTTGATCCCAGCTAAGATATAATTAATCCTTATTGGAGGCAAAACCAGCCTATTTGGTTTATTTAATGTTTACATGATTTTCTAGTAGACTTAAGGTATGAAGATCCATATTCTAGAAGATCCCTTATCCGTAAAGCCCCAGGTCTCGAGCATGGATAACAGGTCCCATACCTGTATATACATTTTTTTTCCCCAACAACATCAATCACAGCATATTACTTTTTTATTCAGGGTTGGGCAAAGAGGAACTGGAATGTCAGCAACCATAGCCAGGAGTGAGCATGAAATATCTGAAATAATTGACGGCCTTTCAGAACAGGAGGTGAGCTCACAGTTGTGTTTGTTTGATACTGTGTGTATATGAAAAGGGTCCTCTAACTTCTTTACCCGATAGCCACATTCAGATGTGGAAAGTGTTGTAAATCCATAGAAGCATTGGCTTTGATAGCCCCGTGTGGACTGCTGGCCTGTAGAAGGCTCTATTTGACACTAAACTTGATCTTCATACCTGCAAAACTTGCCTCCAACAAGTCATTCAAAAATGAGTGGCCTAAAAGCAAAATCATGGGGGGTTTTGAGCAACATGTTGCTCATGAGTTACTATCTGTATAACAGAATACAAATCGCTGGCCTGTTGCTTTTCTTTCTCCATATACTGAATAAACTTACTTTATTTGGTATTGGTGTTAGTATATTCTCATGTTTTCTATATTATAAGATTGTAAACAAAATGTAATAATATAGTGTTTTGTTTTTTAAATTTGATGTCCCTTCACATGTATTTAGGGCAGTTCAATTTATAGTGATGAAAAAGTTTTTGGTTTTTTTTCCATGTTCCTAAGCACAAAGGGGTCAAGATATTTTTTTATTAATAGATCTTTGAAAAATGAAACGCAGTACTCTTGTATGCTCTAGCAGAACTAGTGTTTCTATCCATTTCTGGGCCCTCTGTCAAATCTGAGGATAACAATTTCATTTGTTTTGTAATTGTCAACATCTGTTTCACTCTGCTTAATCGTACCCAGGAACGTGATAAGGTGATTTTGTATACTCCCCATAAAATCTCTTTCTCTTCAGTTGCTTGGGCAACATTGGGGTATAGCTGGCACCACTAGGAGGTAGGACACAACATGAAGTATAACTGACTCCTTCTCTGCTGGCTATACCCCCCCCCCCCCAGCAGTAAGCAGAGCCTCATCTGTTTTTACCAAAGATCGAATTGAGCTAACTTAACTAAAAAAACTGGAAAAGTAACAATGTAACTAACTTTAACACTAGGGTTGCCACCTTTTCTAAAAACTGTTACCGGCAGGTGGTGGGGCAGGAACAAAAGGCGGCGGTCCATGACACAAAAGGGGACGGAGCCACACATAGTGACATAAAATGGGGCAGAGCCAGAAGTCTGAAAAAAACTGTAAGTTATGAGCAAATTGGGGGCCAAGGGCTTTTTTTAAGTGTATTACAAATTACCGGCAACTACTGGTAAATTTGTAATACAGGCCCGGCCTTGGCAGGTGTTTTACCGGCTAGGCAACTGAAGAGAGAGATTTTATGGGCGAGTATACAAAATCTCCTTTTCTCCATTGTCTGCTTGGGGGACACAGGGACAGTGGGGACATTGCAAAGCTGTCCCCTAAAGAAACAAGGGCAGGAATTTGAGGCCCTATGTGGAAGAAACCACTGCTGCTTACAGAACCTTCCTGCCGAAGCATGTGTCATCTGCCGCAAAATTATCAAAATGGTAGAATTTGGCGAAAGAGTGGATAAAGTCCACGTGGCGGCCTTGCAGAGTTGGTCTGCCAGAGCTTGATTCCTGTATGCCCGGGATGTGCTCATAGTAGAATGGGCCCTCACTCTGACTGGAGGTTTTGTTCCTGGGAAATGTAAGCTCGTTGAAAAATCTGTTTTAACCAGCTAGAAATGGAGGACTTTGTGGCAGGTAAACCTTGTCGTGGACCAGAAGGAAGGACAAACCGTGCATCTGACTTACAGATATCGTGCAGGTAGAACTTTAGAGCTCTGACTTGGTCTAGGGAATGCAGTGCTGCCTCCTTGGGATTGGCCGGAGAAGGGTAGAATGTTGGGATGACTTTTTCCGGGTTCAGGTTAAATTTTGAGACTACTTTAGGCAGAAAGGAAGGCACTCTACGAAGTACTGCCTGGTCATGATGGGAGGTAAGGAAGGGTGACTTGCGAGATAAAGCTTGAAGTTCATAGACTCGTCTGGCTGATGCTATTGCCAGTAGGCTGTTTTTCAAGTGACCCATTGTAGGTTGATCGAGGCCAAGGGTTTGAAGGGTGCGTTTTGCAGCGTCCTTAAGGTCCCATGTAGGTACTGGAGCTCTGAATGGGGGCAAACGTGAGCTACACCTTGTATGAATGTTTTCACTTCTGACAGGAGTGCCAGTCTCTGAAGAAGAGGATTGAAAGGGCTGATATTTGAGACTTGAGTAGCCGAAGGGATAGGCCCATGGCCAGTGAAGGAATTTGAGTAATTTTGCAACTGAAATCACCACTTGGTTTGTTCTGGCAGACACTGAGTGTTGTATTAAATGGCTAGGGAAGGAATTTGAGTAATTTTGCTACTGAAAACACCACATAGTTTAACTAGGGGGTGGAGTGTGTTAACTAGGGGGTGGAGTGTGTTAACTAGGGGGTGGAGTGTGTTAACTAGAATGGTGACGTGGTGGAGGCATCCTGCCCGTCTTATTTTGTGATGGAGGAAAAAAAATTCCCCTGCGAAAGGAGGAATGAGTCTTTGGCTCAGGAAGGAGTATACTCTTGCCCCCTGAAGCTTGGCTGGTGATCTTGTCTAAATCAGGGCCAAAGAGGACCTTCCCTCTAAATGGAAGATAAGTCAAGGGCTTCTTTGATGATAGGTCAGCTGACCAAAGTTTCATCCATAAGGATCTTCATGCTGCTACTGACAGTGCTGATGGAGGTCCCTGGGAGGGTGCTGCTTCCCCTCATGGAGCCTGGTCTACCAAGGGGGGGGGGTAGCATGGCCTGAGGGTTCAGGACTATGATCTATAGACTTGCATTTAACACAAAGAGACTCTTTGTGGCCTGAGGGCAATCTTTTGCGACATTTTGCACATGCCAGGAATTTTATAGTGGGAAGAGTGGCTCATGATCCCTCAGACATGGTAGACAGATACTGCCTGCACACTCTGGTTTAGGCTCTAAGGGAAGTCCGGTACGTGTGCTCTGCTAAGGATAAGTCCGTATGGCTTAGATGGGGGAGTTGTTTGCGTAGCGTTGTCTCCCGGAGCTATACGCAGGTCTTTTTGCCGCCAACACGGGTTATCGGATGTTCCGTGATGTCACAGTGATACTTCGCCAGAGCAAGACGGCGGTGCGCAACGAAGCGGCGAGGAGAATTGGTGCGAGACTTGAAATGCGCCTGTGTTCCTCATGTCTCTCTTGTCTTGCAGCTCTAGTTGCCGTGACCTAGCCCAGCTCTCCTGTACTAGGAGAGGAGAGTGCCTGCACTGCTTTTCCTCACAATTGCGCCACAGAGGTCAGACTGGCAGATCTCTAGAGCCGATAGTGGAGGAAGGGTAAGAGAACCCAGCGGGTCTCTATGGGGCCAATGATGGACATAACCGGGTGGGGGATGTGGAAGTATACTCGCCTTCCCCTAGGTTCAGGCCCCTGCCTGTGTCTCCTGGCAGCCGAGTCTCCTCCTGAGTGGGAAATGGAGAGGTTATTTAGGCTGGTGGTATAAGCAAACGACTATTGACCCCGGCGGACTGGCTCCCACGTTGCAAGATATCATTTTCTGACAACCTAACCAGGGTAGGTGTCCTGAGCATCTAAAGTTGTCAGAATAACTGAACTGTAGCACAGAGACTATTTCAACCTAGCCTCCTGAGGACATAACTAAAAACTGATGAGGCTCCGCCTACTGCTGGGGGGTATAGCCATCGGAGGAGGAGTCCATTTTACTTCATGTTGTGTCCTACCTTCTAGTGGTGCCAGCTATACCCCACTGTCCCTCTGTCCCCCCCAAGCAGATGATGGAGAAAAGACTATATAACCAGAGGCAATGACATTCCCTTTGTTTAAAAAAACAAAAAAGAGAAAATGAGATTGAAAGCTTGTTTATGGTGCTTTACTTTCTCATTCAAATGAACATGAAAGAGTTGCGTGAATTTACAATTTTCTCATGGCTTTGCATAAATAATGGAAATGTAAACTTAAGCAGTCTCTGCACCCTTCCTTTAATAAACAGCTTTTTACGAAGACGTCATGGATGGAAGTATTTATTTTTTCAGGGAGCTTTTAAAAATAAGACATGATCTTAAAGATACTGTCCCAATATGGCTTTGCATGTGTCTGAACAGTACCAGTTGCCAGTCGTATAGCACATGCTGAGGTTTGTTCTTCTTTTACAGAATAACGAAAAGCAGATGCGACAACTCTCAGTCATTCCACCCATGATGTTTGATGCAGAGCAAAGGAGGGTGAAATTTATTAATATGAATGGTTTGATGGAGGATCCCATGAAGGTGTACAAGGATCGGCAGTTCATGAATGTATGGACTGACCACGAGAAGGAGATTTTTAAAGAAAAGTAATTATCTCCAGACTGTTTCTCCTAGCATTATTTATGTTTATTAAAGTCTTTTTACTCATACCTGCACCGTATGATACCAGATTTTGATTAGGGATGCACCGGATCCAGGATTCGGTTCGGGATTTTTCAGCAGGATTTGGCCGAATCCTCGTGCCTGGCCGAATCCTCGTGCCTGGCCGAATCCTAATTTGCATATGCAAATTAGGGTCAGGGAGGGAAATCGCGTGACTTTTTGTCATGAAACAAGGAAGTAAAAAATGTTTTCCCCTTCCCACCCCTAATTTGCATATGCAAATTAGGACTTGGTTCGGTATTTGGCCGAATCTTTTGCGAAGGATTCGCGATTTTGGCCAAATCCAAAATAGTGGATTCGGTACATTTCTAATTTTGATTTTCATGAGTTAAGTGTGAATCTTAAAAAAAAAAAAAAAAAAATGTTAAAAAGGACATTGTCTGTGAAAAGAATATACATTTGAATATTGTTTTTCATTTAGACTGTGCCCTTATCTATATTTTTTTGATATGACTTGCTCATGGTATAGCGAAGTTGGATTGGCTACTTAAGGAACAGTAACACCAAAAAATAAAAGTAAGCTGCTGTGTAGCCACGGGGGCAGACATTCAAGCATAGGATACTCCATAGATAACAGCTAGTGTTATCTGTTATCTGCTGTGTATCCTGTGCCTTTTCTCCTTTTCAGCTTTGAATGGCTGCCCCCATGGCTACACAGCAGCTTGTTTATATAAAATATAGTAGAATTTCTGAAGCAAACACACTAGTTGTACCAGTGCAGGGCAACAATACATTATATTTTCATTACTTTAAAGGGATCCTGTCATCAGAAAACATGTTTTTTTCAAGACGCATCAGTTAATAGTGCTACTTCTGCACTGAAATCCATTTCTCAAAAGAGCAAACAGATTTTTTTATATTCAATTTTGAAATCTGACATGGGGCTAGACATTTTGTCAATTTCTCAGCTGCCCCTGGTCATGTGACTTGTGCCTGCACTTTAGGAGAGAAATGCTTTTTGGCAGGCTGCTGTTTTTCCTTCTCAATGTAACTGAATGTGTCTCAGTGAGACATGGGTTTTTACTTTTAAATGCTGTTCTTAGATCTACCAGGCAGCTGTTATCTT
The DNA here is from genome assembly GCF_017654675.1 of Xenopus laevis. NCBI lineage: Eukaryota > Metazoa > Chordata > Amphibia > Anura > Pipidae > Xenopus > Xenopus laevis. The sequence goes on from NC_054373.1 coordinate 30,077,100, forward strand.
GTGTTAGGGAGCTGTTATCTGGTTACCTGCCCATTGTTCTTTTGTTTGGCTGCTGGGGGGGAAAGGGAGGGGGGGTGATATCACTCCAACTTGCAGTACAGCAGTAAAGAGTGATTGAAGTTTATTAGAGCACAAGTCACATGACTGGGGGCAGCTGGGAAATTGACAATATGTCTACCTGTTATAAACTCGTTTAAATGTCTCAGCAGTCAATAATATAATGCTTGCCCTCTTCTATGCAATCCTCTCACTCCCTCCCCTTTTTCACCATCTAATTGTGTAGCTAGTATATGGCATCAGGTGCCCTGTTCTGGCGCATAAACAAGATTTTGGCCTTAACCAAAGCTTGTCTTAATAACAGTGTCCACAAAATAGTGCATGCCTGCTTGATTTGATTAAAGGAGAAGTAAAGGCTAAAATAAAGTTAGCTTTATCAGAAAGTTCTATATAAATACACCAGTAAACCCTCAAAGTAATGCTGTTCTGAGTCCTCTGTCAAAAGAAAAACAGCATTTCTTTCCTTCAATTGTGTACACATGGGCATCTGTATCCTGATTTCAGCTTAAACCTCCAGGGCTAGGGCTTGAGCATGCTCAGTTTGCTCTTCTCCCCCCCTCCCTTCCCTGCTGTAATCTGAGCCCAGAGCTATGAGTGAGCAGGGAGAGACTCGGGCAGCAAGTGATGTCACAGCAAGCTAATATGGCAGCTGCTATCCTAAAAAAACAGAGAGCTTGTAGAGCTGTTTATTCAGGTATGGTAAAGCATTCTACAGAATAAATATAGTCTTATAGCTTGCACTATTGTGGCTAATCTATTGGCAATAAACTGCTTCGGTAGCTTTCCTTCTCCTTTAACATCCCCAATGCATTGGCTTAGTATTAGAGGAGAAACTTTTGTGCACTCCTTTTTCAGACTTATATTTTTTTTCTTATCAGTCTCTGATTACAAGAAGTTTCAACTCCACTAAGGGTTCCACTGTAGGTTCTAGAACAGAATATAAATTCCATTCTTCAAGAAATACAGCAGTACTTGTCCCACAATGAGCTATAACTTTTTAGTAATACAGGTATGGAACCTTTTATCCAGAATACTCAGGATCTGTGGCTTTCCGGATAATGGATCTTTCTGTTATTTGGATCTTCATACCTTAGTCTACTAGAAAATTATGGAAACATTAAATAAACCTAAAAAGGCTTGTTTTTCTTCCAGTAAGGCATAAATATATCTTAGTTGGGATCAAGTACATGCTAATCTTTTTTTATTACAGAGAAAAAGGTTATGATTTTAAAAAATAATTGGATTATTTGGATAAAATGGATTCTATGGGAGATAGCCATTCCGAAATGCGAAGCTTTCTGGGTAACGGGTTTCCGGATAACAGATCCCATACCCATGCAAGTATCCCTTCTAGGAACCAGTTGGAAAGTTTTAAATTGTGGGACGGCCACCTCTCAGAGTCCCTTTTAAGCAAATTATTCTAATCTTTAAATTTGATTAAAAATGAATTCTATTGAGTTTATTTAATGTTTAAATGCATTTTAGCAGAGTTAACAGTATTAGCAGAGTTAAGGTATGGAAGGATCCCTTATTCAGTAAACCCTGGGTCCCAAGCATTATTTATAATCGATCCTATATCACTTCAGGTTTTATATTTACTTTGAACTTGAAACCAACTGAAAATTGCCCGTAAGGATATATCCAGGAAAGTAAAGTTGCCCATTGTGTGACAGCACTTAAGCTTTGTGCAAATAATTATACTTGTTTTAAAACTGAACTGTACAACATTATACTTTACTACCATGTGGTTTAAAATCTTTTTTCCCCCCCAACTAGATTTGTACAGCACCCTAAAAACTTTGGACTGATCGCCTCGTATCTGGAAAGAAAGGTAGGTTGCTTCTTAACTAAAGCCATTTGTTTATTGAAGTATTGATATTTTTTTCCTGCCAGTCTCTTTTAGGGAAAGGGATATCCAGAAACGAAAGGGGACAAAAAGATATATGTATATAATTAAACCTGAGCACAGTGATTGAGTTTCATTCTGAACCCAAAACAAAAAAAAAATCAGTTTTCAGCGTGGAAATGTATTTACGTGCTGCAATCACCCTTGTGTGTCTCCATGCAGGCCAAGCCAGTGCCTGTTAGTGCAGATTCTTACAGCAATCTATCAGACTTAGAAACAGCCCAGTGTAGATTTAACCTAAATAATTATTATTTTCTCAAGTGGCAAGACAAAAGTAAAAAGCATACTGTGATTGATTGCCCATTTATGCAACTACAAAGGGATAAATTAGGCTTCCATTGATTCTATTCAAAAAGGTACTTGTGTTCCTGAACAATTGGCCATCATAGTGATTCTGCAGATGAACATTTTAAAGCAACCAGATTGGCAAGCCAATCGAAATACATATATATGACCAACAGCCAGCATACATGTGCCTAAGACACATTCATTACATGGATGCTTTGGTCCTGTTAAGGATTTTAAAGGAATTGTTCTGTATAAAAATAAAAACTGGGTAAATGGATAGGCTGTGCAAAATAAAACATTTTTTTAATACTCTCTATAGTTAGTTAGGCAAAAATGTAATGCAAAGGCTGGAGTGATTGGATGTCTAACAGAACAGAACACTACTTCCTGCTTTCAGCTTTCTTGGTTTCCACTGATTGTTACCCTGGTGACCAAGCAGTAACCAATCAATGACTTAAGGGGGGGCACATGGGTCATAACTATTTTGAATCTGAGCTGAAAGCTGAGGATCAATTGCAAACTCGCTGAACAGATATGTCCCATATGGTCCCCCTTCAAGTCACTGACTAACTTAGAGTTAGAGAGCTGAAAAACGGGAAGTTGTGTTCTGGCTATTATGTTAGACATTCAGTCACTTCAGCCTTTATACATTACATTTTTGGCTAAATAACTATAATGGAAACATTTTTTATTTTGCACAGCCTATCTTTTTATCCAGTTTTTTCACTGAACTGTTCCTTTAAGTATCCTGTATATTTGGAATCCCAAATGACCTTACATTTATCGAACCTTTAATCTCATCTGCCACTTAGCCACCATGACCAGATTGTCAACAAAATGCTGTGAGAATAACACATCCTGGATTGATTCAGTTGTTTTGTGTGATTTTAAGTCCTTTCATTTGACTGATGAAATAAAAATGGTCCCAAAACAAAAACCTTTGGCTCACCGCTTGGAAGTTGAATTTGGTTAAAGAATTTAAATTATGAAAACCACTCCCACCTATACATTCCTACAGGCAGCTCTTTGTCAATGCACAGATACCTACCGCCGTCAAGACCAACAAATCTAATGTTTATGCGATCTCTTCACAAACCATTAAAGGAGAACTATCCCAAAAATGAAAAATTTATATAAGCTTAATCATACTGAAAAAACAAACTTTGTAAATACAATCAGTTAAAAATGCTGTATTGTTTCTGAAATAATAATTTATCCTCACTATTCCTCTCTCAGCATCTGTTTCTCTTCATTCTGTCTTCATGCAGCAGTTGGGTGTCAGATTTTCTTTGACAGATCCAATATCTCTTATAGGGGGCTCCCTTTCCTACCAGATGTATTAGAGATAATTTAAATAACTGATTCCACTGCAAACATAACAAAATAACTGCCTTTGGCACAAATTCTGCATATAGAGAGACAGGATTTCTGGTGATTTCAATAAATTGAGCTCTAATACATCTTGAGTGTGAAAAGTAACTTGAATATTTCAGAAATCATTTATTTGATTATATTTAGAAAATGTCTTATTTCGGTATGATGAAGCTTGTATTAAATTTTAATTTTAGCAATAGTTCCCCTTTAAATAACTTTGCCACTACAGATGTCAAACTTACAGGCCTACAATAGCCAGGCAATTGAAATGGCATTCCCTAACTTAAAGGGGAACTATAGCGAAAATGAAAATGTAATATAAGCTTCAGCAAACTAAAATAAGAAGTTTTCTAAAATGATAATCAGAAATTCTGTATCGTTTCTGAAATAATCAAGTTTATATTCACTATCCTCCTCTCAGCATCTGTTTCTCTTCATTCTCTCTTCATGCAGGAGTTAAATGTCAGAAATTCATTAACAGTTAGATCCAATATATCTTATATATATAAATCCTTTTGCCTAGAAGGTGTATCAGAGCTCACTATTAAAATCACCAGACATCTTGTCTCTGTACATGCAGGATTCGTGCAAAAGGCAGTTATTTGAGTTGGCTCTTATTCATATGCTAGGAAAGGGAGCCCTCTATAAGATATATTGGATGGAACTGTTAATGAATATCTGACACCCAACTGCTGCAAAGAAGACAGAATGAAGAGAAACAGACACTGAGAGAGGGATAGTGAATATAAACGTGATTATTTCAGAAACGATGCAGATTATTTAATTGTATTTTCAGTTTCTTATTTCAGTATGATGCTTGTATAAAATTAAAATTTTTGCAATCGTTCCCCTTTAATACTAAAACAACCCCAGCTTTTCTTCCATTACTGCTACATCAAATGAGATTCTGAGAAAATCTTGACCTAGCTGTCTATTCCATTAGTCTAGAACACCTGGATCACTTTAACTTTGTTTAAATATTTTTTTGTAACATATCCTCAGCCACTAACAATTTGTTTGGGCTAAGTCTTTTGTACTACATAATTAATCCTACAATACTGGCTCCTCCGTTGTATATACAAATGAAAATCATTAAGGATGTTTGCTTTTCCACAGCCCCCTGTAACAAAAATATTTCCATTTTTAATGAACCAACACTGTCAACTCGTATTATTTCGCTTTTGATATACTTAAAATAAATTTTTTGTGGTCGGTCTTTGCAAATGGAGCAATCAGTCCCTTGTTTCTTGTTTTAGCTTCTTGATTTCTGCTTTATAGCACATGTAAAATGTATGTCCTAATAGTCTGTCTTTCCACTCTGTCTGATTTTTTTTTTTAGCAGATTCTTTTTATTGGTTACATTTTCAAAGTTACAAAAAAAAATAAGAAAAGTTAGGAAGAAGAAGAAAAAGAAGAAAGGAAATAGATAAAGTTAGCAGGAGTGGGCACTCCATTTAGTTATATCCTAGGAGGTATTCCATTTGGTATACATCCCACACTTGGACATTATTATACATCTGACAACCATTTGTCCCAGATTTCTCCAAATTTGCCTGGACAGCCTTGTGCAATATATGTCTGATTTAAATGTTTCCTTCCTATAAAATGAAACTTACAGCTACAAAGTTTTATTGTCAACACTTTATTAATTCAGACCTGTGAAGGTTTAATGTTATTTAGGTTTAAAATCAAGTGCAGCTTTAGCCGAGTCTGGTATTTTTTTGTGTTCCCAGAATATACACCATTCTGATGCAGATCCCTGGAAAATGTCAAATCAGGGTTGCACTGTTCTGTACGTAATTTTTCCCTTTGTTTTTCATTTATAGAATGTTTCAGACTGCGTTTTATATTATTATTTAACTAAGAAAAATGAAAATTTGAAATCCCTTGTGAGAAGAAACTATCCTAAGAGGAGAGGACGCAACCAGGTAAATCTTCTTGCTTTTTCTCTTAAATGCAAAATGTCATTTAAATATGTCAATAAGAACTTCAGTTTTTAAATCATGACACTCTAGGCTACCAAATCTCAATCTAATACACCTAAAGATACCAGTTTGAAGAAGACTACCTAAACCCGCTGAATCACCTGTCTCCCAACAGGATTTTCGAATCCATATGAACGGCTGATTAACATACCTCCCAACATTTTGGAAGTAAAAAGAGGGACAAAAATGTTTTCTGTATGTAGTGTGGCAATTTTTTTGACCACACCCATTTTAGTGGCCACACCCCGTAATTACCATGTTCATTATAAATTTTTGAAAATATTTCTCCTTATCTAAACTGTTAAAATTAGTTTTTTACTTATGTCAAAATTGTTACAAAGTATCTTAGTTGCACCTGTTGTACTGGTATGGATTAATCATATTGCTGTGGGACATGCTATCAGTAGTGCCCTATACAGGTGCCAGTTAGCTGTCAACTTGTTCTGGGCAAACAATTTTTCGCAATAAGTGTGGGGCCCCTCACACAATACTTTCTCTGTTCCTTTTAACACAGGGGGTAATTGGGTGAGAAGGGTAAGTAGTTGGTCTGTATATGGCAGCCTTAAAGGTCCATGCAGACTTGTAAATGTAGCCCAAAAATCCAGCTTTGCCTAAGAAAATCCACATGTTCCTTTTATTTTTTTCTGCACTGCTGGTTCTGACTATGTAGCAGATCAGTGTAGCAGAAGTTAGCTGAGTTCACCTTTAAATCACAAGGAAAGCTCCAGTATTAACATTAGCCAGCTGAAAGTGCATAAAACAATATTCCAGTTCCTGCTACTCAGTGCCTGCCTCTGTGAAAGATTTTCTAGCAGCTTGAATATAATTGTTCCCATTGCTGTTATTTGGGCTATGGCACTTTTCCGTTCTGTCACTCTCTCTGTATCTCAGACCAAGACCTAACACATGCGCATAAAATACCTAAAATATTAGTGCTTTGGGCAAGGCAGCAGATAGGCTTAACTGAGCATGTGCACTGAGGATTGTGGGAGCGTTGATCCAAGATGAGGCCGCATATCAGATAACATCTGTTAATTTGCAGTCTGATTATTTGGTTAGGGAGCATTTTTTTCAGAAATGGACATAACATTTCTTTAGATGATCTACCTGTAAGCCTTTCCTTTAAAGGAACAAACAGTAACACCAACAAATTAGTGTTTTAAATGAGAAGGAAAGGTTAAAACCAAGTAAGCCTTATCAGAAAGGTCTGCCCAAATATACCAGTAAACCCTCAAAGTAATGCTCCTCTGAGTCCCCTGTCAAAAGAAACACAGAATTTCTTTCCTTCTATTGCGTTCACATGGGCTTCTGTATCAGACGTCCTGTTTTCATCTTAAACCTCCTTGCCCCGGGCGTGAGCATGCTCAAGTTTTCTCCTCTTACCCTCTCCCTCTCTTTTCTGCTGTAATTTGAGCCCAGAGCTATAAGTAAGCAAGGAGAGACTCAGACAGCAAGTGATGTCACACCAAGCTAATATGGCAGCTGCTATCCTAAACAAACAGAGCTTCTAGAGCTTTTTACTCAGGTATGGTAAAGCATTCTACATAATAAATATAGCATTCAAGCTTGCAATCTATTGACAATAAAATGCCTCTGTAGCTTTCCTTCTCCTTTAAAGTAATGAAAATATCCTGTACTGTTGCCCTGCTCTGGTAAAACTGATGTTTTTGCTTCAGAAACACTACTATAGTTTATATAAACAAGCTGCTGTGTGGCACTGGTGGAAATTTAAAAAAAAATCTATATGACACAGATTCAATAGTGGATAACAGATAACACCATTATGTTCTACAGAGCTTATCTGTTATCTGCTGTGTAACCTGCGCCTTTTCTCCATTGAATGGCTGCCCCCATTGCTACACAGCAGCTTATTTATATAAACAATAGTAACGTTTCTGAAGCAAACACAGCAGTTTTACCAGTGCAGGGCAACACTGCATTATATTTTTATCACTTTAAAACACTTATTTTTTGATGTTACTTTTCCTTTAAGTATCCATTTTAGTAGGTTATAAAATATCCTGTGCTTAGCAACTTTTTGGTTGGTATACATGTTTTACTTTCGGAAGTTTGCTGAACAAAAGATTAAATAACTCAGAATATCATTTCATTTTTATATTGGAAATTGTGTGTTTGCAATCTCACTTTAAATAGTTTAAGAATTATTTTTCTAATGATTGATAGACACTATATGGGTACAGCAGGTAATGCATACTCATAATACACATCTTGTTTAGTTTTGCTTAACCTATATTTTTAAGCCTATAGAATAAGATACAGGTATGGGATCTGTTATCCGGAAACCCGTTATACAGAAAGCTCCAAATTACTTAAAGGCTGTCTCCCATAGACTCCATTTTATTCAAATTATTTAAAATGATTTCCTTTTTCTCTGTAATAAACCAGTTCCTTGTACTTGATCTAAATTAAGATATAATTAATCCTTATTGGAAGCCGAACCAGCATCTTGGGTCTATTTAACGTTTACCTGATTTTCTAGTTGACTTAAGGTATAAATACCTATATAAATATACTTGTGATCTAAATTATGGAAAGATCCGTTATCCGGAAAGCCCCAGGTCCCGAGCATTTTGAATAACCGATCCCTGAAAGTGGTTACTACTGCAGTGATTTATCTGCAGTATACACATCGTAGTATAGCTCTAAAATTGAATAAAATCTAATTTATATGTTCAGCTTTTTTGTTTTAAACGGGTCGTTCACTTTTAAATTAGCTTTTAGTATAATGTAAAGAGTGATATTCTGAGACAATTTGCCATTGATTTAAATTTTTTATTTGTGGTTTTTGCATTATTTAGCTTTTTATTCAGCAGCTCTCCAATTTGCAATTTCAACTGGTTGCTATTATCCAAATTACCCTAGCAACTATGCGTTGAGTTGAATAAGAGACTGGAATATGAATAGGAGAGGCCTGAATAGAAAAATAAGTAATAAAAAGTAGCAATAACAATATATTTATAGCCTTTCGGAGCATTTGTTGTTTAAAAGGGTCAGTGATCCCCCCATTTGAAAGCTGGAGAGAGTCAGAAGAAGAAGGCAATTAATTCAAAAACTATATATAAAAAATAAAATAAAATAATGAAGACCAATTGAAAAGTTGTGTTGAACTGGCCATTCTATAACATACTAAGGAGCATATTTATCAAGGGTCGAATTTCGAATTGAAAAAAGTCCACCAATTGATTCCAAATAGGTTCTAGGCGGTCCCCCCATAGGCTAAAACAGCAATTCGGCAGGTTTTAGATGGCGAATAGTCGGTCGAATTTTTTTTAAAGAATCAGTACATGATGAATTTCGATATTCGATTTTTTTTTCATATCGAATTTGGACTATTCCCTAGTCAAAGTACAAAAAAAATAGCTCGAAATGCGATTTTTTTTTCATTCGAAAATTCACCTCGACTTTCCCCTAAAAGTTAACTTGAGCGTGAAGCACCCCTTTCATAGAAATTGGTTCCCTTAAAATACTATGTAGAATAGATAGTAATGTCCCAAACAGAGGTTGCCACACAGCTATAAAACTCTCCCCTTGTTTATTTATGTTTATTTATTAAATATTTTTATAGCATGTGGCACAGCCCAGTGGCTAAACAGACCGTGTCTGTGCTACTGTGTCAGCCAATCAAGCAGAATACACAGGGGATTACCTTGAGTAACCCTTGCAAGATTAGTCGCTGGCTTGTGAGATGGGCAACTCTCCCCTAGGCAGCTTAAGTGCTAGGATGACACAATTTCCTGGAATAAACAGGCTGTCGGGTCAAGCAACTTTTACACAAAGGACAGCAATGCAATGCGGTTACAGACTTGCCCCCTACTACATTTTATCTCGTTGGGCTCATTCCGTGCCAAAGATCTATCCTCCATGTAGGTGCCAGAGAGGATTTTTCATGAACAGATGAATGTGCAGGTACGTACAGAAAGACGGGGGTTTGTGGGCGTTTCATAGCAAAGCACGGGCACTAAGCTGTTTTTTTTTTTTTTCCCTTCACAAGATAAATGCACTCTACTTGAGTGTGATGTGCCATAGCAGCTGTCATTGTTCTGCTTACGAAAGCAGCTGACTCAATAATGCATTGGGTTACTAATAATCTAATTGGCTTTCACTTGTTTCATAACTCGTATATGCTTGAGCATCTAGACAAGGTCGCACAATCCCATACTGTACACAGTACTCATGACATCTCTCAAATGCCACTCTTTTACTATTCATTTTAACATTGTTTGACACGTTTTATTAGAACAAACAAATATACGCTTTTTATGCGTGTAAACACGTGCGTGCGCATATATATTATTTGTTGGCTTGTTAATCATATGTAGATTTTTTTTTGCTTCCTATTATATATCACTTGACTGATATTTACTAGGAGATAGAGTGTGTGTGTGTATATATATATATATATATATATATATATATATATATCGACAAATACAAGATTCCTCTGCACTCAACCCATTATCAATATATTTAAGACATGATAATGGGTTGAGTGCAGAGGAATCTTGTATTTGTCTATATGTATTTTGTGGTCACACCCTCATTGCACCCCCGCCTAATGTTTTTAAAAACTAGTGGTGAGCACAACTTTCCCTTGTTTGTTATATATATATATATCTATATATCTATATCTATCTATATCTATATATATATATATATATATATATACACACACACACACACACACACACACATTCACTTTGTTTTTTTTGTGTGTTTTTTTGCTGGTTAATCGTGTGCAGATATTTTTGGTTCTTATTGTGTCACATGACTGATATTTAATAGGAGTGCTACTCCACAGATATGTGATGTGTTTACAGGCTCTAATTTACTTTCCAGGCTCCAGAGTACTATCACACAAACCCACAGCTTACACACGTTCTCATTGCTGATTGAACTACATTTTTTAATGATACTAAATATGTATGCTGGGTGACTGATCTCATCCTGACTCCCCCCCACCTTCAGTAAAAGTCTGTTTTTACAGTTATTTTTACTGTATTTGTATAGACCTTTCTGATAAAGCTTACTTAATTTTCACCATTCTCATTTAATGCAGAGGCACATAAGTAGATTAGACAGCCACGGGAAATCTGCAGTACCACACTGATACACTTTACATGTGTTGATCAGGTCTTACCAGTGGAAAATGCCTTCTCTTGTATTTTTTAGTGATTATGCTGGATCACTACATATAAAGTGTTTTACAAGCACCAAATTCCCATATTGTAATGGGCAAAGTATTTTATGGAGATTTGTCACCCACGGGTAGAGCAGATTTCCCGCAGGCGACGTATGTCCTTGAAGTCAGATACAGAAGCCCATGTGTACACAATAGAAGGAAAGAAATGCAGTGTTTCTTTTGACAGAGGACTCAGAGCAGAATTACTTTGAGGGTTTACTGGTGTATTCAAATAGACCTTTCTGATAAAGCTTACTTAATTTTAGCCTTTCCGTCTCCTTTAAATATCTTGGCTTTTTTATTGTTAACGGATCAGTAACATCATTTTTATTTTTTAAAAAAATTTGTTTGTATAGATCGAAAAAAAAACCCACCAACACAAATTAAACTTTAAAATTGCAAAGTCTTTCTTAAGAAATAACTTCCGAAATTCCGCTTGCGCTCCTCCTCAGAAAAGGCGACAGGGCGCAGCACTCAATTTCTCCTCCCTGGCTATCTCCTATAAGGAAGGCAGTGAGGAGAAATCGAGCACCGCACAATGGATCGCCCGATTGTGCAAGAGAAGATTCGGTAACTTGTTTCGTAATAAAGACTTTGCAATTTTAAAGTTTAATTTGTGTTGGTAGTTTTTTTCAAAATATACAAATGATTTTTTTTTTTTATTTAAAAAATGATGTTACTGGTCCTTTAAGGCCCCCATACAGATTGTCAGCATCTTATTGCCCAGTGTATGGGGCCCTCCGATGGGCTCCCTGTTCGATATTTTCCCGAAAGTTGGCCAGATATCGATTGGCCGAGCTTAAAATGACTTCTATTTATGTAAAATTTCTTTTGCCTGCTTGATATCTGTAAGGCAGTATTTTAGGGGTCAGTTAATGATTTTGGGAGCTGCTAAATGTTTAGTAATGTTTATGTTTAGCAATTGACTTATTTGGGTAAATAACTGAGCCCAGTCAGCAATCACTCTGTTTTAACACGTGACATTTTCTCTAACAGCAACAGATAACACGCCCTTCCCAAGAAGAAAAGGAAATTGAAAAAGTAGAGGAGGAGAAAGCAGATAGAAATGACAAAAAGGAAGATGAAAGGAGGGAAGAAGAAGAAAAAGAGGAGAAAGAGGAGCTTAGGCGAGTATTTGTTCTATGTTTACCATAATGATAACTGAATTGCTATTGTCATGCCTTTTGTGTGGGTAGCAGGTATTGCGCTAACAAAAGAATTATTACCCTATTCCAAATTTTGTTATTTCTATTACCAGAAGCATGCGGCTGAAGATGATTTGTCATGGTCATACAGCAATAACCTTCATCTTTTTTTTTTTTTTTAATTGTAAATTTAGCTGTTTATAGGGATGCACCGAATCCACTATTTTCGATTTGGCCGAACGCCAGAATCCTTTGCAAAAGATACGGCCGAATACCGAACAGAAAACATTTTGTACTTCCTTGTTTTGTGACAAAAAGTCACACGATTTTCCTCCCCGCCCCTGATTTGCATATGCAAATTAGGATTCTGATTTGGTTCGGCCGGGCAGAGGGATTCGGCCGAATCCTGCTGAAAAAGGCGGAATCCTGGCCAATCACGAATCCTGGATTCAGTGCATCCCTAGTTTATATCCATATTATTACAATGCTCATTAGGTAATATAGTATGAGCTGGAAATCAACGCATCAGAATTCTGGACAGCACTTCAAAGAAATGTCTTTTTTCTAATTAAAATGCCTATTATTACATTATTGTTACAGACCACCACAACAATGAGTGGCCAATAAAATAAATGCACTTCCAGTGGTGTCCTATATACAAATATGATTTGCACTTCTTAGAGAATTATTGGGGTATTTGGGATCCAGTTGGTGTGGACAAATACAAGAGTCCTCTGCACTCAACCCATTATCAATATATTTAAGACATAGACATTTTGTGCATACTGCTACTAAAAAATGCCTTACCCTATAAAGAAAACAGGGATTGTTTGTCCGTATATTGCAATATATTTAAGCTGGCCAACTACGTCAAAGTCATCCCATATCTGGCCAGTCCTATGCTCAATTTTATCTAATTCATTAAGAATTCTATTGATACATTATACATTTTACAAAGGGACTAAGTTTTACCTGCAACTTTTACCTGGTGTGCCAAGACAGATTCATGTGCCATGCTGTTCTGTTGATTTAATCAAATATATAAATCTGTTTTTGTTTTTTCCAGGGAGGGCGCCAAAGACAAAATTGATGCTGTAGCTGAAGATGGGGATGAAAAAGATCAATCCATGCCAAGGGGTCGTAAAACTGCCAATAGCCAAGGCAGACGAAAGGGTCGAATTACCAGATCCATGGCAAGTGAAGCTGCTGCGGCCAATGCTGTTACCACGGCAACTACTGCTCCAGTCACCACCACTAGCACAACTGCCACCACTGTTGCACCTGTTCCTGTGGCACCACCTCCAGAGGAACCAACTCCTCCTCCACCACCACAAGAGCAAAGTGAGTCACTGAAATATTCTGCAGACAGCTACTTGTTTTGTGTTGGTGTCCCCTACTTTCCTGTAATGAATGAAGGATGCTACTCATGGCAGCATCACCTTAAAGGGGTGGTTCACCTTTAAAGGAATACTGTCATGGAGTGCTGCTCCAGCAGAATTCTGCGCTGAAATCCATCTTTTTTTATATTCAATTTTGAAATCTGACATGGGGCTAGACATATTGTCAGTTTCCCAGCTGCCCAGCTGCCCCCAGTCATGTGACTTGTGCTCTGATAAACTTTAGTCACTCTTTACTGCTGTACTGCAAATTGGAGTGATATCACCCCCCCCCCCCCCAGGAGCCTAACAAAAGAACAATGGGAAGGTAACCAGATAGCAGCGCCCTAACACAAGATAACAGCTCCCTGGTAGATCTAAGAACAGCACTCAATAGTAAAAGCCAAGTCCCACTGAGACACATTCAGTTACATTAAGGGTTAGTTCACACAAGGAGATTTGGGGAGATTTTGTCACCTGGCGACTAATCGCCTCTTCTTCTGGGTGACAATCTCCCCGAACTGCCATTGCGTGTCTTCCCATCCACTATAATGAAAAGTCGCCTGCCCTAAAGCACACGTGGCGCTGCGTTTTCCGAAGTTGCCTCACGAGGAAACTTCGGCCGACTTTGGAAAACGAAGTGCCGCGAGTGCTTTTGCGCAGGCAACTTTTCATTATAGCGGATGGGAAGACACGCGGAGGCAGTTCGGGGAGATTGTCACCGAGAAGAAGAGGCGATTAGTTGCCAGGCGACAAAATCTTTCCCGTATCTCTAAGTAGGAGAAATAACAGCCTGCCAGAAAGTAGTTCCATCCTAAAGTGGAGGCACGAGTCACATGACTGGGGCAGCTGGGAAACAGACAATATGTCTAGTAGCCCAATGTCAGATTTCAAAATTAAATATAAAAAAATCTGTTTGCTCTTTTGTTTGTAGCACTTACAGATATTTATTTTTTAAATTACATTTCATGGCAGTTGCGTTGGAGAACTTTTCTTTGCCAAAAGTTATTGTAATTACAATGTCTTTACAGTTTTTCATTAGAGATGTTTATTTGTTGCTGTTTAGATGCAACCATACAGGGGCCATGCAGTAAATTCCAGAGATAAATATCCATATGAGAAATGCTAAATTGTAGTAAATAAAGGAGTGAGCTCCCTTCCCCATGAAGCTTACAATGGTAATGGGTAAAGGGGAAGTTTATTTAAAGAAACTGTATTTACCTGTGTTTAGTAGGAGATCACCATACAGCTTTGAACTGAAAGAATTGAAAGAACTTTTATTTAACAATTGGTCCCTTGGTCTCTGTAGCTGCATGAGAGCAATTGTGGGAGGGAAAGAAGGTGGTTAAATAAATGGTCAATCAATTTAGACAGCAGTAAACAGGCAGCAGCTGCCACACTTTTACAAAAAAAAATGTTTATAAAACCATTTCATCTGTCTGTGTATGGCCAGCTTAGGTTCCATTGCCCTCCTGTGATGCAGACACAACACAGTAGCCATTACATGTATGGGATCTGTTATCCAGAAAGCTTCAAATGAAAGAAAGGCTGTCTCCCATAGACCGCATTTTATTCAAATAATCCAAACTTTAAACATGATTTGCTTTTTCTCTGTAATAATAAAATAGTTAATCCTCATTGCAGGCAAAACCAGCCTATTGGGTTTATTTAATGTTTACATACTTTTCTAGTAGATTTGAGGTATGAAGACCCAAATTATGTAAAGATCCATTATACTGAAAACCCCAGGTCCTGGGCATTCTGGATAACAGGTTCCATACCTGTACCTCATTTCCTTGGCGCATGGAAAATTATGTGAGCACATAGTCATATGAAAATTTTTGGGAACCCCTTTCAGCCTGTATAATAATTTACTCCACTTTCAATGAAAAGATAAGTGGTATGTCTTTCATTTCCCAGGAACATTTGAGTACTGGGGTGTTTTCTGAATAAAGATTTTAGTGAAGCGGTATTCCGTTGTATGAAATTAAATCAAATATGAAAAACTGGCTGTGCAAAAATTTGGGTACCCTTATAATTTTGCTAATTTGAATGCATGTAACTGCTCAATACTGATTACTGGCAACACCAAATTGGTTGGATTAGCTTGTTAAGCCTTGAACTTCATAGGCAGGTGTGTCCAATCATGAGAAAAGGTATTTGAGGTGGCCAATTGCAAGCTGTGCTTCTTTTTTACTCTCCTCTGAAGAGTGACAGCATGGGATCCTCAAAGCAACTCTCCAAAGATCTGAAAACAAAGATTGTTCAATATCATGGTTTAGGGAAAGGCTACAAAAAGCTATCTCAGAGGTTTAAACTGTCAGTTTGAACTGTAAGGAATGTAATCAGGAAATGGATGGCCACAGGCACAGTTACTGTAAAATCCAGGTCTGGCAGGCCAAGAAAAATACAGGAGTGGCATATGCTGAGGATTGTGAGAATTATTACAGACAAATCAAAGATCACCTCCAAAGACCTGCAAGAACATATTGCTGAAGATGGTTTATCTCTACATCATTCTACAATTCAGCACAATTTGCCCAAAGAACATCTGTATGGCAGGGTGATGAGAAAGAAGCCCTTTCTGCACTGTCGCTTGTTGTATGCAAAAGCTCATTTAAACAAGCCACAGTCAAAGTGCTTTGGACTGATGAGACAAAAATGGAGTTATTTGGTCATAACAAAAAGTGCTTTGCATGGCGGATGAAGAACACCGCATTCCAAGAAAAGCACCTGCTACCTACTGTCAAATTTGGTGGAGGTTCCATCATGCTGTGGGGCTGTGTGGCTAGTTCATTGGCTGGGGCCCTTGTTAAAGTCCAGGGTCGGATGAATTCAACCCAATATCAATAAATTCTTCAGGATAATGTTCAAGCATCAGTCACAAGTTGAAGTTAAGCAGGGGTTGGATATTCCAACAAGATAAATTCTTATGCATGATGTGATCCTTTCGTAATTATGTCTGGTTCCACTTCAGAGTCAGGGCCCCGCCAGACCTGCAGACTTACACAATTTGAAAATAGGACTCCGGAGAACCAAGAAAGTAGTTCAGTGATTCATTTTATTCATACAGTGCACTGTATGAATAAAATGAATCACTGAACTACTTTCTTGGTTCTCCGGAGTCCTATTTTCAAATTATATTCCAACAAGACAATGACCCTAAACACACTTGGAAATCTGAAAAGGCATTTATGCAGAGGGAGAAGTACAATATTCTGGAATGGCCGTCACAGTCCCCCCGACTTGAATATCATCGAAAATCTATGCGATAATTTGAAGCAGGCTGTCCATGCTCGGCAGCCATCAAATTTAACTGAACTGGAGAGACTTTGTATGGACGAATGGTCAAAAATACCGTCATCGAGAATCCAGACACTCATCAAAGGCTATAGGAGGCGTCTAGAGGCTGTTACATTTACAAAAGGAGGCTCAACAAAGTATTGATGTAATATCTCTGTTGGGGTGCCCAAATTTATTCACCTGTCTAATTTTGTTATGATGCATATTGCATATTTTCTGTAAATCCAATAAACTTTGTCACTGCTGAAATACTACTGTTTCCACAAAGCATGTTCTATATTAAAAGGAAGTTACTACTTTGAAACCTCAGCCAATAATAAACTCCAAAGAATTAAGAGGGGTTCCCAAACTTTTTCATATGACTGTACATCTTCCAGCCATTTTTTGCCAGGTTTTGACAGAAGAGTCCTTACTCTCCTTTGTATATTCAAATAGATCTTGCCAAAATCCTAGATGTCTGCTATTTTGCCTTATTTGGTAGAAAATAAAGGATACAAATACATTTTATGTTTTCTAGCATGGAGGACTAAAGATGGACTTGTTTAATCTTCTAACTGATCACACTTTTATTCTTTATTGCATAAATATTCTTTTAGGACCATGGTAAATAAATATATATATTACAGCCCAGTGATGGTAATTTAACATTTATCTTATCCAACTAAGTGCGGTTTAAAAAAAAATTATACAACTAAAATGCATATACAGGTATTGAATCTATTATCCGGAAACCCATTATCAAGAAAGCTCCGAAATATGGAAAAGCCATCTCCCATAGACTCCATTTTATCCAAATAATCCACATTTTTAAAAAAGATTTCCCTTTTCTCTCTAGTAATAAAACTGTACCTTGTACTTGATCCAAACTAAGATATTATTAATCCTTATTGGAGGCAAAACCAGCCTTTAATTAGTGTTTACGTGATTTTCTAGTAAATCTAAGGTACGAAGATCCAAATTACGAAAAGATCTGTTATTAGGCAAACCCCAGGTCCTGAGCATTCTGGATAACCGGTCCTATACCTGTACTAAAATAGTTCCTTTAAGAAGTACCCCCCCCATGCCAACTGCATCAGTGCTGCCCCTGTCATCAAACTGCATCATGGGTTGTTTTTGGGGTTTTTCCCCCTGAATTTTATGTAGGGTATCTGAGTGTGGATTATAGGAATCGTATTCCTATTCAAAATTATGAAGAACACCAACCCATAATGCACTTTGATGACAAGCCGCAAAGTATTCCTAACATTTCCGCTGCTTGCATAAGACAGACTTACAGTGGGGCCTACCTGCGTGGTCTGATCATTTGCCCCCGAGGTGTAATATCTGCTCATCTGGTCTTTCCGCAACCTTGGCTCTTTCATTGTATGGCCACCTATATAGACAACCGCCCAAACTTAAAAAAATAATGAATAAAAAGTGATGCTACCTGGTAGATTCAGAACAATTTTTTTTACCCGGTGTTTGTATATATTTCATAATTTTTCAGTTGCTGTAGTACACCAAAGTAGTCCTGTAAATTTGGGATTTATAATCTACTAAATTAGTCAAAAAACCTTTTTTTTTTTTTTTTTTTTTAATATTTGGCTAACTCAGTACAACACCCAGCCACTAGTTCATAAAGCATATGTTGCGGTTAGACTTCATTTGCACTTATAGATTATGCCTTGCATTTTCAGAAGATTTGTTTTGAGCTTGTATATTGTTTCCGTTTGCTTTGTTATGCTTAAAAAAATCACTATTTATATTCCCTCACAAATCCTCATGCTCATTGTAGAAACAAAACTCGCGTACATTTTTCACATTTTTGCAGAACTTGATGTGAAGCTGTGGTTGCCAGACTTTTTCAGTTCGAGCCCCACTTGAAGGTCCAGCCTTTAGCCTTGGCTTATTAAAGGAGTACAGATATTGGCATATAGGCCATTCATAGTTTTAAGGCCTTTACAATTTACGTTTCGCATTTGCTGAAGGAGTATGTGCTTTAGAAGCTGCCAGGTGATTATAAAATATTATTACAAAATACATAATCGATAGATAATAGAAGATAATATATCCTTCTAGGCATTGCTTTGTAATGCCATCTGTTACATAGTTAAATTGGGTTGAAAAAAGACAGTCCATCAAGTTCGACCCCTCCAAATGAAAACCCACTATCCATACACACACCCCTCTCTACTTTTACATAAATTATATATACCCATATCTATACTAACTATAGCATTTAGTATCACAATAGCCTTTGATATCATGTCTGTCTAAGAAATCGTCCAAGCCATTCTTAAAGGCATTAACTGAATCAGCCATCACAACATCACCCGGCAGTGCATTCCACAACCTCACTGTCCTGACTGTGAAGAACCCCCTACGTTGCTTCAAATGAAAGTTCTTTTCTTCTAGTCTGAAGGGGTGGCCTCTGGTACGGTGATCCACTTTATGGGTAAAAAGGTCCCTTGCTATTTGCTATTAGAATCTGTGTGTAGTGATGTTACTTGCTTCACGTGACTTGCATTTTGTTAATTTTAAAAAGAAAAATTAGGATATTTTATATTGCTAGTGGCCTTGTACCGGTATTTGGTCACGGAGTTCCTCTGTGACTTCTAATATACTTGTATTACAGTAAGGGGTAAATTATTTCCTGTTTACTGCACAAGCCATGCTTGATGTTTAGTCACCCTGAAGTTGTTAAGGGGGAACTAAAGCCTAACTAAAAAAAGTAGCCGACAAATGTTGTACATTGTGTTTTAGGGTTCTGTACCAGCCCAAGGCAACCACAGCCCTTTAGCAGGGAAGATCTGTGTCTCCAAAGATGCCCCAGTAGCTCCCCATCTTCTTTTCTGCTGATTCACTGCCCATGTTCTGTGCTGCTGTCACTTACTGAGCTTAGGGTCCCACTCACAGTATACAGTACACATAGAATATAAATGTCCCAATATAAGGCTGATTAGTAATTAATACAGATAATTACTACATGGCAGCACAGAAACCTGAAACTGTCCTGTTAATTTGCGACGACCCCTAAGCTTAGCTTCTCAACAGCTGCTCAGAGCCCACTGAGCATGTGAGTGTCACAGACACTTTCCAAGATAGTGACCCCCTGTGACAAGTTTGAAGTCCTGGATCATTGCTGCTATTGACAAGCTGAAACTTTAGTTTGGTGCAATAAGGTCATTAGATAAAATATGGAATTTTTAGCAATATTCATTTTTAGGGTTTAGTTCTCCATTAAGTCAGTTTGGTACAAATATTAGGGTTAGGATATTTCTAGAGATATGTAAATGTGATCTATTTTGTTTGTCATAGATGTGATTCTGATCCAAGTTGGGGAGAGCTGTCTGACTTGCATCCATATGCATGGAACATATAGGTTTGCTTGAGGCCTATGCCTGTGTGCATATTCTTTGCTTTCTTACGCATTCTTTATTTTGTACCAGGCTCTTTATTTTTATTTTTATGCTGACTTTAGTACATTGGTCCTGTAGGAGAAAACCTATGAGAAATGCACAGAATCCATAACTTTGGTGACTTATTCAAATACCAAGCTGAACTCAAACCCTAATTAGCGTGCAAATAGTTCAGTTGCGTACAAAAGTGATTACCTTCAGTTGTCAGAGATTAAAAACGATATGACCTTTTAGGGCAGAGACACACACTCGGATTCCGAAGTCGCTGGACCGAACTGCTACTAACCATTCAGATTAAATAAAGTAAAAATAACAAATCGGACAATCTGCCCATTTATTGCAGACAGCAATCGTATGAAAGTTATATCCGACAAATAGAAGTTAGTCATTCATGGATTTAATCAATAAATGCAGAGATATTATCGTTAGCTGACAGAAATCTTCTAACCTGTCCAATCGACTAAACTACTAATCACAATGGCATCGAAAAATTACGTACCGATCCACATATGATCCAAAAATGGTATGAAATGAGCTTTAGCATACACCCAAATTCTGTAAAGATTGCATAGATATGGCCGACTCCCATACGGAATTGTGGATTCGGTGCATTGCAGGACTTCACTCTCCACTATAGCCAGGTGCTAGTTTGCTTTGCCTGTTTTTTTTGTTGGCTTCAAACCCAAAATCACATTTTTTTTTAATATTTATTATTGAACCCTCATTGACTTCACACTAGACTTTATCACTGTGCTTACATTTGAAAGCAAGTTTAACGGGAACATTTCATGTTTTAGTTTTCTGGGAAATGTATTCTCTGAGCATGAGCATTTTGTTCTGTGCAGTAGTTCGATCAGTGAACTGTGACGCTACTACCTAGGGGCAGATTTATTAAGGGTCGAATAGTGAATTCAAATTTTAAATTTCGAGTTGTATTTTGGTGTCAAAAAATACGTTCTAGAATACTTTCTATTTTGGCAAGACAGCTTAGTTTTCTCATGGATGAGAGAGTTTGGCTTACTTTTCTTGCATTAGTTCAAACATTTGTGTTTGTCGATATGTTTCCACTGCATGCGGTCATTGCTATGTATAATCCCAGTCAAAGTTCTGATGAACGATTTCAGTTCTGCAGTTTCTGTTTACTTTGTGAGAGGCAGAATTGTGGCTCGGAAGCAACTTGTGGGCACAGCTATCCGTTTTAGGTTGGAATGGCATCTGCCAATTCATTCATTCTGCATGGAAGTGTTTTTTCATTTACACGATTCTTCCACTTCATTTTAATTGTGCTGTTAGAGATCAAAGAAGCAAGCGTTCATTAGTCTCTTCTTCATCCACTAGCTTGTCATAAGCTAGCTTGTCGTAATCAGAACTGACTGCCTCCACCCGTTCCACGAGCCCTTCCCCTTCAGTGGCGTACATGAAGGATGCCCGAACGTAAATGGATAAATAGAATGGGGGCTTTGTAGGATTGGTGCTCATAATGCAAATCCAAGCCTTTCTTTTTGATGGGATTTGCTGTGTTATGCTTTCAGCTTCGGCAGACACCGTGGAGACCTCCCGTTGGACTGAAGAAGAAATGGAAGTTGCTAAAAAAGGTAAAACATTTCACGTTTGGTTTCCAGTGAGACTGATGCTGGCCGATGATGTAGAAGTGTTGTGTGTTGCACTGAAGCAGCTGTGGTGTTTTTATTTTGGTTTTTTTTTTATCTTTGAAACGGTGACGATTTGTGGACTATATGTGACTTTATGTACACTCTGATCAGATTCTATCTCCACTGTTCATACCACCCTATAAATTAATTACCAAAATCCCTGCAGTTACATTATGAAGCCCTGTCATTATATTTAGGACAGCGGGTGACTGTCTTCAAAGCACATTTTATTCCCGTATGAGTGCTACTGGTCACATATAGTGCAAATTACGGTTTG